>NC_044556.1:108622625-108951236 GCF_007565055.1 Rhinopithecus roxellana | reverse complement strand
GACCTGAGGTTATACTCAACCCACCTGCAGCTTCCACCAGTGGAGCCTGCATGCATTTTTTATCTGGAGGCCTAGGGATTCACCTGCCGTGCCCACCACTGCCAGTGTCCCATGCACACCATCTGAGGGCTTAAGGATGGTCCTGACCTGTCCACTGCCACCACCACCAGTGCCCCAGCATGCTGTCTGGGGACCTGGGGATAGATCCACCCTGCTTGTTGCAAGTGGCACCCAGAAGCACCATTGCAGTCATGAGGATAAGCCAGATCTGCCTATCTCCACCTTCACCAGTGCCCACACGCATCATTCAGAAGCCTAGAGGTCAACTCACCCCAACTGCCGCTGCCAGTGTATATGCGTGTTGTCCAGGGGCCGGCAGATTGATCTGCCCCATCTGCTACTACTGACACTCACATATACCCTCCAGAGGCCTGAGGATTGTTCTGCCCTGCCTGACACCACTAGCACTTATGTATGCCTTTCGGGGGCCTGAGAATAGACCTGTCCTGCCCATCACTGCCATCATGTGGATTTACTGAAGACCTTGGGACTCGCCTGCCCAACCTTCCAATGGCACTGGCACCCACATGTGTGTGCCACATGGAGGCCTGGGGATTGGTCAATTCAGTCAACCACTGCAATTACTGGCACTCATGTGCTGCATGGGGGCTGAAGGGTTGGCCTGCTGCTGCTACTGCCACTGCTTTTGCAATGAATGCTGCCAAGGGGCCTGAGGACCTGACACCCATTTGGCCCTCTGCTGCCACTGCCAGCACTCAAGCAAGCCACCTTCATAGCTTTTGAAGTCTTAGCTATAAAATGTTTGCCCAGATCAATGTCCTAAAGCATTTCCTCTGTTTTCTTCTAGTAGTTTTATAGTTTCATGTCTTACCTTTAAGTCTTTAATTCACTTTGAGTTGATATATATATAGTGAGAGAAAAAGGTTTAATTTCATCCTTCTGTATATGAATATCCAGTTTTCCCAGCATAATTTATTGAAGAGGGTATCCTTTCCCCAATGTATGTTCTTGGTGCCCTTGTCAAAAATTAGTTGGCTGTAAATATGTGGATTTATTTCTGGATTCTCTATTCTATCAGTCTGTTTTTATAACAATACCATGCTGGTTTGTTTTTTTTTTTTTTTTTTTTTTTGAGACAGAGTCTCGCTCTGTCGCCCAGGCTGGAGTGCAGTGGCCGGATCTCAGCTCACTGCAAGCTCCGCCTCCCGGGTTCACGCCATTCTCCTGCCTCAGCCTCCCGAGTAGCTGGGACTACAGGCGCCCGCCACCTCGCCCGGCTAGTTTTTTGTATTTTTTAGTAGAGACGGGGTTTCACCGTGTTAGCCAGGATGGTCTCGATCTCCTGACCTCGTGATCCGCCCGTCTCGGTCTCCCAAAGTGCTGGGATGACAGGCTTGAGCCACCGCGCCCGGCCCCATGCTGTTTTTTTACTACAGCTTTGTACTATATTTGAAGTCAGGTTGTGTATGCCCCTAGCTCAGAAGATTGTGGAAACCCCAATCCACAGATTCATAAAGTCAAATATTTCCAAGTAAATTTTTTTTTTAAATTCACATTTAGATACATCATAGTAAAACTGCAGAAAACAAAAGACAGAGAGAAAAATCTCAAAAGCAGCCAGAGGAGAAAACATGGATTGCTTACTTACTCAACACCTCCTGTAAGCTGTAGTACCCTACTTTTTAATCGAGCCAATTCTGGCAACACACTTCACACATTTATAACCTGACAGAATCTCACATCGACTCTAGCATCATCAACTCAAGCATCATTTTCCCTTCTCTGTCAAGGCCTGTCTATCCCTGCATCTTGGCTGCCCGTGGAAACCTATTCTGCATTTAGAGATGCACAACCTGGAAGTACTAGGAGTTAACAAGCCAGGGGGAAACCTCTGACTAATGGAGGATGGGAACCTTTCTTCTCCTGTGTGAGGCAACTCTGAGGCATTTTCTGTTCTTCTGTTGGACAATTTAAAAACACATTCCACATGGCTTCCTGGAGGGGCTCAGCGAGATTGTGCTCTAGCGGTCCACAGCATTGATAGCCTAAAAATTGTATCTCCCTCCTTTCCTGGCACACCTTTCCTGCTCCTCCACTCTTATTCCTGGCATCATCTCCAAAAATAAACTACAAGCACACTTCTGAGGAGCCCGGGTTAAGACAGTTTCGAAGGAGTAACAGGCAGAAAGATGGTTTCCTAACAGCAACAGTGGAAGTAAGGAGCTAGTGAAACAGTATCTGATGAAACTGAAGAGAGTTGCCAGTTAGAAATAATATACAATCGGCAGAACAAATATAAAGCAAATCTAAGAATATATTGTGTCTATATTAGATGAAAATGAACTTAATGCTCTAATTAAAGACATATAATGACAGTCAAGATAAAAAACAGAAGCAAAAACTCAACTTTAGAGTGTTTATAAGACGCATATTAAAAATATGTCTGGTTTGAGTTGGTGTTTGAAAAAAACTGTAAGGATACAGGAAGCTGAAAGTGAAAGCAGGAAAAATGTACACCCACATACAAATATTACCCCCCCCCAATCTGTTTTAGCTATATCAGAAAAACACTTTGTAAAACAAAGCATTTCTAAAGATAAAGGTGGTCATCACTTCATTTCATCATTGTGGATGATTGGATCAAAATTGTAGTTTCAAAATAATCCCTTCAAACTGCTCGTGTGAAACAAAAGCCCTGATTTGGTGATGGCAGCCATCTTGGAGGCAGTGACACCTAATTAGAGACCAAAAACATGAGTAGAAGTTACAGAGATGAAGAAAACGGATGGGCGGTTGGTATGCAGGGAATAGCATAAGCCAAAACATAGATGCATGAAAACAGCAGGTGTGTGTGAGGAGACAGCAGAATCCAGTGGCCGGAGGGAAGACAGCTGTAGAGAGCTGAGACCAGAGAAGAGGGGCAGAGGCAGATAAGGTTTTGTATGTCACAGTAAGAGCCTAAGAGTTAAGGGTCTATGCTGTTGCTAATGGAGAGCCATAGAAAGGATTTAATAAAATCACATCATCATGGATAAATGTGCAGATGAAAAGAAAGTAAAGTATTATGAACGCACTACATAACATTAAAAGGTGCATATTCACTTAAAATGATTAGAAATTAAGCCAATAGTCATACTTAAAGTGTTTAATTACCATTAATTTATTTTATTCCCTCTAAAGTTGATTACCAGATGAAACAATTGGTTGTGTATCCTTCTGATTTATCAATCCTTTCCTTGGGAATTTGATTACCATGAGATAGGATAACATGCTATTAAAAAATCAGATAGCTCTTGACTCATTAAAATGTAAACAGTCCCATAGGAAATTAACAGTCAGCTAATTCCTCATTTTAGATTTTTTTAAATACATTTTAATTGTAACAGAAGACAAAATTTAAATCTTGAAAGAGGTAAATTTGTAACAAAAAGAAAGGATTTATTCACAGTGTTGCATCTTTAGAAAATTCATTTATCTCCAAGTGATAAAGGATTCAATAAGTGATGAGACATTTTTGAAAGAAGGCTTTGATATGGATGCTCAAAGAACATCTCTAAAGCACCTTAATGTTCAGCCCCTTCATGAATGAGGAGGTTAATAGAAAATATGCCCTATACACCAATAACAGAAAAGCAGACCACCAAATCATGAGTGAACTCCCATTCACAATTGCTACAAAGAGAATAAAATATCTAGGAACACAACTCACAAGGGACGTGAGGGACCTCTTCCAAGAACTACAAACCACTGCTCAAGGAAAGAAGACGCAAACAAACGGAAAAAAATTCCATGCTCATGGATAGGAAGAATCAATGTCGTGAAAATGGTCATACTGCTGGAAGTAATTTATAGATTCAGTGCTATTCCCATCAAGCTACCATTGACTTTCTTCACAGAACTAGAAAAAAACTACTTTAAATTTCATATGGAACCAAAACAGAGCCTGAATGGCCAAGACGATCCTAATCAAAAAGAATAAAGCTAGGAGGCATCACACTACCTGACCTGAAACTATACTACAAGGCTACAGTAACCAAAACAGCATGGTACTGGTAACAAAACAGATATATAGACCAATGGAACAGAACAGAGGCCTCAGAAATAACGCCACACATTTACAACCATCTGATCTTCAACAAACCTGACAAAAACAAGCAATGGGGAAAGGATCCCCTATTTCATAAATGATGCCGGGAAAACTGGCTAGCCTTATTCAGAAAACAGAAACTGGATCCCTTCCTTAAACCTCATACAAAAATTAACTCAAGATGGATTAAAGACTTAAATGTAAAACCTGAAACCATAAAAACCCTAGAAGAAAACGTAGGCAATATCATTAAGGATATAGGCATGGGCAAAGACTTCATGACTAAAACACCAAAAGCAATGGCAACAAAAGACAAAATTGACAAATGGGATCTAATTACACTAAAGAGCTTCTGCACAGCAAAAGAAACTATCATCAGAGTGAAAAGGCAACCTACAGAATGGGAGAAAATTTTTGCAATCTATCCATCTGACAAAAGTCTAATATCCAGAATCTACAAGGAACTTAAAACAAATTTACAATAAAAAAAAAAAAAAACTTCATCGAAAAGTGGGCAAAGGATATGAACAGGCCCTTCTCAAAAGAAAACATTTATGCAGCCAACAAGCATATGAAAAAAAGCTCATCATCACTGGTCATTAGAGAAATGCAAACCAAAACCATAATGAGATACTATCTCGCACCAGTTAGAATGGCCACCACTGAAAAGTCTGGAAACAACAGGTGCTAGTGAGGATGCAGAGAAACAGGAATGTTTTTACACTGTTGGTGGGAGTATAAATTAGTTCAACCGTTGTGGAAGGCACTGTGGCGATTCCTCAAATGCCCATCAATGATAGACTGGATAAAGAAAATGTGGCACATACACACCATGGAATACTATGCAGTCATAAAAAAGGATGAGTTCATGTCCTTTGCAGGGACATGGATGAAACTGGAAACCATCATCTTCAGCAAACTAACACAGGAACAGAAAACCAAACACTGCATGTTCTTACTCATAAGTGGGAGTTAACAATGAGAACACATGAACACAGGGAGGGGAGCATCACACACCAGGGCCTGTCGAAGGATGAGGGGAAAAGGGAGGGAGAGCATTTGGCCAAATACCTAATGCATACAGGGTTTAAAACCTAGATGATGGGTTGATAGGTGCAGCAAACTACTATGGCACATGTATAGCTATGTAACAAACGTACACATTCTGTATGTGTATCCCATAACTTAGAGTAAAATTAAAAAATAAATAAAAAGAAAATATGAAGAATGTTCAATTAGAGTTCTAAAGAAAGGTTTACTATTGTAGAGATGGAGCATAAGTTCAAAAGCACTATAATGGCTAAACTAAAAGGTATCATGCAAATGTATTTAGTTAGGTGTGGGCAGCTTAAAACCCTGTCTATCGATTATAAATTATTCACAGTCCCTACAAAAGAAAGACAGCATTCTAGTTCTTACTATGATGATACTAATGTTTCCACCTACTATTGAAGGTTCTTCTGCACTCCCGAGCAACTCATCAGGATCAGCATTTTCTGGATCATATACCCATACACTGATAACCTAGAAAAGAAAATTTGTTTGCAATTCTTTACATTTTGTACAGCTTTCATTTTTAGTTGTGGCAAAACTTAACCATAAACACATTTTTTATTTAAAAATTTTTGATTATCCCACTTTTAAAAATAAAAAGCAAAAGTGCTTTACATAGGTAAAGGATGTCAACTGAAAGACATATGAAGGAAGAATTAACACAATGCCTGTACACCCCTTAAGTATGGAATGTTGAAATGTCATATGAACGCTTACGGGTATTTTTTGAGACGGAGTTTTGCTCTTGTTGCTCAGGCTGGAGTGCAATGGTGGTATCTCGGCTCACTGCAACCTCTGCCTCCCAGTTCAGGTGATTCTCCTGCCTCAGCCTTCCTAGTAGCTGGGATTACAGGTGCCTGCTACCACGCCTGGTTAATTTTTTGTATTTTTAGAGAGACAGAGTTTCACCATGTTGGCCAGGCTGGTCTCAAACTCCTGACCTCAGGTGATCTACCTGCCTTGGCCTCCCAAATTTCTGGGATTATAGGCATGAGCTACTGTGCCTGGCCTATTTTTCTGTTTCTTTGCTTTTCTTTTTTTTTGAGACAGAGTCTCACTCTGTCGCCCAGGCTGGAGTGCAGTAGTGCAATCTCAGCTCACTGCAACCTCTGCCTCCTGGGTTCAAGCAATTCTCCTGCCTCAGCCTCCTTGAGTAGCTGGGATTACAGGCACTCACCACCATGCCTGGCTAATTTTTGTATTTTTAGTAGAGATGGGGTTTCACCATGTTGGCCAAGCTGGTCTCGAACTCCTGACCTCAGGTGATTCGCCTGCCTCGGCCTCCCGAAGTGCTGGGATTACAGACGTGAGCCACCACGCCTAGCCTATCTTTCTTTATAGCCATAAATAGACACGGCAACCTCACCCCCACTCACGTACTTTTTATAAAAATGAAATCACCCTATACATGTTATTTGTAACTTAACATTTGTGACTTGATGCAAGGCCAGTTCAATAGATACAGTACTGTTTTCTTTCTTATTTTTTCTTGAATATTTATTCATATACTTAAAAATTATGTTAAAAATACAGCAAAAGCTGACTCTCCCACCCTGTACTCCATCACTCAATTCCCATAAATCCATCTGCACTCCATAGGTATTATTAGTAAGTGCTTGCTTAGATTCCTATAAAATGTTTGTGTATAACCAACAGATATATTATTTTCATCCCTTTTACAAAATGCTAGGATGCTAAACATATTTTTTCTGAATTTTTTGTTCATCATCTAAAGTTATTTTAGAGATCTTTATATATTTCACTGATTTTTCAGTTGGATATTACTCTAAATTATGGAGGAACCACAATTTATTTAACCGGTAACCTACTGATAAACGTTAGTTTCTCCCTTGCCATTATAATCAATCAAGGCGACAATGAGCAACTTTGTACAACTTTGAGCATATTGGTAGGGCACATGCCTAAAAGTGTAATTGTTGAGTCATGGGGTAAACACGTTGTAATTTTCATAGATACTGATAAACTGCTGTCTGCAGCAGTTGTACCAATAGGGTCTCTCACTAGTGATGTATGAGAGTTCTTCTTCCCTCACGTTCTTTCCCAACATCAGGTTTTGTCATACGTTCAATTATTGCCAGTCTGATGGGTGAAAAATGGTATTGTGGTATCATTGTTTAAAAAATTTTATTTATTTATTTTTATTTGAGATGGAGTTTTGCTCTGTCGCCCAGGCTAGAGTGCAATGGTGCAATCTCACCTCACTGCAACCTCCACCTCCCAGGTACAAGCAATTTTCCGGCCTCAGCTTCCCGAGTAGCTGGGATTACAGGTGCCCACCACCATGCTCGGTTAAGTTTTGTATTTGTAGTAGAGACGGGGTTTTGCCATGTTGGCCAGGCTGGTTTCGAACTCCTGACCTCAGGTGATCTGCCTGCCTCGGCCTCCCAAAGTGCTGGGATTACAGGTATGAGCCACCACACCCAGCCTGGTACTGCATTATAGTTTAAATCTGCACATCTCTTATTTTGAGAAAGTATGAGCTTCTTTCCAGTATGTTCAAGTTCCACTTGCATTTCATTTGCTCATTTTTTGTTGTTGTTGTTGTTGTTGGATTTTTTCTCTTTTAATGGTTTATTTGAAATTTTTTTTACATATTAAGAAGACATTGATTTGTTTACTTTAATCAGTTGTATTTTTCCACCTGTATTCCACTTTCTTTGGAGTTTATGATAATTTTTGGCCATGTTATCTGTCATTTACTTATCTTCTAGCTTTATGGAGTAAAAATTGTCATATATTTTGGTTTGTCTTCTGCATTTTGTGATATAGTTAGAAAGGTCTCCAATTATCAGGTTTTAAGAGAATTCTTCCATGTTTTCTTTGTTACTGGATTTATTGTATTTACATATTCAATGTAAAATTATTTCGAATTTATTTTGGTGTACTATGTAAGGTATAACTCCAATCTTTGCTTTTTATTAAGTAAGTATGACTACCCAGTTATCCCAATGTCATTTATTGACTAGTCCATCTTTTCCCCAGGGATTTGAGATGCTACTTTCATTGCTTAGTAAAGACCTAACTGCATTTTGGTTATTTCTGGATTCTTACGCTTTTCTATTCATCTTGACTGCCTTTTCGAGAGTTAGTATCTCACACGTTAGACATGAAGGCTTCGCCGTGTATTTGAATGCCTGCATGGCCAGAGCCCTATCCCAGCTCTTATTCAGTGTTTTTCGGAACACTGTTTGTTTTTCTTTAATCCACAGGAATTCTGGAAACATCTTGTCTAGTTCTGAAAAAGTATATTTTTTTCATTCAGATGGCATTGCATTGATAAATTCAGGAAAATTTCATATCTTTATGTTGTAGAGCACATTTATTAAGGAAATAGTGTGCTTTTCCTTCAGGAGAGTTCTACAGTTTTGTCATATAGCTGTGACGCGTATTATTAAGTAAACTTCCCATGTGAGGCATTGACAAATGGAGAGAATTCTCTTTACTTTGGTACTCTTTTGGATTCAAATCAGATACACCAGCCCACACACTAGTCTAAAGTCCACCTGGTTTCACCTCATCCCAGCCACGTCTAGCCATCCATCATTGGCCAGTTCGCTCTTCTGTCCTACCTCCAACCTTAGCAAGTGGTCCTAAGTAGGAAAGCATTCTCTGGCTTTTGTTCACCTAGCAAGGACTCATTCTTCTGGAATGTAACACCTTTAGATTTCATTTTACTCACAGCGCTTTGAGTCTGAAGGATTTTAAAATTTTACCATGTGTTTCTTTTTAAAGCAGGAGTGAAGGTGTTTTGTGTCCTTTACTATCTGCCTGGAGGTCTTAATTATTTAGTTTAAACGATTGGTTTCTTTTTTGACCCATGGATACAGAAGTGTTTAAATTCCCCAACACGGGGATTTTCTAGGTAATTTTGTTACTGATCCTTTTCGTTGTTGTTGTTTTTGTTACTGATTTCACACGCCTGAATATAAATCAAAACCCAGCAAGGTAATGGAAACGGGTTTTGCAATCACTTCCGCCTGGGCTTTATGTGTTTGACTGCTTGCAAAGTTATATTTGTATTTATTTCTTGGCTGTAGGTTCTTGAATCTCTTGGGCTGTTAAATTAGGATGTGCACCTGAAATCTAAGACAGTCAGTAGAGCTTTACCAGTCCCCATTTTACAGACATTTATAAATTTTAAATATTTTATTATTATTATTATTAAGATGGAATCTCGCTCTGCCGCCAGGTGGGAGTGCAGTGGCGCGATCTCGGCTCACTGCAACCTCTGACTCCCTGGTTCAAGTGATTCTCCTGCCTCTCAGCCTCCTGAGTAGCTGGGATTACAGGCACGCGCCACCACGCCGAGATAATTTTTGTATTTTTAGTAGAGACTGGGCTTCACTGTGTTGGCCAGGATGGTCTCGATCTACTGACCTTGAGATCTGCCTGCCTCGGCCTCCCAAAGTCCTGGGATTACAGGTGTGAGCCACCGCTCCCAGCCAAGACATTTTCTAAACCCTAACTTCATATAGGGAGGTTAGTTTCAGCTCCCTTGACTCTCATAGGCCGAAACTTTCATTCCCTATTCCCATAAAATCATTAAAAACCCCTTTTCCACTATTTTTAATTATAAAATAAAACAAAAAAGGAATCATATTCATTTGTATGTTTAGTTGTATGTTTTCTAGAAAGCTCGCATTCTGTTCTAATTCAATCTTGAAACTCTGACTTTGAGTTCCTTAATTATTTCTGACCACCAGGAAATTCCTTTTCTTGCTTATAAATTCCATATGCACACCTGCACCTGTGTTAATGTAAAGGTCTGTGAGTGTGTGCGCTAGCAGCATACACACATCTATTTTCTATAGGCATTTCTATGCGTTTTGAGTGAGAAGGAGGTTATTCTGCACTATTTGAGTCTATAATATATATTCTACTTCTGTCAGTTCTCCTGTATTTTCTATGTATCTTAAAATTCCTTAATTACTGATAATATTATTTCTTGCTTTTGAGCGTTGTTATAGTTGTAACCTCAAAAAATAATTCAGTAATATCAGTGGGATTTGGAGTAGGAGTAGTTATGGGCACTGAGCTCACTCAAAGATAAACACAGTTTATCTTGTTTTACTACTTCTTTTCTTCCAGTAAGTTGCTGCTTTTGAGACTTATAATGTCTCTATAGAGGTGTAATTTCCAAATATTATTTAACCTTATTTCAGTTTTCAACATTTTGAATATATCTTTCCATCATACTTCTAATCATCCTCTATCCAGAATTTTGAAACTTTTTGATCTTAGGGCCCCTTTCATACTTTTAAAAATTATTATGAATCCCAGAAGGCTTTTGTTTTATGTGGTTTAGATCCACCAGTATTTACCATATAACAAATTAAATTTGAGAACATTTAAAGATAATTTATTTATTTTCAAAACTATGGTACATCTATTATATGTTAATTAACATTTTTATGAAAAATAACTATTTTTCAAAGGAAAAATATTAGTAAGAATGGATGCTTGATATTTTAAAAACCATCCTTAATATTTGTATTAATAAAAGACAGCTGGATAATCATCTCTGCTCCTTCAGGCAAGTTGTCGGTAAAAATTATCTTGGTAGAAGTAAAAGGGGGGAAAATCCATCCTTATGCAGACAGGTGGCTAGAAAAGGGTGAACCTCATGGACCTCCTGAATGGGTCTTACAGAAAGAGACACACCTTGAGTACCACTACTCTAAGCAAATATCGTTGCAAAATTAGTTTGAAAAATTCCTCATCTGGTAAATATGGAAGATAAGAGAGAAACAATATAGTAGTGACATATGAAGGCTATACAAAATTTAAAAAATATTTTACCTGGGTTAAGTTGTTAAAGAAATGTCTGTGTGGAAAAAGAGGAAATATATTTTAGTAAACAGCCCATTAAACGTTAGTTTGAATATTCTACTTTCAAGATACATGTTTCTAAACCTTTGCATATTCTCTTTATATTTCATTACAGTATATAAAATTAAAGGCTAAATGTAAAAAACAAAAAATCACGTACGTCTATTTATTTATCAATATCGTTATTGATTCTCATTTGTCATCACAGAAGTCTGAGTGGCTTAAATCTGCCTGCTTCCTTAACACTGCAAGTTCACAGAATCAAAACTTCATGATTAATCTTCTTTAAAATGTTGATATTGTCATTCTACATAAAAAACCCTACGGTCTTTACACGTTATAATTTATGTCCAACAGAAAATTGTCTTTTAGCATGACAAATCCTTCCCTCACCAGCCCTGAAAGGAATAACAGGCCAGGCCTGGTGGCTCACACCTGTAATCCCAGCACTTTGGGAGCCCGGAGCGGGAGGACTGCTTGAGCCCAGGAGTTTGAGACCAGCTTGGGACATATAGTGAGACCCTGTCTCTATTTTTAACTATAAAATAAAACAAAAAGGGACTGATATTCACTTGTTTGTTTAGTTGTATGTTTTCTAGAAAGTTTTTTTCACTGTAAAGTCACCTGCATATTTTTAGCATGTATCATCTCTAAAAGTCAGTGCCTCGTGACTATGTCCTTTTGTTTGCTGATTACTGCAGTGTCTAGTACATTATTATGCACAAAACAAAATGAAAATGCTTTGGGAATCAGTAAATGAGCATGCAGTGAGTTTCTGAGACCGTACAATGAATATTCTATTTCATGTGTTCAATCTGATACGTTAGAAAGCTGCTGAAAACAGCTACAGTAAATCTTAATAGGTAAACTGTGCCCAGAGTTCAACACAGTCCAAGGTTGATTAAGACGACCCCGGCTCCAGGGCTGATACCTTCTGCCTTGTGTTATGCTTACTTGTCACAGGCACATGAAAAAAGAATTGAGTCACTGAGTGAGTTACCAGCATCTCTGGAAGGAAAATTTGAAGGCAAAAGGAAATACTTGTGATAATAAAAGAAAGGCTTTGGTATTAATACAGTAACCTCGTAGAGAAGGAATCAGTATCAGCTGACATTAAAGTGACAGCCTTGATTTCCATGGAAGACAATATTAGCAGCATTCTGCTGGGTCTTTATCAGTTTTCTGGCTTTCTTGAGTTAGTGCACAGGCTGAAGTGTAGAGTTGAGAGTAAGACTGAAGAGAAAACTCTGGAATGAATTGACATTTAAGGTAAGGGCAGATGACAAAAAGCCAAAGAAAAAGACGGGAAAAAAAAACCATTATGGAAGTAGAACATAGTGGTATTAGAGAGTGAAGGAATGAAAGAGTTTCAAAAAGAAAGTGATTCTCAGAATTAAATGTGGTATAGAAATTATTACAGTAAGAGGATCAAAAAAATCCCATTGAATTTGGCAATTACCTTCAGTGACTTTGCCACAGCAGTTTCAGTAGATAGATAGATAGTAGGGGGATACGGTGATGAAACAAAAATGTCACAGTGAACTTGGGAAGACTAGTTTCAGCACAACTTCATGGATCCTTTTCCCTTTTTATTCTCTATTCTTTTTTTTTTTTTTTTTTTTGAGACAGAGTCTCGCTCTGTCGCCCAGGCTGGAGTGCAGTGGCCGGATCTCAGCTCACTGCAAGCTCCGCCTCCCGGGTTCACGCCATTCTCCTGCCTCAGCCTCCCAAATGGCTGGGACTACAGGCGCCCGCCACCTAGCCCAGCTAGCTTTTTTGTATTTTTTAGTAGAGACGGGGTTTCACCGTGTTCACCAGGATGGTCTCGATCTCCTGACCTCGTGATCCGCCCGTCTCGGCCTCCCAAAGTGCTGGGATTACAGGCTTGAGCCACCGCGCCCGGCCTTTATTCTCTATTCTAATCCTAGAGAGGCAGAGAAAGAAGAAAGCAAGAGAGTTTGGATGCTAACATGATACTTGTTCATGAATTCTTTCTAGCATCAGAACTCTGGTTTGGGGGCAGAGTCAATAGGTGTTGAGAGCCTGGGGAAAGAGGCAGTGCTTAGAGGGGTCCTGTACTCTACAGTATTTATCTTCAAATTCTTAACAGATTTATCTTTGACATTATGTTTTGTAAGCGAAGTGTGATGAGACAATGAAGCAAGCACCGGGGACATGGGGTTTTGGCATTCACACAGTCCCGCCTTCTGCTGCCTCTCTGCCTCCCTGGGATGGATTATTTACCCCGATTCCCCTCCATGCTCTGGCACCTTGGGTCCTGACCAGCCTTCCCCTCCTTAACCCGTCCCACAAGCTGCTTCTGTCTTTGACCTGGGTGAGGGCCTAGGCTCAGGTGTTGGGGGATTGTCAGGGTAAGGCAAATGCATGCTGCAGTGTCTTGAAGTAAGGCACGGCAGCAGCTGTCCCATACCTGGCTGGCAGCACCATGGCATGATGATGGTGATGATGGCGTGGCTTACTCATCTTGGCAGGAGTAAACCTCTTGCTTCCCCCTAATCCAGGTATCTGGCATGGCCCAGTGTAGAGGCTGCAATACCCTTGTGGGTTGCCCATCTGCCATGGGTTGAGGTGGGAGGCCCATGAAGGGAAGATACATGGCTTGACTACTTCAGATCCCTCCACTGGCTGAGCATGACGTGCAGGTCTATTGAGAAGAGAAATCTGGCGGTTGGTGGGCTGTGCACTACGAGAGTGTGCACCTGGCCCATGAGTACGCCACATCCTGAATCACCCACCAGGTGACTATGAGGGTCTGCACCTGACCCATGAGTAGTCTACATGCTGAACCATCCACCAGGTGACTACAAGGGTCTGTACTTGGCCCACGAGTACTCCACAAGCTGAATCACCCACCAGGTGACTAGGAGGGTCTGCACCTGGTCCATGAGTATTCCTTGTCTAAGGGAGCATGACGTTAAATTGCAAATAAAAAACACCATGAAAGGTAATGAGAGTGACTATAGGAGGAGAAAAAGCTTTAAATTTGATACCTTTAACAGTATTTTCCCCGTGCTTTTTGAGCAAGAGACCCCAACTTTCATTTTACACCAGGCCCCACAAATTTATGAGCCAATTTTGGATGTAATGATGCAGAAGTGGCACAACAGTACAGTAATTACCTCTAGGTAAAAGGATTTTAGGGATTACAAAATGTAGACACTGGCGTGGCATGGTGGCTCCCAGTGCTTTCAGAGGCCAAGGCAGGAGGATTGCTTGAGGCCAAGAGCTTGGGACTAGCTTGGGCAACAAAGTGAAACCCTGTCTGTACAGAAAAAAAAAAAAAAAAAAAATGGTGGAGCACAGTGGTGTGTGCCTACAGTCCCAGGTATTCAGGAGTTTGAGGTGGGAGGAGTGCCTGAGCCCAAGAGTTTGAGGTTGCATGAGCTATGATGGCACCACTGCACTCCAGCCTGGGTGACGGGACAAGATCCTATTTAAAAAAAAAAAAAAAAAAATTTCGACACGGATAATGAGATAATTAGTGAACTGAATGAAACATTTAAAAAATAACTAAGAATGAATCACAATAAGACAGAAAGATGGAAAAATACGACAAGATTTTAAGAGTCAGGAAGGACAGAATTAAAAGGTGACATACATTTCTCTTAGGAAAATTTAGAAAGAAAAAAAAGAATGAGGGAGAACAAATATTTAAAAAGACAGGCCAGGCACAGTCAGTCATGCCTGTAATCCCAGCACTTTGGGAGGCTGAGGTGGGTGGATCACCAAAGGTCAGGAGTTCGAGACCAGCCTGGCCAACACGATGAAACCCCATCTCTACTAAAAATACGAAAATTAGCCAGGTATGGTGGCGGGCGCCTGTAATCCCAGCTACTAGGGAGGCTGAGGCAGGAGAATCACTTGAACCCATGAGGCAGAAGTTGCAGTGAGCTGAGATTATGCCACCTTTCTCCAGCCTGGGCGACAGAGCGAGACTCCGTCTCAAAAAAGAAAAAAGACAATGTGAATTTTCGAGAATTGATGAAAGACACCAATCTTCAGATTCAGGAACTGTAATACATCTCAAAAGAAATATTCAATAGTAAAACACCAAAGATAAGGCAAGATCTTAAAACAACCACACAGAAAATATAGATTACCTAAAAAGGAAACACCATTTGAAAGACAGCCGACTTATCAACTGAAGTTGGAGCCAGACACAAGAAAAAATAATTGTAAAGCATTGAGAGAAAAGAGTAAGCAACCTAAAATCATATTCCCAGAGAAATGATTTTTCCAGAGTGAGGATAAAATAAAGATATTTTCAGAGGCATGAATACTGAGAAATTTAATCACTCAGAAGTCTTCCCTAAAGGAACCCTGAAAGGATATACTTCAGGAAGAGCAAGTAATATGAGAAAACATGTCTGAGAATATAAGCATCGTTGAGCAAAGAAATGATAGGTCTGTGGATAAATCCAATACATATTGACTGAAAAATGTCCAATTTGAAGGATAAACAACTAGAAAGTACCAAAACGATGGTAAGGAGTAAGCCATAAACCAGGAAGGGAATATTTGGAGGTAAAATTCCTGTTAATTCAAGAGTTTGCGACAGCAATTACAATTGCATCAAAAACATAAAATACTTTAAAATAAATGTAACAGAAGATGCGTAAGACCACTCATCTGAAGCCCACATGGCTGTGTCACTTCGCATTCCCACCAGTAATGAGACAGTTGTTACTGGTTCATGTCCTCGCCAGAAGTGGGTGTGATCAGTGTTTTTCTCCTTCAATATTGTGTTGGTTATTCGGAGTCTTTTGCTTCTCCATATACACTCTAGGATGTGTTTATTCATATTTATAAAGTGACTTGCTGGGATTTCGATTGGGATTGCACTGAATGTAGAAATCAAGTTGGGAAGAGTTGGAGTGGTGTGGGTACTTCTACTATCACTTGTCAAGATTTAAAAAACACAGTTATAGTAATAAGGATAATGTAGTTTTGTTCAAGTATGGACAAATATATCAGGTGAACAGAATAGTCAGCCCAAAAAAACACCCATGCATATATGGAAAATTGATACATGAAAGAGAAGATATTCTGCATAAATAGATTATTCATTAAATGAGTATGAGAAAATTAATTATTCATGTAGAAAAAATAAAGTGAATTCCTATTCTAAGTTTGTACAAAAATTGATTCCAGGTGGATTAAAGACCTAATTTTAGAAGAAAAAAGCATATAGAACTTTTAGAAAACAATATAGGAGCCTATCCTTATGATCTCGTAAGTAGGAAAAGATTTCTTAAATAGATTTTAAAAGGCATAAACCCACAAAGGAAAGTATTAATTTATTCACAACACTAAAGACCTTTCTTATCAATAGGAGGCATGGAAAGTAAAAATCTGCATAAACTGAGACAGAATACTTTCAGTATCTATATATACACACATATGTATGTGATAATGTAGTAATTAAGATATATAATGAAATCTTGTAAATTATTATGAAAATAAAAATAACTCAAAAGTCGATCAAAATACTTATTGAACAGAAAAGAGAAGAAAAATTCCTGCTGAACAGATAAAATATACTCAATGCATCAGTAATCAGTAAAATGTAAATAAAAATACAATGACATAATTTCATACCTAGTAGACTGGAAAAATTAAAAAGTCAGACAATCTTAAGTGTTGGTGAGGATACAGCAAAATGGGAACTTTCACGCACTACCAGTGTGGATATAAAATTGGACAATCTTTCAAAAGTGACTTAGGCATCCCCCAGGAAAGTTGAACAAATGCATATCCTACCTTTAGGCTATTGTACTTTTAGGTCTCTACCTTAGAGAAACTTTCATTTATACGCATTAAATCAGTACTACTTCCCCAACTACAATGAACATATAAATTCCTACAGAATCTTCTTAAAGTGCAGATTATTATCCCATAGGGCTGGAATAAAGACTGACATTCTTCACTTCTAATAAATTTCCAGGTGATGTCAGTGCTGCTAATCCTCAGATGACATTTGGAGTAGCAAGACACTATGAGGTATGTTCAGGCATTCACAGCATCATTTGTAGTTGCAATCAGCAGAATGAACAGAGTCATACAATGAAATACCATAGAGCAGTCACAATGAAAGAACTAAAGATTCTTATTTGACTATGGATAAGTCTCAAAAACATAATTTTTAGAGAAGGAAGCAACTCATGGAACAATACTTACCATATGATTCAATTTAAATAATGTTCAAGAACTGACAAAACTAAACAATTTATTACAATCAAATATAGTCACTAAATTATAAGAAAAAGGCAAGAAATCATTCATTAAACAGTATTTAGGATAAAATAACGAAAAGACAAAAAAACAATATCCAGAATAGTGTCTAACTCTTGGAGGGTGAATAGAGTGTGATTGGTAGGGCATAAAGAGGTGTGATGTTCTATTTCTTGATTTGGGTAATACATATGTGGGTACTGATTTCATTACTATCCTTTTAATTCTTTATGTAATCTTTCTAGCCATTAATTATTATTATTTTTTTTATTTTCATTTTTTCTAGAGATGGGGTCTTGCTCTGACATGGAGGTTGGAGTGTAGTGGTGCAATCATAGCTCACAGTAGCTTTGAACTCCTGGGCTTAAGTGAACCTCCTACCTCAGCCTTGCAAGTAGTTGGAACTACAGATGCAAGTCATCATGACTGACAACTTTTTAATGTTTTTTGTAGAGACAGGTCTTGCTATGTTTCCCAGGATGGTCTTGAACTCCTGGGCTCAAGTGATCCTCCCATCTCAGTCTCCTAAGTAGTTGGGACTACAGATGCAAGTCACCATGCCTAGCAAATTTTCTCTATTTTTTGTAGAGACAAGTCTTGCTGTTTCCCAGGCTGCTCTTGAACTCCTGGGCTCAAGCAATCCTCTCACCGAGGCCTCCCAAAACACTGAGATTACAAGCATGAGCCACCACGCTAGGCCTCATTATTATTCTTTAATTGATATTTTTACAGGTGACAGACTGAAAATTCTTACAATATATATTACAGAAAAACTCTCAGTCCCTACGGAGTTCTCTCTTTTGGACTAACCTTTTGGTTAGCGCTTTTACACTAGGTGCTTTTCCTTCTGTTCTTACTTACAAGGAGAAAACATGTCAAGATCAGGGTAGCCTGGAGACCCATCTTTTCAGCCCCAGCTCTTGGGTCTTAATGTTTGTGAATGAAATTGGTAATCCATTCAATGCTTCTTGGCAGATGTCCTAGTTTGGTCTGCTCTAACAAAAATACCATAGACTGGGTGGCTTTAACAACAAACCTTTATTTCTCATAGTCTGGAGGCTGCAAAGTCCGAAGACCAAGGTGCTATCTTCTCACCAGGTCCTCGCATGATGGAAGGGAAAAAGGAACTCTTTGGGGTCTCTTTTGTAAGAGCACTAATCCCATTCATAAGGACTGCTCCCTCATGATCTAACCACTTCCCAATGGTGCAACCTCCAGATACCATCACATCAGGGATTAGGTTTCAGCATAAAAATTTGGGGGTAAACAGGGTGGGACACAAACATACAGTCTTATTGCAACAGATTATCTTCTCTGATGGTTCCCAAGAGCTCTACTTGGGAGAACAGAAAGTAGCCCATTTGGCCAAAGGAGCAGGTCCTTTTTTACAATTCAACTCTACCAGGAATATCATATATATATATATATATATTTATTTTTGAGATGGAGTTTTGCTCTTGTTGCCAAGACTGAAATGCAGTGGCGTGATCTCAGCTCACTGCAACCTCCGCCTCTCAGGTTCAAGTGACTCTCCTCCCTCAGCCTCTCTAATAGCTGGCATTACAGGTGCCTGCCAACACATCTGGCTAATTTTTTTGTATTTTTAATAGAGATGGGGTTTCACCATCTTGTTCAGGCTGGTCTTGAACTCCTGACTTCAGGTCCACCCGCCCTGGCCTCCCAAAATGCTGGGATTACAGGTGTGAGCCACCGTGCCCGGCCTATTATTTTATTTTATGAGACAGAGTCTCATTCTGTCACCATGCTGGAGTACAGCGGCACAATCATAGCTCACTATAACCTTGACACAGTAACCTCAAATTTCTGGGGTCAAGTGATTCTCCTAACTCAGCCTCCTGTGTAGCTGGGACTACAGGCATGAGCCACTGTGCCCGGCCTCTACCAGAGTTTGTTATCCCCAAACTTGCCCTTGTCTATTTCTCAACTGGTTCAGAACCCATAGAGGAAAACCTGGTGATTGGTATTTCTGAAACTGCCAACAAGGACAGAAGCCTGCCAGTTTCATGAGTAGCAGAGACTCAATCCTCCCTGCTTCTCAATAAGACTCTGGGAAAGTGGCAGTGAGTGAGAGATGACTGGGTGAATGTGTACTCCCGGTGGGGCTTGCTGAAACCTAGGTATTATTCGGATTTACAATCTAGCTCAGGATGTCCAATCCAAAAATTCCACATAAACTGCAGAACCATCCAACTTTAAGGGACTACGTGGACCAGGACAATAAAACTATTAACAACCACCAAGCTTTACTGAAGACATGAGTATTCTGATTGGTTCTGCCTGGATCGTGTATGTGCCAATCCTCAACTAATAACTGTAACCAAGGAAATGTGGGTTTGTAGAGTTAGACCATATACATCACATGAAATTAACAATATTATCACCGAATAGGGAGGAATAGTTTCCCCAAGGGAATAAACGTGAAGTGGATAAAAAGAAATAAGTACTTTCCATGCATCCTGAGGTCAAGATCCACATACTATAGTTCCTTATATCCTACACAGTGCTTAAGATGTTGCCATGACCATGATACTAAAGCATATTCCGAATCACTGATACTTTTTAAACTTATTGAATGATCTTTATGCAGTTAATAATGTATTTGTGTACCACTTTTTCCCTTCTTATATTCAGCTACCTTCATTTTGTCACGAGTTTGAAAAGCTATCTAATACAAACACGGTATTTCTGAAATGTATATAATAGAAGAGCTCTATAGACTGAAAAACCAGAGTCAAATCTCAATGCTATCTTTTAGTAGCACTGTATTTTTTCCAAAGAGTTTAACCCATCCATGCTTATGCTTCCACATCTATAAAGACTTACATTTATGTGGTTATTATAAAAATTAAGAAAGAATTTATATTAAAGTACAAACATGTAGACACAGTATGTGCTAAAATAGTGGTTGCTCTTAATTTTACTATTTGTTCTTCAGTATTTCTTTGGCAGCGTATTTGAGAATAGCTTGGTTGGTGAATGAAAGTTGTATGGAAACCATAATATAGATAATCTATTTGGGGTTAATTAAAAGCTGAAGCGAAATACTCTTTAAAAGCATAATTACCTATTCAGTACTGCATTACTTACCTAACTCTATAGTACCACAGAAAGCAAGTGTGAGAACTGTCCACAAATAAATTGCGTTCTTCTTCATCCTAAAAGAAAATGCAAACGAAACTGTGATATATTAACATTAAATCAAATGCAAATATGGATATAGGCATAAAAGTCACACAGGAGCTAAGTTACTTATCTAACATCAGAGGAAGAAAAACTTCAGAATAAAATTTAAATATATATTTAAATATTTATCTATATATTGCCATCTTTATCATTTTTATTACATTTGTCTTCCTCACTGAAATACAATTCAACTAATTTTCTCATTCAGTGGGGTAATTTTGCTCCCCAGGGACTTTTGGCAATGCCTAGAGATGCTTTTGGTTGTTACAACTGAGTGCTTTTCAAAAGTCAGATGTGGCCGGGCACGGTGGCTCACACCTGTAATCCCAGCACTTTGGGAGGCCAAGGCAGGTGGATCACCTGAGGTGAGAAGTTCAACTCCAGCCTGACCAACATGGAGAAACCCCATCTCTACTAAAAATACAAAATTAGCCAGGTGTGGTGGCGCATGCCTGTAATCCCAGCTACTTGGGAGGCTGAGGCAGGAGAATTGCTTGAACCCAGGAGGCGGAGGTTGCAGTGAGCCAAGATCGTGCCACTGAACTCCAGCCTGGTCGACAAGAGCAAAACTCCATCTCAAAAACAACAACAACAAAAAAAATGAAACAAAAGGAAAAGGAGTCCCTTACTTTCTCACGAATTGTGTTGTGGTTTTTTTTTTTTTTTCTTTTTGAGATGGAGGCTGGAGTGCGATGGTATGATCTCAGCTCACTGCAACCTCCGCCTCCCCAGGTTCGAGCGATTCTCCTGCCTTAGCCTCCCAAGTAGCTGGGATTACAGGTGCCTGCCACCACGCCCAGCTAATTTTTGTATTTTTAGCAGAGACAGGGTTTCACTATGTTGGCCGGGCTGGTCTTGAACTCCTGACCTCAGGTGATTCGCCCACCTCGGCCTCCCAAAGTGCTGGGGTTACAGGCATGAGCCACCATGCCCAGCATGAATTGTGTTCTTGAAACTGGCAAATATTCATAGACTCAAAGAGACAAATTCAAGTATGTTTCACTCTATAAGGATTAAAAAACGAATTAATATTCATCTGGCCTCTCTCACATAGCTCTGTCTACTTGTGCCTTGACAATAAAGCTTTTTAATTAAAGAGAAGGCACAAGCCTCAAAGTAAAGGCAGGATTGGTGACGTGGCGTCTGTAAAACTGCAGCTTCAGGCGCGCTTGTGTGGGAACATCAGCTGTGAGGTACGTAGCCCGTATTTTGTTATTAATTATTAAAATGCCAGTGTCTTAAAATGCTTTACTTTGTCTTTGCATGTTTTTGGTAAACTAGAGAGACTCAACCTCATTTGAATTCATTTGCATTCACATGTTTTCTTCAGTTGAAGACAATGCAGTGGAGTAAAAATAAATCTGCTAGAAATTACTCTTAATCCTAGGCGTTGGCATAGGAGTGTATGACAGGAGATCCACTCATCTGAGAGTCGTATTACCATTAAGGTGGTGGCTATGAACTTTAACATACTTACTAATAGAAAGACGAAGATAAAAATTGTATGTAATTTTATAATTTAGAATTTAACATGAGCTATATCTAAAAATGGACATTCTGACAGTAACTTTAGGGCTTGTTTATAGTTATAATTAATACTATTTAAAACAGGTTAAATTAGATTGAAAAGCTCAAAAGAAAGGCAAAATAAAATATAACAGGATAACAGGATGATTATTCAAGATTTAACAACATATCATTAAAATCAACTTACTGGGCCAGTAACGATTGGTTTTATAGCATGAACACCAGGTGAGGAACAACGCAATTCTGTCTTGGGTGAGCTAGTGTTTAAAAAGATGGGAAAGAATAATTACAGGTGCATATGAGATTAATAAAATTACCTTACTATTTTTAAGCCTAAAAACTTCAATTGTATGCTGATAAGAGATATTTTTAAATATTTGCAATATTTTACTTCTATACTATATTCAACCTGATTTTGTCTTGCTTTTCATGTCTACTTAATGAAAGAAAATTTACATTAAATCACAGCCTTGAATCTGAATGCTCACATTGTATGAATGAATTAAAAAATATATACATACATTGATATTCATGACATAAATCTTACCTTTTATTTAGCACAAAACAAATTTCTGGCACACTCCACTCAGTAAATAATGTTCCTTCATACTCTAACTTAATCTAAAAAAGAAAACAAGAGTTCAAGCAAAAAATATGATTCAAATTTTCACCTCCGGGTTCAGTTGTAGGATTCAATTTTCTGGGTCCTACTTATTTAAAGAAAGAATAACTAAAATTCAATTTCCTTTAAATTGTACAAAGTAATGTGACAAAGAAAAGATAACTTAACCCATCTGAGACACTTTAGCAGTCACTCCAAAAAACTATAAACTTTTAATTTTATTTACTTCAGCAATAATCCACTGGCCGGGTGCAGTGGCTCACGCCTGTAATCCCAGCACTTTGAGAGGCCGAGGCAGGAGGATCACCTGAGGTCATGAATTTGAGACCAGCCTGGCCAACATGGTGAAACCCTGTTTCTACTAAAAATACAAAAATTAGCTGGGTGTGGTGGCACACACCTGTAATCCCAGCTACTCAGGAGGCTGAGGCAGGATAATCGCTTGAACCCAGGAGGTGGAGGTTGCAGTGAGCTGAGATTGCGCCACTGCACTCCAGCCTGGGTGACAAGAGCAAAATGCCGTCTCAAAAAAAAAAAAAAAGAAAAAAAAGAAATAATCTATTAAGTATCTAAGAGGGACTGACACTCTGGTAGGTTTTGGGGATTTAAAAAAAAAAAAAAAAAGACAAATGAGAAATGATCCTTCGCTTAAAAACAAGTCACTTTCAATTCTGAGATTCTATTATTTACACATTACTGACTAGTAACATAACTTTCATCACCTTTTTCTTATTTCTAAAGCTACTTTTCTTTCCTGCCTCTCTATTCTTTCATCTAGAAGTTCTTTCTTTCCCCTCCTGAAGTATACCAATTCACTTTCTAACATTATCAGTCTTAGTTTCAGCACTGTTCCTCTTCTTCAGCCAGAGTTGGAACCCAATTTTACCTTCTAATATTTGTGACACAAAATTACATATACATACATAATATATGAAGATTGCTTTGGTGTTTGAACTCGGAAAATGGAGATTATAACAGGTGGTAAACCGTTTCATAGATTTGATATTATAGGATAGTGTATAAGAAGAAAAAAGAGAAAAATTCATGAGAAGATAAAACATAACTTTGAAATATATTAAGCAAAATTTGATAGAATTGCTAGAAGAAATTTCAAAAGCCATAAATTTAGTGGTAGATTTTTAAATACACTTTTCTCAAATTAAATAAACTTGGGGAGGGGAGAGAAACGTAGTCAAAGACTTAAAAAATATAATTAGTAAGTTTATGATATATATGTTAAAACTATATACATTCCTAAAAAGTTTTTTCTTTTTAATTTTTTTTTTTTTAATACAGATAGGATCTCACTATGTTGATCAGGCTTGTCTCAAACTCGTGGCCTCAAGTAGTCCTCCTACCTCAGCCTTCCAAAGTGCTGGGATTACAGACATAAGCCACTGTACCCAGCCCCTAAAATTAAGCAATATAAAATATATACATCATTTGCAATCTCACATAGAACAATTGCCAAAACTGACCACATTTACAAGGAAAGTTTTAACCAATCTTGAAGAATTACTATCACATATACAATGCCCTTTAATATTAGTGAAATAAAATTAGAATTTCTCATCAAGTTAGCCAGAAAAAAAAATCGTAAGATATTTTGAGTCTTTTTTTTTTTTCTTTTTTTTAAGACGGAGTCTCGCTCTGTCGCCCAGGCTGGAGTGCAGTGGCCGGATCTCAGCTCACTGCAAGCTCTGCCTCCCGGGTTCACACCATTCTCCTGCCTCAGCCTCCCGAGTAGCTGGGACTACAGGTGCCCGCCACCTCGCCCAGCTAGTTTTTTGATATTTTGAGTCTTTAAAAAAACAAACAAAAAAAACCTACTTCTAAATCATTCATAAGCAAAATCATAATGTAAAGTATAAAATGTTTATGAATAAACAGTAAAAGCATTTAATATTATAAAAATTTGTGGTATGGCCAGGCGTGGTGGCTCACGCCTGTAATCCCAGCACTTTGGGAGGCTGAGGCAGGCGGATCATGAGGTCAGGAGATCAAGACCATCCTGGCAAACATGGTGAAACTCCGTCTCTACTAAAAATACAAAAATTAGCTGGGTGTGGTGGCATGCGCCTGTAATCCCAGCTACTCAGGAGGTTGAGGCAGGAGAATCACTTCAACCAGGGAGTTGGAGATTGCAGTGAGCTGAGATCACGCCACTGCACTCCAGCCTGGCAACAGAGTGAGACTCCTTCTCAAAAAACAAACAAACATAACAAACAAACAAACAAACAAACAAAATTGTGGCCAGGTGCGGTGGCTCATGCCTGTAATCCCAGCACTTTGGGAGGCCAAGGCAGGTAGATCACTTGAGGTCAGGAGTTCGAGACCAGCCTGGCCAACATGGCAAAACCCTGTCTCTACTAAAAACACAGAAATTGGCCAGGCGTGGTGGCACATGCCTGTAATCTTATCTACTCAGGAGGCTGAAGCAGAAGAACTGCTTGAACCCGGGAGGAGGAGGCTGCAGTGAGCCGAGATCGCACCATTGCACTCCAGCCTGGGTGACAGAATGAGATGGAAAAAAAAAAAAAAGGCTCTAGATAAGATAATTTGGAAGTGAATAAACTCTGTTTTCACTGTAAGATGATAATAAAAGGACAACAGAGAAAATCCCCCCAAATAAAAGGAAGGATATAAGAAGAGAAAAAAAATAGAAATTTATAAAAGAAAACAAATGAAAGAGCATTGGGAAGGGGCTTTGGGGATGTAGTGTTTAAAATCTATTTAAATCTCCTAATAAACACAGAAAGAACAATTAGGATAGTCCCCAAAAACACTGCACAATAATACAGCAACCAATAGTAAAACTCACTGAAGCCCAGGAGTTCAAGACCAGCCTGGGCGACATAGGGAGGCCACTCTCTATAAGAAATTTAGAAATTAGCTGGGTGTCGTGGCACACACCTGTAGTCCCAGCTACCGGGGAGGCTGAGGTGGGAGGATCACTTGAGTCCAGGAGTTCAAGACCAGCCTGGGCGACATAGGGAGACCACTCTCTGTAAGAAATTTAGAAATTAGCTGGGTGTGGTGGCACACACCTGTAGTCCCAGCTACTGGGGAGGCTGAGGTGGGAGGATCACTTGAGTCCAGGAGTTCAAGACCAGCCTGGGCGACATAGGGAGGCCACTCTCTATAAGAAATTTAGAAATTAGCTGGGTGTGGTGGCACACACCTGTAGTCCCAGCTACCGGGGAGGCTGAGGTGGGAGGATCACTTGAGTCCAGGAGTTCAAGACCAGCCTGGGCGACATAGGGAGACCACTCTCTGTAAGAAATTTAGAAATTAGCTGGGTGTGGTGGCACACACCTGTAGTCCCAGCTACTGGGGAGGCTGAGGTGGGAGGATCACTTGAGTCCAGGCGTTAAAGGCTGCACTAAGCTGTGATTGCATCACTTCACTCTAGCCTGGATGACAGAGCAAGACCAAGACCCTGTCTCCAAAAAAAAAAAAAAAAAAAAAAAAAAGAAGAAGAAGAAGAAAATAAAGAAGGGATTAAAAAATGATTAAGTGATTAAGAGTAAGCAACAAATACAAAAGATAGCCACAGAAAATCCAATATACATGTATCTGGAGATCCTGAAGAAGAAAACCAAAATATCTGGAACACAGCAATAACAGTAACTATAATCAAAGGACGATAATCTTCTTATAATAATATTCTATAATTAAAGAATAATACCTGAAATTGAAAAACTGAAATGAACATAGAATAAGATCATTGACTAAAAAATACGCGAGAGAATGAAAAAGGAAAGTAGAATGAGATCATTGCCTGGTTGTTAAGCAGTAAGCTGAGTGCGGTGGCTCACGCCTGTAATCCCAGCACTTTGGAAACAGAGGCGGGCAGATCATGAGATCACGAGTTTGAGACCACCCTGGCCAACATGGTGAAACCCTGTCTTTACTAAAAATACAAAAAAAATAGCTGGGCTTGGTGGTGGACACCTGTAATCCCAGCTACTCAGGAGGCTGAGGCAAGAGAATTGCTTGAACCTGGGAGTCGGAGGTTGCAGTGAGCCGAGATCACGCCACTGCACTCCAGTCTGGGCGATAGGCTGGGACTCCATCTCAAAAAAACAAAAAAACAAAAAAGCAAAACATACAAACAAAAAAAAGCAAAAAAAGAAAGAAACCAGGCAGTAAAAGAGTAAATAAAAGAGCAGGGCACCAAAGATGTTCAAAAGGTATAAGCACAAAGGTAATCACTAAAACAAAGATACAAACCTTTCTAAATATAGAAAGACAATTTTTTTTAAAGAAAAGAATCCAGAAGAGAAAGAAACAGTAAATATAACACACCTAAGATAAACTAATATGAGAATTGAGACCAAAGACATGTTATATAATTAAATGTGAATGGGCTTAACTTATACAGCAAGACCCAATACATGCTGTTCAAAAGAAATACCAGAAGAAAAAAGTGACCCAGAAAGACTAAAGTAATGAGAGAAAACCTCAGTGACTTTGGGTTTGCCAACAACTTCTTAGATATGCCCCAAAAAGCAAAAATAAAAAAAAAAGTTTGATAAATTGGACTTCATTAAAATTAAAAACTTCTGCTCTGTAAAAGACACTGTTAAGAGAATGAAAAGACAAGCAACAGACTGGGAAACAATATTTGCAAAGTTACTCATATTTGATAAAAGATTGGTATCCAGAATACACAAAAAAACTCTTAAAACTCCACAATAAGAAAACGAAAACCCATCTTTAAAAACGGGCAAAAGATCTGAACAGGTACCTCACCAAAGATAATATACAGGTGATAAAGATAGGAAACGAGGTGCTGGAGAGGATGTGGAGAAACAGGAACACTTTTACACTGCTGGTGGGACTGCAAACTAGTTCAACCATTGTGGAAGACAGTGTGGCGATTCCTCAAGGATCTAGAACTAGAAATACCATTTGACCCAGCCATCCCATTACTGGGGATATACCCAAAGGATTATAAATCATGCTGCTATAAAGACACATGCACATGTATGTTTATTGCGGCACTATTCACAATAGCAAAGACTTGGAATCAACCCAAATGTCCATTAATGACAGACTGGATTAAGCAAATGTGCCACATATACACCATGGAATACTATGCAGCCATAAAAAAGGATGAGTTCACGTCCTTTGTAGGGACATGGATGCAGCTGGAAACCATCATTCTCAGCAAATTATTCCAAGAACAGAAAAGCAAACACCGCATGTTCTCACTCATAGGTGGTAATTGAACAATGAGAACACCTGGACACAGGAAGGAGAACATCACACACTGGGGTCTGTCATGGGGTGGGGGGAGGGGGGAGAGGGGGATAGCATTAGGAGATATACCTAAGGTAAATGACAAGTTAATGGGTGCAGCACACCAACATGGCACAAGTATACATATGTAACAAACCTGCACATTGTGCACATGCACCCTAGAACTTAAAGTATAATAAAAAAAAAAAAAGGAAAGAAAAGAAAGAGAAAAAAAAGAAAGAAAAGACTCTCCATATCATATGTCATCAGAGAACAGCAAATTAAAGCAACGAGGTACCACAACACACCTATTAGAATTGCAAAAATCCAAAACACTAACAACGCCAAATGCTGGTGAAGACATGGAGCAACGGCACCGTCATTCATGGCTGGTGACAGTGTAAAATTGTACAGCCATCATGGAGGACAGTTTGGCAATTTCTTACAAAACTACACACACTCCTACCATATATCTAGCAATTGCACTTTTTGGTATTTACCCAAATGAGGTCCACACGAAAACCTGCACACACATGTTTGCAGCAGCTTTATCTATAATTGCCCAAACCAGGAAGCAACTGGGATATTTTTCACTAGGTGAATGGATAAACTATGGTAGATCCAGACAATAGAGTATTACTCAGTGCTGAAATGAAACGCGCTATCAAGCCATGAAAAGGCATGGAGGAAACTTAAACGTGTATTGTTAAGTGAAAGAAGCCAATCTGAAAAGGTTACATACTGTTTGATTCCCACTAAATGACATTCTGGAAAAGGCAAAACCACGGAGGCAGTTAAAAGATGTAAGGGGCTAGGGAGAGGGAAGATTGAAAAAGGCAGAGCCGAGAGAATTTTTAGGGCAGTGAAACTACTCTGTGTGATACTATAATGGTAGAAACACGTCATTAAACATTTGTCCAAGCTCACAGAATGTACAACACAAAGAGTGAACACTAATGTAAATTACAGATTCTAGTTAACAATGATGTATCAACATTGGCTCATCAATTTTAAGAAATGTAGGACACCAATGCAAGATGTTAGTAATAGGGCAAACTGGGGAGGTTTTATGGGATCTCTCTATACTGTTTGCCCATTTTTCTATTAACTTAAAACTGCTCTAAAAAATAAAGTCTGTTAACTCTTACAAAAATTTTTTAAAAGCCATGGGCAAAAGTATACCAGAAAAATGGTCCTGTCCAAAAAAAAAATCAACATAAAAGCAGGAATTGTGACTCTGATATTAGATAAGGTAGAATTCAAGCCAAAACGTATTCAAGATGCAGAACAATGAGAACTCTCCTCTGCTGCTGGTGGGAATGCAAATGGTACACCTACTTCAGACAACAGCTGTGGGCCAGGTGCAGTGGCTCATGCCTGTAATCCCAGCACTTTCAGAGGCTGAGATGGGAGGACTACTTGAGCTCAGGAGTTTGAGATCAGCCAGGGCAACACAGCAAGACCTTGTCTCTAATAAAATAAAATTAGCTGGGTGTGGTGATGCATGCCTGCAGTCCCAGCTACTCAGGAGGCTGAGGCGGAAGGGTCACTTGAGTCCAGGAATTCGAGGTTGCAGAGAGCCATGATTGTGCCACACACACCGCCCTAGGCAACAGAGTAAGAGTCTGTCTCAGAAAAGAAAAAGAAGAAAACTGTTGTGTCGTTTCTTATTTGCTGTAAACATATCATTGCCTTCTAACACAGTAATCCCATTCCTAGCTATTTAACCAAAATAAAAATCTATGTCCCCACATATGTACATGAATGTCCAC
Source organism: Rhinopithecus roxellana (assembly GCF_007565055.1). Lineage (NCBI taxonomy): Eukaryota > Metazoa > Chordata > Mammalia > Primates > Cercopithecidae > Rhinopithecus > Rhinopithecus roxellana. The sequence goes on along the minus strand of NC_044556.1, from coordinate 108,921,604 downwards.
AGCAGTTTCATCTGAAATAGCTCTAAGTTGGAAATAACCCAAATGGCCATCAACAAGAGAATGGACAAATGGTGGCATAAGAATGCAAAGGAATACTCAGCAATAAAAAGGAATGAAGTTCGTATATATGCAACATTATGGATGAATCTGAAAGCACTAAGTCAAGTGAAAGAAAACTGACCCCAAAAGGCTATATACAGTATGGTTTCATTTCTATGACTATCTAGAATATGCAAAACTATAGGATCAGGAAATAGATTTGTGGCTGCCAATGGCTAAGATGGGGAGGGTAAAGCATGACTGCAAAGGTATGATGAAACTTTTTGGGGTGATGAAAATGTTCTATATCTTCGTTACTACAGTGATAATGCAACTGTATGCATTGCCAAAGGTTGATCAAACTATATGCTTTAAAGGAGTAAATTTCATTGTATGTAATTACCTCAATTAATTTGCCTTTTACAAAAGAAACTAAAGAAATATATAATCATAATATATAAACCTTATCTGGATCTTGATTTACATAAACAAACAGAAAATGACATTTATATGACAATTGGTCATTTGAATACTGATTAGATATTTGATGACATGAAGGAATGATTATTAATTTTTAGGTGTGCTAATTAGTATTGTGGTTATGGTTTTTTAAACAACTTTGAGATATAATTCATGTCATACAATTCACTCATTTAAAGTGTACAATTCAATGGTTTTTAGTATCTTCATATGGTTCTGCAACTATTACTGTAATCAATTTTAGAACATATTCAACACTCCACAAAAAAACTGCCACTCTTTGGAGGTTACCACCCTAGCCCTATCTCCCAGCCCTAGGCAGGCACCAACTTACTTTCTATCTCTATACATTTGCCTATTCTGGACATTTCATGTGAATGAAATCATACACGTGGTCCTTTGTGAAAGGTTTCTTGCACTTAGCATAATGTTTGCAAGGCTTATCTATGTTGTAGCACATAAAAGTACTTCATTCAGTTTTATTGACAAGTAATGTTCCATTATACACATGTACTACATTTTATTTATCCTTTCATTAGCTGTTGAACATTTGCATTGTTTGCACTTGGGGGCTATTATGAATAATGCTTCTATGAACATTCATGTGCTAGTTTTTGTGCGGACATTATGTTTTCATTTCTCTGGGATGTAAAACTGGAAGTGCAATCTGCAGAACACGTTGGTGACACTATGTTTAACTGTTTGAAGAGCCATCAGGCTGCTTTCTAAAGTGCCTGCACCATCTGACATTTGTCAGCAGTGTAAGAGTTCCCATTTCTCCACATCCCCACAAACACTTGTTATTATCTGTCTTTTTGATTACAGACATCTGAGAGGGTGAAGTGGTATCTTACTATTTGATTTCCATTTCCCTGATGGGGCTGTGCTTACTGGCCATTTGGATATCTTCTTTGGAGAAATGACAATTCAGATCCTTTGCCCATTTGAAAAACTGGGTTGTATTTTTATTACCAAATTATATCAATAGTAGTTCTTCATATATTTAAAAACAAGTCCATAATAAGATATATGACTCACGAAATCTCTCTCCTATCCTATGAATTGTCTTCACTTTCTTGATGATGTCCTTAGAAGCACAAAAGACTTTAATTTTAATGATGTCCAATTTATCTATTTTTTCTTTTGTTGCTTGTGCTTTTGAGAAACTATCGCCTAATCCAAGGTCATGGATTTTCCCTTATGTTTTCTTCTATAAGTTTTACAGTTTTAGCTCTTATAAAATATAAGTGTTTGATCCATTCAGAGTTACATTTTTGGATGTGGTCTGAGGTGGGGTCCACATTTATTTTTTTCATGTAGATATCTAGTTGTTTCAGTACCATTCTTTTTCCATTCAATTCTCTTAGTATCATTATCAAAAATCAACTGACTGTAAAAGGGAGGTTTTATTTCTGAACTCTCAATTCTATCTTATTGAGGTATATTCCTATCCTATGTCAGTACCAAACTGTCTCAATTACTGCAGCTTTGTAGTAAGCTTAGTATTCAAACGACCAATTGTCGTATAAATGTCAAGAACTGTGAGTCCTTCCACTTTTTCTCTTTCAAGACTGTTTTGTCTATTCTGGTACTCTTGAATTTCCATTCACACTTTCCGACGGATTGCCGTAAGAAATTGTTAAAATAATTTATTAGTTCTAATAGTTTTTTTTGTTACATTCCTTGGGCTTTTTATATAAAGGATCATGTCATCTGCAAATAGAAATAGTTTATCTTTCCCTTTCCAAAGTGGATGTCTTTTAGTTCATTTTCTTGCATTATTGCCCTGGCTGTGGTCATTTTTAAAAAGAGTCTTATCATTTAAAGGTACCCACTGAAACATTTATGGATGAAAAGATATATCTGGAATAGTTTCAAAATAATTCAGGAGGGAAGAAAGTGGGTGATAAAGTCAATGAAACAAGAATGGCCATAAGCTGTAATACTGGAGCTGAGTAATGGATACATAAGGACTTAATCTCCATACTTTTATGTATGTCTAAATTATACTAATTTCTATATTTTATGTATATTTAAATGTTTCACTTATAAAAGTTTCAAAGATGTAAGTTCAAAACACAGAACAAATTCTGTGGAAATTGCCAAGCTTACATATAAACCTTCCCAATGATTAACTTAAATGTAGTCAAGTGCCTGCAGAAAGTTCCCACTATGCTTACCAACTTCATGTTTAAGTGATTCGGTATTATTTAAACAGAAAACTGATACACTGTTTCAATTTACACAGCGTGGAGAAGGATTTTCTAGACATGCTTTTCATCAAGAAGAGTCATGGAAAATCTCTGAAGTCTTCTGTACATTCAATATTTCCTTTCTCTTTCTCTCTCTTTTAGAGACAGAGTCTCATTGTGTCACCCAGGCAGTAGTGCAGTGGCATGATCACAGCTCACAGCCTCTCCCTGCCAGGCTCAAGCAATCCTCCCACCTCAGCCTCCTGAGTAGCTGGGACTATAGGCATGCACCTCCATGCCCTGCTATTTTATTATTATTATTATTTGTAGAGATGGGGTCTCACCATGTTGCCCAGGCTAGTCTCAAACTCCTGGGCTCAAGCGATCCACCTGCCTTGGCCTCCCAAAGTGCTGGGATTACAGGCATGAGCCACAACACCAGGCCCCTTCCTTTCTCTTAATATCATTTTCAAGCAAGCTGCAATATCATTGGTTTTGTAATATTACTCACTTGCCTTTTATCTACCTTTCTTGCTGATAATCAAACTCTAGGGTCCAATTTGCATTTCTAAAATGACATAACTGTTTTGGCGGTCATTTATGAATTAAAGATGGACCATTTCTGCCACCTACATAAAAATAATAAAGGAAAATCGAGATTTAAAAGGTGATTCTTAAAAAGACCAATAAGGCCGGGCACGGTGGCTCACGCCTGTAATCCCAGCACTTTGGGAGGCCAAGGTGGGTAGATCACGAGGTGAGGAAATCGGGACCATTCTGGCTAACATGGTGAAACCCCGTCTTTACTAAAAATACAAAAACTTAGCGGGGCGTGGTGGCACACACCTATAGTCCCAGCTTCTCGGGAGGCTGAGGCAGAAGAATCACTTGAACCCGGGAGGCAGAGGTTGCAGTGAGCCGAGATCGTGCACTGCACTCCAGCCTGGGTGACAGAGCGAGAGTCTGTCTCAAAGAAAAAAAAAAAAACCAATAAAATGGTCCAATACATGGCAAAACTGTCCAAGAAAGGAAGATAAAGTGCACAAATAAATTCTATCAGAGACATAAAATAGCTACAAACAGAGATGGAATGGTAAGCAAAGATTCTAAACAAATGAATAGCAATAAATTTGAAAGCAAAATGGTAAAAGCAAATCTATATTACATAGATTCCTCTTGCCTGGTTTTGAATATTACAAAGTTTATACAGCATGTGTTCTTTTCTGTGTGGCTATTTTCACACACTATCGTGAGATTCGTCCATATTGTTCTGTGTCGACACGTGGACACAGTGCACTCATTTCCACTGCCATGTAGTATCCCACTGTGAATACACAGAAACGCATTTATTCCTCTATACTACTGGTTGACATGCTTCTGGGTTGTTTTTAGTTTGGAGTGATTGGGAATAATGCTGTCGTAACCACTCCTACATAGGTCTTCTGGTGCTGGATGTATACCGAGGAGTCAAACGAGTGTGTCACAGGATGCGTATCTATTCAACAGTATTGGATAATAGCAAACAGGTTTTCAACGTGGTTATACCAACCTGCATTCCTTCTAGTAGTGTATTAGAGTTCCTATTGCTTTACACTCTTACCACCCCTTGTTATCTTCAGTCTTTTTAATTTTAGGCATTCTGATTGGTTTGTAATTACATCTCCCTGTAATTTAATTCACATTTCACTAATTTTTCATAAGTTTACTGGTCATTTGTATATCCTTTTTTGTGAAATATCCCCTTAGGTCTTTTCAACCTTTCTTTTTTATACTTTAGAAAATTTTAAACAACATTGTAATGATGTGCTTCTTAAAGACGTGGTAGAATTCCCATATGAAACCATCTGGTCCTGGTTCAAATTATAAATATTTTTTTACAAAGGGAGCACAACACTGATAGAAAACACAACAGAAACTGTTAAATTATTTAGTAAAAATTAACTAAAGACTCCTGATTCTAATTTACGGGTGATACCACACAGTGCTAGGAAGTGATTTTTGTGTATTGTGTTCTCAGCCATGATCATTTATTCCTACGCAATTCTAGGCTATCCCTGGATTGCAGGAGCTGGAAACCAGGAAACCTTCCTCAAGGGTTCTGAATGATATTTACAGTCTGAAAATCAGATGTGGACTGGAACTTGTGAAAAAGAGGAAGTCATTCGTCTTCCTCAAGCAGTGGTACCAAAAGTCCAGGCTTCAAAGATAAAAGTGGTTTTGGGGAAGGCCTCTATCCTATATTTCTATTGAGCACCATCCCCCACTAGGTGCTGGGAGAGATTTGTGACATGGACACAAATTTCTTCCGGGTCCTGATCTCTGGTGGCAACAGCAGTTTTTTGACTATTGATAAACCAAAAAATTAGTGGGGGTTTCTAAGACCCTTGCTTTCCTAGCCCTCCCAACAGTTTGGTGAGCACCTAATTTCCTGTAACAAATAAATTTCTGCTTGAAATCTAGAGTGGGTTCTGCTGTCCTCTGACCCCTGACTGCCACATGCTCCCTTAAAGGCAAGGATAATATGACAACTATTTAACAAGTTGTACAGCACAGGCACTGACAGTTCCAAGCGAATACCAGGCAGCATGCTATCCAAGTGTGTACTGGCTGGATTCTGCCTGCCTTAGACAGCATCTGGAAATATGCAAGAGTGTCTGAGGTTACAGAATCACTGAGGATTGTCACTGCCACTTAGTATTTGGGAACCAGGGAAGCAAGATGTTCTCCAAAGGATAGTCCCATACAATGAAAACTTTTCCTGCTCAAAATTTCAGTGGTATCCCCACTGAGATACACTTCTGTAGAGCAAACTCATGTATGAGTATTGATAAAAGAATCTTATATAAAATGTTAACAATAGTCCCTGAAAGCATATTGAAATACTACATTGATACCGTGTGGGGTTTTTCCAAAATCCAAGGATGATACAATATAAGTGAATATATTAATATGATTCACTATGATAACAAGTCTAAGGAGAAAACTCATAAAACTTTTTTCTGTAGACTGTGAAAAGGCATTTCACAATTCACTATAAATATCACTTATAGTGACTATTTTTACCATATTCAATAAATTAGGAAGCAATGAATACTTTGTTAATTTAATGAAATGTATCTCTCTCTGCCCAAAAGGGAGCATCTGTTTAATTGGGAGACATTAGAAGAAATCTACTAAAGTTAGGAGGAAGATAAAGAGATCAACTCTGGAGGGCTCCATCACTCTTCATGAATTGGAAGATTCAATATCATAATGATACCAGTTACTATGAAAACAGTGTCAGTTCTCCCCAAGTGCAATCCCAATCAAAATCCAAGCAGATTTTTGTTTGTGAAAATTAACATCCTTATTCTAAAATTTATATAAAAACGCAAATAGCCAAAGTAGTTTTGTAAGAACAAACTGGATGTTCACAGGACCAGATATGAAGACTCATTAGAAAGCTATAGCAGTCAAGAGAGTGTAGAATTGGCACCAGGACAAACAAGAGAGTTCACAAATCAACTCATCTACATAGGGAACAAAGGTGACATGAGAAATGTAATAGGGGAACAGTGAGTTGTTTAATAGATTCTGGTTCACTATGTGAAAAAAGTAATGTGAATGCCTATTGTACTATATACAAGGTAGACTCTAGATGGATTTATGACCTATATGTTAAAGGTAAAAATATCAGAAATATAAAATAAAATTATAAAAAAATTTTGGATCAGGGTAAGCAAAGATTTTTATTAAATAAGAGCCCTGGATGGGTGCGGTGGCTCAGGCCTGTAATCCCAGCACTTTCGGAGGCCGAGGCAGGTAGATCATGAGGTCTGGAGTTCGAGACCAGCCTGGCCAATATGGTGAAATCCTGTCTCTACTAAAAGTACAAAAATTAGCTGGGCACAGTAGTGCACACCTGTAGTCCCAGCTACTCAGGAGGCTGAGGCAGAAGAATCGTTTGAACCCGAGAGGCAGAGGTTGCAGTCAGCCAAGATTGAACCACTGCACTCCAGCCTGGGTGACAGAGTGAGACTCTGTCTCAAAAAAAAAAAAAAAAAAAAAAAAAAAAATAGAGCCCCCAAAAGTTTAAATCATAAGACAAAGGAGGAGAGATATTTGGCTCATCAAAACTCAGCCTTTTTTTTTTTTCAGTAAAGTATTCATAAACAAAGTTAACAGAAACTTGAAAGAGATAACTGAATCTTTGAAACCAACATTTGATTAATTTTTAGAATACAATGTAGCTAGCACTGTGTTAATCAGAAAAAGGCAGAAAATTAAATCAAAAATGGGCAAAGGGTATGAACAGGTAATAGAAGGAGAAGCCTGCATAACATGCAAAGAGATGCTCAAAATCACTAGTCATCAAAGAACTGAAAGTAACAACAGCAATAGCTATCACTGGATAATAATGAGATTGGGAAAAAATAGGAAATTTAGTAATACTAAATTTTGGTGAAGATGTACATTGAGTGAGAACATACATTGTAACTGCCATTCTGGAAACAATCTTGCAGAACTTCCTTAAATTAAGTGTATTTCCCATGGCCAGGCAACTCTATTTGGCTACATACAGTAGGTAAATAATTGCACAGATACATAGATACATAAAAGGACTTGTAGAGAGGACACTCATTACAGTATTGTTTGTGATGGCAGGAAGCTATATGTCTGGCAATAGGGGTATATAAAATATAATTGATTTACACTAGTAATTAGGCAGCAATAAGAAGAAATGAAGTAGAAAGTGTTGAATAAAAAAAGTAATATAGAGAATGAGGTCTATAGTTTGTGTGACCAAACATCCTGATTTGTCTAGGCAGTTCCAGTTTATACCTGTTGCATAATTATTAATAGCACTCCCATTCTCAAGAGGTTAGGAAGTATACTGAATGGTTATCCTACCTACATAATAACACCACATTGTGAATAGTAAATCACAAAAACACTCAAAAAACACTATTTTTGCTACATGCAAATTTAAGGACATGGATTAAGGAGGGGACCTATGTTAGGGTAATACATGGGATGAAAGAAATGAAATGGAAGAGCGACAATGACTGTAAAACTCAATATGATTAACTCTGCTTTAAAGTTCAAAACATTTAATACTTAACTATAGTTTATTAAAAATTCAACACTTACAGTACTTCTGGTACTAAAAATGCGATAGTTTGGGCTGTTACTGGAATACCTGTGGAGGAAGAGGCCAAGTATGAATATTAAAACTAATGTATTCTTCCAATATGAGGATTCTCTACATGGTCAGGGCATAGCTGAGTTGCCAGGGGCTTCACCCTTCTGCCTAATTCCCTTCCTAGACAGCAACTCAGGGCTGAAATGGGGGCTACCAGTGACCTCTACCCACATCTCGGGATGTGTTAGGCTTTACTCAGTATCTGAAGACAGTAAAACAAGATGAGAAGTTAATACTCTTTACCGTTTTTTTTTTTTTTGGTAGGATGAAAACTCTTGAAGAACACCGGCTCTAACTCTTTCACTTACAAAGAGTTAAAATAAGAATAAAGATTGGAATTTCAAAAACCAGTATTTCTTTCTTTTTTTTTTTTTTTTTTGAGACAGGGCCTTGCTCTGGAGTACAGTGCAGCAATTTTGGCTTACTGCAGCCTTGACCTCCCAGGCTCCAGTGATCCGCTCGCCTCACTCTCCTGAATGGCTGGGACTACAGGTGCATGCCACCATGCCCAGCTAATTTTTGTATTTTTTGGTAGAGACAGGGTTTTGTCATGTTGCTGCAATGGAGGGTTCTCAATTCCTGTCTAACGCAGGATTATCTGATTCGTCTAACGCAGCCCTGTCCAATATAATTCAAGCCACCTCCTATTAATTAAAAATGTTCAAGTAGCTACTTCAAAAGCACAACAAGAAATGGGTGAAATCAATTTTAATAATTTTTAGCTTTTAATTAACTAAACAAACTAAAACTAAACTTAAAATTAATGTAATCAGTATAAAACAATTATTAGAGAGATAGTTTACATTTCTTTTTCATACTAAGTCTTTGAAATCCGGTGTGTACATTACACTTACAACACATCTCAATTTGGGCCATATTTCAAGTGCTTAAAAGGCACATGTAGCTGGTGACTATCATAAATCATCACCCTACAATTCCTTCAGCTTCCATTTGCTTCAAGAATCTATTCCATGTCTATATTGCACACCTAATTGCAATCGGAATTGCTCCATCCCTAAAGTTTTAAATCAGAGGCCTTTTTTCTGTGTGTAGAGGAAGAGTTGCTAGGATATCATTATGCAATTCCCTTATCAGCATTATACAAGCCTTAATAGCATTCTGAATTCTTATTTTTAACAGAAATCAGTCACCTTTATAATGAAACACATTTTCTGTATATACAGATCGAATAAAAAAAGTTCATGTATTTTACATATACCTATAAATAAAACTGAAATCTATTGTCATTGAAAGCTTTTTTTGAAGTGTGAACCACCTCACACTTCTTATGAATCTAAGATCCCTTTCATTACAGACAGAAAAATACAAGTGGCAAATTTTGTACTTCAATTTACAAAGTTAAATTATGTAATTTAATAAGATCTGGTAGTGAAAGGATGAAATGACCTTTCCTGGTAGGCCTTTTCTCCTCACCTGCTCCCTCAACAGCTGCTTCTCACTCCTACTGGGGCTGAGGGCAGGCTAGGGAGAGAACAGTAGCTTAAAGAGTCACGTTTAATTTATTAATTTAGTCCCAGATAACAATGACAATGCCTTTTCATCCTTGCTTTATTATGTCTAATATTTAATGTATTCTTGTTGGAAACGGATCTAAGAGGCCCAAAGGTATGTGGGGTGTGCAGATAGACACGTGCTATTTTTTAATGAAAAGGGCACTGTCATCTCACTCCTGGACCACAATGAGCCTCTCCTCTGGCAAAAGAAGGGTGCACAAGGGGAGAGGAATGTAAGTATTCACAGGGGCTGGGGTGTGATGGCTCATGGCTCACAGCTTATGGCCTGTAATTACAGCACTTTGGGAGGCCCAGGCAGGAGGATCACTTAAGGCCACGAGTTCGAGACCAGTCTGGGCAATATTGTGAGACCCTGTTTCTGCCAATTTTTTTTTTTTTTTTTAATTTAGCCAAGCGTGGTGGCACGTGCCTGTGGTCCCAGCTATTCAGGAGGCTGAGGTGGGAGGAGCGCTTGGGCCCAGGAGTTTCAGGCTACAGGGTGCTATGATGGCGCCACTGCATTGCAGCCTGGGCAACCGAGCAAGAGGCCAGTCTCTAAAACAAACAGCCGCCGCCCTAAAAAACAAAAAAGTAAGATTTCACTGGGACTCAGATGTTCTGAGGACAGCATGAAGGTACTGCGACCTTACTGCAGGAACTGGATCAGCAAAGTGCTAACAGCGGCCCCTCTCGCTCATGGAAAACTCTCGGGTGGGAGCGGCGGGACACGGGTGCTGGTGTTGGGGAGTCGGGAGACGAGGCAGTAGTCGGCCAGGGCCAGCGGTCCCGGGGCGCATGGGGTGGGGAGCGGGACCCTCCCGCCTGCCCTGCCGGGGGTAATCCCCGCCCAGTCGCTCGCCTGCGACTGGCGTCTCTCTACCTCCAAACGGCCGAGCCACAGCAGCTCAGCCACGACAGCAGCACGGCCACTTCCCGGGCTGACATGGCGCCTGCTCCGCCTCCGCCCAACCGCCTCGGCCACTCCCGTCTAGGCCTCGCGCATTCCCGGGGGACGACGGCCAGGCGGGCGGCAGGAGGCGCTTGGGTCCCGGCGCGGCTGGACAGGGCGGGCCGGGCCTGAGGACCAGCGAGGGAGAAGTGTGCGCGTGCGCGCCGCTCCCTGCGCTCCCTGGAGGCCTGAAAGTAGCTGGAGTGCGAACCTGCACACCAGATTTTAGGAAAGGCAGAACCAGGCTTTCCAGCAGTGAGATAGCAAAAACACTTCGAAAAATCCGAGTTGTCAATTTAAAAAAAAAAAAAGAAAGAAAGAAGGAAGGAAGCAGGGAAGGAAGAAAGAAAGAGAAGAAAAAGAAAAATCCCAGTTGCCTGAATGAATGTGCAACTTTTAAGGTAGTGCGTGTTTTAGCCCACATCTTCATGTGACTGTGTGTGGACACTGCAATAGCAAATGCATATCTGGCAGTGCTTTCCAGGGAGCAGGCACGTTATAAGTGATTTCTGTTGTTGTTTTTGAGACAGAGTCACACTCTGTCACCCAGGCTGGAGTGCAGTGGCGCGATCTGGCTCGGCCCACTGCAACCTCCGCCTCCCGCGTTCAAGCGATTCTCCTGCTTCAGCCTCAGGAGTAGCTGGGATTACAGGCATGTGCCACAAGGCCCGGCTAATTTTTGTATTTTTAGTACTGACGAGGTTTCACCATGTTGCCCAGGCTGGTCTCGAACTCCTGACCTCAAGTGATCTACCTGCCTCAGCCTCCCAAAGTGCTGGGATTACAGGTGTGAGCCACCAGACCTGGCCAGGCACACCATAAATGATTTTTATTTTCTTTCTTTATTTATTTGTTGCAGGAGACTGGAGTTTTATTATTACTCAAATCAGCCTCTCTGAACAACAGGGGAGCAGAGTTTTTAAGGATAGCTTGGTGGGTTGGCAGAAGCCAGTGATCCAGGAGTGCTGGTTGGTCAGGGATGAAATCATAGGGAGTAGAAGCTGTCTTCTTGTGCTGAGTCACTTCCTGGGTGGGTGCCACAAAATCAGATGAGCCAGTTGATTGATCTGGGTGGTGCCAGCTGATCCAGCAAGTACAGGCTCTGCAAAATCTCTCAAGCACTAATCTTAGGAGCAGTTTAGGGAGAGTCAGAATCTTGTATCCTCCAGCTGCATGATTCCTAAACCTATTTTCAAATCTTGTGGTTAATGTTAGTCCTACAAAGGCAATCTAGTCTCCAGGCAAGAAGGAGGTCTGCTTTGGGAAAGGGCTGTTACCATCTTTATGTAAACTATAAACTAAATTTCTCCCAAAGTCCAAAGTTAGTTCAGCCTATGCCCAGGAATGAACAATGACAGCTTTGAGGTTAGAAGCAAGATACAGTCCATTAAGTTAGATCTCTTTCACTTTATGATTTCTCAATCATAATTTTGCAAAGATGGTTTCAATCCTTCCCTTTGGGTAAGTTATGAAGATGGGAAAAGGCCGTTGATCGCTCTGGCTTCTTCCAGATGACAGAGGACGTAATGGGAATGGGAGTGAACTCCAAGGTGAGAAGAGTGGAACCTCTTTGCAACTGTCTAAGCGACTCATGCAGGCCTGGTTGGGTTTCCAAGGCTGGCATGGCAAACACACTAGTACTCTCATCTATAGTTTTACTCCAATGTTTAAGGGAACAGCCTGCTATAAGGTAAATAATGAGTCCTAGGATGAGAAAAGTACAATTCCCAATTTTAAAGCAAAGATTTGAAAGCATTAGTCTGGGGACTTCTAACCCACAAAGAATTTAGTGTTTAGTCTAAACTGCAGGAAAAACCTCAAGAATACCTAACAACAGTGTACTATAGTTTTTCTTTTGAAGCATAATTTTTTTCTCTCATCACCATTTTTATTCAAAACAAACCATGATAGAACTGATTTGTTTACAAAATAAACTTTAGTCTTACTGTACTTGGCCTGATTATTTGCATAAAGTACAGCAATAATAATTATTTTTCACTTAGGCTTTTTTCATTGGCTTTGATAGAACTCTGTTCCATGAAGAATCTCAGATAAGACTTTTTAAAAGGTGAGCCCAGGCTAGGCGTGGTTGCTCATGCCTGTAATCCCAGCACTTTGGGAGACTGAAGTGGGTGGATCACGAGGTCAGGAGATCAAGACTGTCCTAGCCAACAAGGTGAAACCCCATCTTTACTAAAAATACAAAAATTAGCTGGGCGTGGTGATGCATGCCTGTAATCCCAGCTACTCAAGAGGCTGAGGCAGGAAAATCACTTGAACCTGGGAGGTGGAGGTTGCGGTGAGCTGAGATTGAGCCACTGAACTCCAGCCTGGCGACAGAACTAGAATCCGTCTCAAAAAAAGAAAAAAGAAAAAACAAAAAACTGAGCCCAGCCTCAAATACCTGTGAGTTGGTATTTGAAAATTCCTTTCCTCTTGAAGTCCCAAGATAACTTGGAGTTCCTGAGCCTGTTACAAAGTGACATTCTTTACTTACCACAGGTCAGGAACCTTGTACAGGGACTCTGTGTGGACAAGGTATGAGGCCAGATTCCCCAATGGGCTTTAATTGGCTCTGTAAGTCAACTTTGATTCTTTAAAGGAAGCATGCCATTCCGTCAAAGCCTTGGTAAAATAACCAATTTCTCCAATTGTGTTCTGTTACAAAAGAAAACAGATTCTTACTGCACTTATGCAGTTAACCATACTGCCATAAATTGAGAATATTCACAAATAGTTTCCAAATTCTGGAGACATCAGGTAGAGAGGAACAAATACACTCTAAATTTTGTTCACAGGAGTATATTTTACTCACTTGTTAGAAGTTGCAAATAGCTCTAAAGAAATAAGTTCTCTTGACTCTGAAAACAAAAGGTTTAGCAATGTTTAACACATTAGCTCTCCATGAGAGCCCTGTAAGTTTGGTTTTTTTCCTCCATTCCAATAACACAATTTTTAAAGTTATCTGAGACTTGCACTCAGAGTCCTATATCTGTCATATAAACTGCCTTTTGAAAAGGACAAGGATCAAAGCAAGACAAAATGTCTGTGGATGGCAAAAGCCCATAGCCACTATTAAAGCTACAACTGACTAGGAATTTTGGTTACTTCTGTGGCATACAACAATTTTACATAACAATTATAACTATTAATAATGTACACTAAATTATAACATTAGAGAAATTTCCCATACTTTTGGAACACATACCAGTAACATATTTATACAAACACAGCCCCAAAGAAAACCAAACACTGTTCCCTCTTCTATTTGAAAGGTTTTTTCTATTCTAATGTCACAATCTCCCAGAGTTATTAATCAGAAACCTGTATTTAAGAGCACTTGTTAAATTTTATAGCTGATTATAAAATCATGTTTTAAAGAGGACCAACGTGAGACAACAATTGTCTGTGGATGACAAAAACATTTTAGGGCAGCCACTGTTAAAGGCACAACTGAGAAAGAAATTTACCTCGTGGCACACAGTCATTTAACGTAATAATTATAATTATTACTGGTAACATATCCTAAGTCATATTAGAATTATAGCAGTTTTACCTAATTTTGGAACACATACCAATAACACATTTACACAAATATAGACCAAAGAAAGCTGAACACCATTTTATATTTGGCAATGCTTCCTGTATGATTTTTGGACTTTAGAGGACCTAATATCTAAAATATTAGGTTAGAAAGAGACATAATTTATAATTTGATTTTGGAAAGTCTGTCAAATATCAAAGGTTTAAAACACTGGATATCACAAAATAGAATCCCAGGTCACCATAAGTCATTCATTTGGCCAAAATGATAACTCCAAAACAATTAAAAACAAAAAGAAAAACCTTTACTGTGATAGAGGTGACTCAGCTTTCCAAAGGAAGATCCAATGAAAATAGCATGAAGCCAACTGCATGTGTCTCTTCTCTCTGTCCTCCTTTTCTTCCCCTGCCATTTATCCAAAGGAGAAAACAAAACCCTTTCATTATCTTTTAACATTACATAAAAATCGTCTTCAAAAGAGAAAACCAAATTTCATGTTCATCTTTAATGTTAAAGCTGGTTTTTTAAATAAAGTTTTACATCTCTATCCAGTTTTAATTAGTTTGACCATAAGGTAAGATTTTCATAAACTTTTTAGAACCCTTTACAATTTTCCATCAAACAGCAGATCAGTTTTCTAAGAAAATCCTGTTATTTGGACACAGGGGCTCAGATTCTAGCCCCACATCAGTATGATTTTAATATTTTAACCTACAGAAAAAAGCTAAATAATTTCTTTCAGTTCTTAGCCAACTTGTTTATACCCACAGAATTTTTTTTAGATTCACCCTTTACAAACCTTTTCACTTTGCTTAAACCTTCAGATTTGTTCCGTTCCTCTTTTAGGGTGAGACAATCTTTAAAACCCTCTGAACTAGACAAAATTACATGCCCTTTAACAAAAGCCATATTCCTGTGCCTTCTTATAATCTTTTACCAGAAAAACACATTCCCTACACACCTTGTATGTAAAACTGTTTCTCCAGTAATCTCAGTTTCACGTTAGCAACTTTCATTTTAGTGAAAAACCTGATAAGTGAGTGAGTTAATTCTAGGGGTGGAACCTAGGACACCAGACAGAAGTGAAGATAAGGCCTGACTGTTTTCAGCATAACTAGGGGCATGGCTGTCCATGTGTTCCCAGGCCTTATTTATAACCTAATGCTCCAAAGTAGGTAAATCGAACGATTTTCAAAAGTCCAAGGAACAGTTGGACTTTAAAGCATTTAGCAAATCTGATATCTGATCTTAATTTAGACTAAATGTCTATATTTTCATGACATTTTACCAATAATCTTTAAAACTGTCTTTATTTCCAAAAGATTACTAAAGTCATGTGAATAAAAAGGCATTCAAGTTTCTCTTTTTCCGACAAAATATGTGATGTAAGCGCTCATTTTTCTAAGGAAATTAATCAGAGCTCTTTTATATATAAACATCACACACCAGACAGAAGATTCAGCACTTGTAAGATTTTTCATTTGCCAGTTTTTTAATTGGATTACTGGCTTCAGGGGGGAGCCCCTGGAGGAACAGGGCCAGGAAAGCTTGTGTTTCTAGGGCCAAATAAGCAGCAAATAAGCCGCTGAAGGCAAAGACAGATTCTTAAAAATAAGGGTTCTGTTTTATACTGGATCCTGGATCCCAAGAGGAGGGAAATACTTCCAGAGAAGACAGTGCAGTGCTTTTACCGACTGTGCATTTCATCGCAAGGCACCCCAAAGCCAATTAGTCCACTGGTAATTACACCATCCCCCATGGGAGTCTCATCTCTCTGTGGGGCAGGGGGGATGTTCCATGTCTTCCAGGTGGCCAAAGCATGCTTCTCTGATCCAAGTGTGCAAAGACTCAAGTGTGCCTCCATAACTACTATTAGCCAACCTCTAAAATACATTTCCTACCTGGTTGTTACACACCAAAGCTCTCTCAGAATGAGAAGTAATTTCTGATACCCCTAAAACTCAAAACCGTCAGATAACACAATGCAAAACAGAACAGAGCCTTTCTTTGATTTTGAGAGGGATCTATCTGCTTTTAATTCTCAGGGTTTCATGAGGAAAACAGAGCTTTTTTCCAAAACGGGGTCTGTGGTGCCTCCTGTTTTCCCCAAGGAGTCCCAGGCTGCCAGAAGCTATCTCCCGGCCTCTCGTGTGCATTAAGACAGGCAAAACAAAAAAGTGGAGGAAAATAATTCAGTTGACTGAGAAGGAAAAAAGACCTTTTTCCAGAAAAACAAGATCCAAGAAGACAGAAACATAAAGGCCTTTTAAATATATCTATAGCTTGTTTATCTACTTTTAATTAAGCTGACTCTTAACCATAGTGCTCTTTAAAAAACAAACCCTTAAAAACTTTATTACCCAACTTTAGCCATGCCAAAGCGGCCAATATTTTTGGCTTTTGAATTCTACCACAGGTAACTTCCCATATGAAATTAATACACTTTAACTAAGGTTATAATTTCACCATGGACACACAGGTGTCTGAAAGAGATGGTAAGCAGTTTTGTTTTTCTAGATTTAGAATCTCCCCCAGGGTAGTTTAGAGAAAGGAAAATTCAAGACAGGAAATCAGAAGCTATCCACGGGGGCAGGGGAGGCGGGGAACCTCGATAAATGGCAAAGTTACATAAATAAAAAACCAGAGGGGAATCATTCCGGAAGCCAGTAATAGAACACAGACCCCCACTGTCAAGAGGCAAAGCCTTAGCTACTGAGTTATACAGTATTGAGCAGTTTCTATTCTTCCCAGAAGGAGCCTAAAGAAGCCAATTTCAAGATTGCAAAGGCTTTTAACTGCTCAATACAATTTTTAGGGCTAACCTAAAAATCTCCAAATTTGTGTCTTCTAGATGGCGGAAACCAAGAGAAAGTATCTCCACATGGTCACAAAGTTAAGCTCTTCAGGACACAAAACAAGACAGAGAAATTTCACACAGTATTGGCTTCAGGGACCTGTAGTAAAGTTTGTAACTGACCAGCCTGCCAAGCTGGCTTGAAAAGCAGGCTTATAGGGGTCCTAAACCCACGTTCTATCCTGTGGATACCCATCTCTCCACTACAGAACACAGAAAGACAAATTCTTAGCACAAAACTACACCAGATTTGCTACAGCCTAAGACTAGTCTCACAAGTCCCTTTTTTCTATTCTTCGAACCCTTGCAGAGGAGTCAGTTTACTATTTACTGAGAGAGAGAGAGAGAGAGAGACCAGAAACTTGTCTGCTAAAAATTTCACACCCTTTTTGCCGACATACCAGATTTCCAGGTTCCCTTTCTCTGCAGCTTCCAGAAGAACGGAGTGGCTTTTGATGACCCTGCTTGCTTGTGCTATAGCTGTGGGGTTCAAGCCACTTTAAAAGAGAAAGTCACCCTTTCCTGCTTTATGGAACCATAGACAAGATTCTTAATTTGCAAGATGCTGCCCAGAGGGCTGCATGGGGAACCAAATTAACATTTTCCATCCCAGCAAAACACACATAACAAAACACACATTAGTCACCTCGTTCAGCACCCAGTATCAGCCTGGCAAAGCTCAAAAACTTTCTCCCGTTGGTCCCTGTTGTCTTTGATCCACTCCAGGTGGGGAGGGATGACCTCGGAATGGTAATTCACAATGGGGTCTCTGGGCAAGAGGAAGAGCAGATAGTTGCCCTGAGACAGGCCTGCTGAGCCTTCTCTAGGGCTCATCAAATGTGACCAGACAAATAAGGAGGGGTCTGAGTTACGTCTGCTGGACTTCCATCAGCAACCTCTTCTGAGATCCCTTCCACATATACGAACACACACAAAGACGACAGGACAGAGTCCTTCCCAATCAGATCACTAACCAAGAACTCCAGGAGTATTCCTAACAAACTATCCTCCTATTCTCCTTCTGAGAAACCTCTTTGAAATCTTCCTGATTGAGTAGAAGTCTCCCAAACCTGGACTCTTCCTACTAGTTAGAAAGAGCCAACCGAGACCCACCAGGGGCCGAACAGACACCCTGCAATGGGGCTACAGACACCCCACCATAGGGCTACAGAACCAGTCGGGAGAAAGGAGGCATTGGCAGCACCTAGGATGCTCACCAATCCAGACACCACGCCCCGCAATGGGGCTACAGACAGACACCCTGTGACAGGGTTACAGTTAAGGGACATCTCCCCAGGACTATTTCTCCATTGCAGTTAAATCCTTGCACACTGGGTTGGCAGCGCCCCACAAGTAGAGAGAGTACCAGAGTCAGCCCCCAGTCCAAGAGAACTGGGTGGCCACCTGGGCAGGCTTCTGGATCCATCGCTGGAGGGGGGCCACTGAACCATGAGCAGGTAGCCACAACAGCAATCCCAGACACGCCCCCAAATTTGTAACCGCCCAAGGGGTTCACCTTGTCCACTGCCGAGACAGAGCCGATTCATCAAGACAGGGGAATGGCAATAAAGAAATAGTAATTCATGTAGAGCTGGCTGCGCAGGAAACCAGAGTTGTTTTATTACTCAAATCAGTCTCTCATAAATGATTTTTAAAAATTGAATGGAAATAACTAGTAACATGTGCTTATTCAGTATCTACTATCTGCCCAGCACTACCTCGGGCATTTGAGTAGAAAGAAATAGATGGCATTCTCATTTCCAAAAAGTTTGTGATCTTGTAATAAGGCCAAGATAGACACCAATTATCACTTAGTATTATAATTAATTTGTTTACTAATCAATAGACCAAATAATTTGAATCCTTGAGGGCCGCAATTGTATCTTTATTTCTCCTATGTTATCAGTGCCCAGGACACTTAGTAAATAGCAGGTTCTCAATGTTCCTGACTTAACTCATTGACTAGAAATATAAAGTGCGCTCTAGAGACCATTAGTGAACATACAGTATGTCCAGGCGATTTGGGAGATGGTACATGTAATGTGATTCCATTCCCACTTTTTTTCGAAGCACCTTTTATCAGAATTAAACATCATGGTTAATTTGTGTTGGAGTTGAAAGGGCATTAGATGAACAGTAGGTATACACCAGAATCTAGTTACAGCTGTAACTAAGAGACAGTGGAATCTACAGGAAGGACATGGGCTCTGGACTTAGATTATCGAAGTACCAATTGAGGCCTCACTAGGGCAAGTTACCTAGCTTTTAAATCCTGTAAAATAAGGATAATAGAGGATCACCTACCTTATATGGTTGTGGGGATTTAAAAAAAGAAAAGAAGTGCATGACAGTATCTGCATATATGTACCCATATATGACATAGGTAATCCACTCCTCCTCTCTGAGCCTTTGTTACTACTGCGTAAAATGAGAATTAGGACTTTACTTGATTTATTGATTTCAGGTCTCATATCCTTTACCTTATCGCCTTACTTTTGAATTTTGTCTTTTTTGATCCCTGTCCCCATCTCTGTTACTTCCAGACTTTTAATTTCCAATTCAACACTTACACGTTCCGATTTTATGCTGTTTGTACTGAGAAATTCCACACTTTGTATTTTGTACACGTTCATTCCTTAATACAGACAAATCCAGACAAACCTGCAGATGGCAGACACAGTGGCCCCAGAATACGCCGCCGCAGCCCAGAGCGTTGCGTGCTGGGAGTTGTAGTCCGACGCTCCACACGCGCCTCCGCGCCTCTCCAGTTTGAAAGCGAGAGGTAGAGCGGGTAGGCGGGGTGCTGAAGGAGAAGCGCTCTCGAAGCCCCGCCCCTGACCTTTTCGCTCGCGAGGTTCGCACAGGAGTGGCGCGCCAGGCCGCGGAAGGGGCGTGGCCTCGGTCCGGGGTGGCGGCGGTTGCCGCCACCAGGGCCTCTTCCTGCGGGCGGTGCTGCAGAGGCCGGCCTGCGCGGGGCAGTCATGGTCCCCCATTGAGCGGGCTGTGGCGGAGAGCGGGGCGGGGACTGGCTGGAGGGTGGCGGCCCGGCGGGGCGGGGGCGGGGCCGGCCTCTGGCTCCTTTTTCCTCCGCATGTGGCTGGCGGCCGCAGAGCAGTTCGGTTCGTTGACTCCTCGGCGGCCGCCTCTCCTTCGGGTTCTCCTCGCGTCACCGGAGCCATGGCGTTAGCCAAGACCTACCCGGCGGCATCCTCCCTGCCCAACGGCGATTGCGGCCGCCCCACGGCGCGGCCCGGAGGAAACCGGGTGACGGTGGTGCTTGGTGCGCAGTGGGGCGACGAAGGCAAAGGGAAGGTGGTGGATCTGTTGGCGCAGGATGCCGACATCGTGTGCCGCTGCCAGGTGAGGCGACGGGCCTCTCACGGGAGGCTGGGCCCGGGAGCTCGGGCTGCCTGGCACCTGGTGCCCAGGAACTCGGACCCAGGACCCGGATCCACTGGCCAAAATGAGGTGTCACCTTGAGGCTCTCTCCTCGTGTCCTGAGCTGCGGCGACGTGGAGAAATGGCGGGAGGTCGGGGACCCCTGACCTGGAGCGCCGGGTGAAACTTGGGGTGGTTCTGGAGGAAAAGGTGGGCTGGCGGGGAGCCTTTGAGAGATGGGCGAAGCCTGGGGAGTTGCAGTTTTGCGTCTGGGGACTGGTGCTCCGCCCCGGGACTGAGGCCAGGGTGGAGGTGGGATGCGGTCTGAGTTTGAGGAGCTACCGCCCGAGGCCTGCTCCCAACTCTTCCGACTGCGGTCGGAGACCCGGCGCGACGGCAGAATCCCCCATCACCGCCCCCCCACCCCGCCCAGGGCGGCGGAGTGGGAGTGGATTGTTTCGAAATGTCCTGAAATCCAGACTCGCCGATCCCCCATCTGCAGGACCGTGGCATGCAGTGTTTTGCTTCCTCTGGTCCACTTTGTTGACATCCAAACCCACCCACCTCTGGGCTTTGGGCTGTTGTTTCAGGGCCCTGAGTTTCTTGTTTTTGTTTTGGTTTTTGTTTTTACAATGTGCTCCGTACCTTAAAGTTAAGGAGAAATTACTTTTACTAGTTGGTCCCAGAGGAAGGAATCCCTTCTCTGTTGAAAAAAAGTAAATACATGGATGTCAAATTGAGTATTTAGAAATAAATATTTGCATTGCTAAGGTGACATCGAAAGTGAACTTTCGGAAAACGAGGTGTGGTAATGTACTTCTAACGGGAGACACGTGGTTTTCAATGTAAGCTTTCTTCCTATTTGTCGTTTTCTTTGAAGCAACATACAGGGGAGGCCTTTGTAAAGGCTCTCAGATAACTCTCTCCAGCTTCAAAATTCTAAGTAGATGAGTAATAACCACGTTCAAAACAAAGCATAATGTAATATTTGAAGTTAACTGCTGTCTGTTTAGGTTGCAAGAGTATTTGTTTTTGAACATACATGGCATGATATGATGGTGCCATGCTGTATATGTTCTAGTAAGTCATAGGCCCCCTTGAATACCATTCTGAGCATGCAGAAACAGTGAAATCACAGGTATATAGAAAAGCTAAATGCAAATACTGCAAATATTCTCTGATTTACCTTGTTTCATTTTGTTTTGTTTTCATGCAGAAATCCACCCTGTCCATTCTGAAATAGCTGTTGCACTAATTGCCTCTTAGGAAACCGTCACTACCACCTCTCCCTCCTTCTCTTCCAGCCTATTACTTCTCCACCCCTCTGGCAACACACTTTGTACCTTAGCACTCTGGAGGGTGTTGCCATTAAATTCCTGCCCCACACTTTCTTAGGAAATACTCCAGAAATCCAGCCTTTAGCCTACCTTTTGTCTTACATTCAGATCTGGTCATGCTGTGGGGAAGACGTACCAGTATACCGAACTTTCTTGCTGTCTAGAAGGGGAGAGAGGCGGAGGCCTGTGTGTCTCCCTCACTGACATCTTGAAATCTCCTTTACGTGGAAGTAGCTCACGTTGAGCTACACTATGGGTTGTAAGAAGGTTTGGAGAACACAACCATTATGGTATTTATTCTAAAGGATTCTCAATTTAATATTCTATCGAGAAATATTAGAAGTAGTTTGTAGCTTGGAGAAGGTGTTACTGATGTTACCAAGAAAGTAGTCTTGGAAGTCGTGGACCAACCTGATCTGATGCCCTTGGAAACTCTAGAGAAGTGATTGAGAAGGAACTGAGTTTGGCTTTAAAATGTTACCTGAAGGTAGAGGAGAAACAAATGAGGGGCCCTGTTAGGCAGACTTCCCTCACCTTTATAGTTTTGACTTAACTACCTTCCTTATAGAATCCTTGTGTTCTTCTAGTGCCTTTTAAGAGTGTATCATTAGGATTCTTTATTAGTCTTGTTAGCAAAAAGTAGATGAGTAATGAATAGATTTAAGCATTATCTCTTTTGTGATTTACCTTGGTAACTTTGTATTATTTGGTTAGCCCTAGTAAGCTGGCATCTACTTAATGAAGTTCTCCTAGGTTTTAAAATTGGAATGTTGGAGTTCTTACTGAGTGTGTATAGAGAGCTGGAAAAAATCAACAGTAAGACATTGTGAGCTTGGATTGCCTTGTTCGATGTCTTAAGTTTTGTGTGTTAGTGAAAACATGTCCTTTGTTAGAGTTTAATATATGCTGCCATATTGATGTCATGAGTTCAAATTTTATTCAGCACTGTTTCTCCAGAAATGATGTACATATAATGTATCCATATTTCACCAGTAGAATCATACGGACTTTCTCCCAACATAAAATATAGTTTTAAAAAGAAAAACTGGCATTGCATTTAATGATAAATTTTAATATATAAAATGCCTTTTTGGAAACACTAGATGCAAACCTAATGGCATTTTCACTCTTACAGCGCTTAAGGCCTGTGTTGTTCAGATTCAGGATTTGTGGGGAGTTACTTATAACTTGGTAGGTTCCCCAGATCTGTAAATATGTAGCACTTACATCAAAGGACAGCCACTACTGATGCCTTAATTTTAAATCAACATTTATTTTAAGAAGAAGAGAGAAGAATTAAATGGAGGCTCAACCCTGGGTACAGGTCATTCATCTAGTAAACATTGAGCATCTTCAGGGGATCACTTAGCCTGGGAGTCAAAAATCTGAAAAAGGCAGGGATTGTGCCTGCAAGGAGCTCACAGTCTGGGGGACAACTGCTGTGTAAGCAAAAATATTGAGAAGGTCAGGATGGAGAAAGGTACTAGTCTAAGTTTTTCAAGGGATTGAAGTATGGGACCAAGAAGGTCCCTTTCTGGTATCACAGAAGGAAGTCTAATACTGCTTTTTCCCAAATTCTCTCAAAGTAAAATACTGTGCTTTGTTTTCTTTATTTTGCTGAGTAGAAACTACAGAAACTTCTTAACTATAGTAGTTTATACCAGGCTTTAAGCAAAGGCTTATTGATTGTTCTTAAGGAAAGTAAGTTTGGTGGTCTTGGTTATAATGACACACACGAAGTTGCCTGTGATCAGGAAAGGCTAGAGCAGTATTCCCTGTGTTTTCTTTCCAAGGCTTTAAAGCCAATAAAAAGGGAAAATACTAAAGTTAGTTATAAGAGAAGGCAGACCCCATCACTTGATATATGTTTTTAAAAGCTTGCTGTAAAAATACTGAAAAAATATGACTATTTTCTAGCTAGATATAGGTATCTGCTGAAGATCTGAAACCACTATTAGTAAGTGTTAAAGAAGCATAAAAGACATACCAGCAGCAAACTGAGACTTTCTCCTTGAAATAGAAAAGGTGAAAGATAATTTAAAAGAAAATGTTAGTATTATTTCATGCCTTGACCTTGTACAGCTAAAATGATCTGCCAGACTACTTCCCATAATTTTAAGGATAGTAGGTAATTAGCCTTTAAGGTAAGCCATTCTTCCAGGTTTATAACAATTGCTGTTTCCATTTTCTGATTCTTTTTATATCCTTTATAGCATTTCCCTAGTGTATAAGTATTTACCAATGTCTGTTATACTGTACTTGGTTAAATCTTGTTCTGTTTGGTTACTGTGGTTTCTCTGCCAGAATGTAAATTTTCTCAAAAGGGGGACTTCTTCCTTTTTTTGTTCTGTAGCGCTTAATACTATATGAAGCAGAAGGGAAATACTCAACCAATGTATTCTGGGTGGCAAGATCACCCCTAGAAATTTATTTGAAATAAGTAATAGTAACCCTTTCTTGTAATGGTTTTAACATCTCTCTGGACAATTTAATTGACTGGTGGCATAAATTTAAGGTGGAATTCCTAGCATTCCTTGGATTAACATTTGTTGTTTAGTTTTTTAGCTGGAATGTTTTACATTGTACCATTCAAAGGCTTTGTTTATATTAAAATCTTCTCTCTTGTTTCTAGGCGAGAATAGGTAACTGATATTTATCTCTTTTTCATGTATCTCTTCAACTATTTCAATTGAATGCCATGTAGGGTTCTAATAACTAGTTTTTCTCCACTGAGAACAGTAAATCTCAATGTTCAGTCAATGAGGATGTCCTAGGTTGCTATTTTCAGTTAGTAAATATAGTATCCTGTCAGCTCTGCTTTTGAGGCATGAGTTTTTATATGTATATGAGACCATCTCAGTGGTGTCTGATCAAAATTATTCTGTTTCTTTAACTTTGGTGGGAAAGGATGGGTTTGTTGGATATTTTCAAGTATCTCTAAGAAAAACTGTTGCCTAGAGCAAATCTAGAATGAACCAATAAATTGATATGTACTTAATAGCTTTCTTGCTGTAACTGGATACGAATCCAGCTGTCTTATCTCTCAGGGACTGTGTCAGATGTTGACACCAAAGATTAGTGTGGACTAAATAATGATACATAAAAATTGGTGACTATTACACTTTTATCAACAGAAACATCAACATTCAGAATTGCCTGCTGAAAGCAATGAAAAGAACAATAAATGAAGGGGGGAGTTCCTGTGGCTACTCTGGCTCTGGGATGGGATAGTTCTTTACATTGAACCAAAATTTATATTTGATTCACATAATAAAATTCTTTTTTTAAAAAGAGGCTCCATGAGATTTCTAAAAATGAGATTTTTGTCTATATTAAGTTTTAACATCTTTTTTAAAGGAAGAATTTTATTAGTAAGAAGACTTTTTTGACTTGAAATCTCTAGTTTAATTTCAGTGTGTTTTTAAGAAAATGTTTTCATGAATGTATTTAGGTGAATTTTTATCAAACATTCACAAAGAGCTGTGTGACATCATTGGTTTATACAGTTTTGGTTGGTTGTCTTATGCTCTCATCTATGACCCTGGTTTGGTGAGTGTGAAAGAATATTAGAGTTTGGTAGCCAGAGTCTAAAGCTTCTTAATTAGGAACCTAAGATCCTCTCAGGCAATGCCTCTTTCCACTTTCATTGTGAGAAGTTATTTCATAATGGTAATGTAAAGTCTAAAATATAAGGTATCTGAGGTTTTCATCATTTGTGACATTTATGTGTGTATGAAACTAGAAGGTAACTATAATCATGCAAAGTAAAGTGGATACTTTTAAACCTTTAATGGCTAACTGAGCTTGGATATCTTTGCTAAAAAGAAATTAAGATACCCTGTATATTTTTTTCTCTTCCTATCTAGTGTGTCTGGTTACTGCTGAATAGTTAAATTTGATCAACTTGCTGGTAGTAACTTAACCTGCTCTACTTTGGAATCATAAGCTAATTGCAGTTATGTGAATGCTTTCATGAAAGAACAATCGTCAGTTATAACTATTGCTGTGGATTGATCAGTGCTTTAGTTTTGGTGAATGGTAACATGTTTTGTCTGGAAAGGAGGAGATACAGATCTTACAGTCTTTACCCTGAAAGCAGCATGGATAATAAGCATTGACTCCAAAGATTTTTAGGCTCTTAAGAAGCTTGAAGACTAAACAAAAAAGTAGCAACCCCTTTTCGGTTGCTGAAATAGTTTAGGGGCACGGGATCTGAGACATTGCTGCTCTCTACTGTAATCCATAGTGGTCACTGACTTCCTGGTATTCATTTTGAGCTCTGTGATTACAGTATGTTGTTTTCATGTAGTCAAAGCAAAAGGACAAAGATAAGACACAGAGGCCCAACTAAGTAGCCAGAAAAATGCCTCCGGGCTTTGTGCATGAAGTTGTTAGCCCTTGACACTTGGGCCTGTGTTCTGGAAAAGAGGCCATTGTTTCAGGTCTACAACACTGAGGATCATTCGCTGCCTTCATCTCTCTACCACGGCAGGAATGCACTTGCAGGAGTGAAGAAAGGAGTGATTTGGGGAAGGAGAAGGCCCAGTAGCAAAACCAAGTTAAGAATCAAAAGTCACTTTTGTAGACTAATATCATTTAATTCCTTTCCAACCTTTTTTTTTTCTTTTTTAACCTCCCCTGTACCTTTGGAGCTTCTTAGCTAGAAGCTGACGCATATTAGCATTTCCTGATCCAAAATTTTATTCTATAATTGGATTTGACAGCCTCTGGTTCTGAGGAGTCATGGAAAGAACATTCAAAACACTTGTCTTCCGACTTCCATAAACTTAACATCAAATTAGGAAGAAAAGGAATGCATGGAAAAACAGAACAGTTACAAAATAACTAAATACTGTTATATCATTCCTATATCCTGCAGTAACGCTTTAAAGTGTTGTCCTTGACAGCATAAAATGTTATTAATATCTAGCAATTAATCATTTTAATATTCAGTTTTACTAGTACAAGATGTAAACTCAGCAAGGGGTATATATACTATGTTGTAGTAAGTTTGTTTTGTGAATCGTTCGTGTTCTTTGTTTGCAAGCAATGGAAAGAAACTAACTCAAGCAAAATGGGGATTTGTTTAAAGGAAGAGCCGGATGGTGGCCTGAGATGAAGGCTGCTCCTGGACTCTCAGCAGCTAGAACTGGCAGCCTTTTTCTTTAGGATGCTTCCCGTAGGTGACAGGCATCTCAGACTGCTATTGCTTTCCTCCTCAGTACTCGAATTCAGATTCCCAGGGGAGAGGAGCTGACAGGCTCAGGTTGGAACATGTTTCCCTGCCTGAATCAATTCGCTGTGGCTGGGGACATGATTCCTGCGATTTGCAAGTAAGGGAAAAGGAGGGGGACTGAGCATTTAAAAGCTCTAACTAACCTAGAGTTAATTTTGTGTGGGAAAATAAGGTATGAGGAAGCATTTGTTCTGGATTGTTCCTATTTGTAAATTGTTTTCCAACAGTCTAATATGCTATTGACCTGTAGTGCTTTTCTGGAAGAAAAAATAGAGTTAAATTGGTTTGTATTATTTTAACCTTAATTAAAATAATGAAAATTAGCTATGTATTGATTGTAAAAACTAAAAGCATACACCTGAAACTTTGCTTTTCAGCTTTGAGAGCATAGAATTTTAGTCCTGATTTTTGTTTCTGTCATGATGTTCCAGTTTATTTCATAGCTCTGTGATGAGATACATTTTTTCCTGGTAATTAAGAAGCTTATTTAATATTTTCTTTGTATTTAATCTTAATGTAAGAATAACAGTCAAAGAAAATTGATAAAATATATATACTATATTAGGGGATGTTTTGTGACCACAATTGAATTTTCTTTCATATATTGTTCACTCTAATAAAATTAACGTGCATTTATTCTTGGTATTTAATATAAGCGCATCATATAAGGCATTATAAGCTTGTGCTTTTCCTCAAAGAAACCTGCCACATAGCTACTTGTGAACTCATGCTGTTTTTTGTTTCTTGGGGTGTTGGGGAGGGGTATATTTCAGAATTAAAATAGTTTAAAAATTGGCCTCAACATGAAAGCCTGCCTTGCAGTGTTGTGGTACTGATGGAAGTGTGAATGTGAAGGCGGTGTTAGCACGTGGCTGGAGAGCTGCTCTGCCACTCTGCCTCCCTCCCTCCCTCCCTGCCTCCCTGCCACGTGGCTTGTGAGGAGCCACTAAACCTTTCCGTGCCTAGGCCTCCCCATCTGTGGAATGGAGTCAGTACCACCTACTTCATAGGGATGTTGTGAGGACTGAAAAGAACAATGTCAACTGTTTTTAATACTCAGATGCAAGGATGATGTCAGTGAAATCTGTACTGTATAAAGGCTACACAAAAATGGACAGACATTTGGTTAACCGTGGCAGATACCAAAAATGTATGTTCAGAAAAGCATTTTACCAACTCAGAAATATGACTTATTTCTAGGAAAAAAAAAGTTCAAAAAATTATATTTGAGATTTATTACTCAATATTTTCCCTGTTGGATGTAATTGATCCAGAAACAACATTGAGATTCCACAGCCCTTTGTTTATATAACTATTAATTGAACATATTCTATTTTTTGGTTAAGTAATATAGAATATACAGCTATGATCATGGAAACTGTTAAATGCTACAAGAGTGACTGGGATCATAAGTGTTATGGGAGTTTGGCAAAGAAGCAAGAGGTAATTAGTGTAACTGTTCATGTGATTATAAGATTCATACTTTTGTGGAAGGTAACTGATCAAGCTTGATTTGTGGAAAATTTGGATTGAGAAGGAAATTGTATGTTTCCGTTAGAAGTAGAACAACAACAACAAAATATCTCCCATCATTTATTTGGTACTATCTGGCCTCCCCAGTGCTACCCGGGAGAATCATGGAACATGATTAATCAAACACATCCTTGCTGTTGCTCATCCTGGCACATACATGGAGTTGCCCATGGGCCCATGAAGGAGCAGCTCCGTCTGCCCCTATAATATGTAGGTGGGAGACTGAGGGGGTGCTCGTGTTTGAAACTGTTTTTGGTTATGGTGCTCATGTTTGAAATTCTTTGTTTTGCTGTCTGCTAATACGTGACCTCTCCTTGGACCAGTGTAATCTCTGTTTGAGGACAATTGCCTGAGGTCCCAAGGTGAATAATCGGAGTATTTTAGGTTAGCATCCAAATAGGCACTTCAAATTTGAGGCTTTATCTGTTGCATTTTATAAAATACAGTATGCTAAAACTTGTCTCGTATATAGATTACCTCATCAAGAAACTCCTTATGAGCAGCTCCTTCTCAGTTCACCCGAGACCCTTCTGCATATTGTGCGTTTCAAGATTAACAGTTATACCCCAGCTGCCCCCGGAGCACTAGTGACCAAATATAAATAAGCACTTAGTTATTTCCCTCTAAATCCTACGTAGGATAATCTAGGGTTTTTCTGGGTATATTTAACCATATTTACACACTGAAACAATTTAAATGATATTTAAACCGTATAATAATCAATGTAATACTGGTTATTGAAAAATGTTAATATTTTTCAATAACTAATATTTGGATGAGCAAACTTTATACCACCGTGTGACTTTAAGTCTTTTACTGCTGAACTTTCCAGCTTGCACTACCTGTAAACTTGGACAGACTTAAGGAGTTAAGCCAATTTTTCCCTCTAAAGTCATCCATCAC
The DNA here is from genome assembly GCF_007565055.1 of Rhinopithecus roxellana. NCBI lineage: Eukaryota > Metazoa > Chordata > Mammalia > Primates > Cercopithecidae > Rhinopithecus > Rhinopithecus roxellana. The sequence continues at coordinate 108,892,463 of NC_044556.1, read as the reverse complement.
AACCATCTGCCTAAAAAATTGTGTGTGTGTGTGTGTGTGTGTGTGTGTGTGTGTGTGTGTCTAGAGCAACCATCGTCTCTTTATTATGGTTAATTCCATCATTACTACCTTTCTTGGTAAAATATTAGCTAAGAGAGTAAGCTTTTGTTGCACAATAAGAACATTGTCGTGCACTGCCAGTAATAATTGTCAAATAAGAATTCATCAAATGATTATATTAGTGTATCTATAAAAGTAATTTTATGTAAATTAGGAGACTTACTTTAAGGGTCTACTCCAAAAATTAGAGTAGTTTATTTTTAACCTTGAGCAAATGATGAAATTTTAAAAACTTGTTTTTTGGGGGATTTTTTTGAGACAGAGTCTTGCTCTGTCGCCTAGGCTGGAGTGCAGTGGTGCGATCTCGGCTCACTGCAAGCTTCACCTCCCGAGTTCACGCCATTCTCCTGCCTCAGCCTCCTGAGTAGTTGGGACTACAGGTGTGCACCACCACACCTGGCTAATTTTTTATATTTTTAGTAGAGACGGGGTTTCATCATGTTAGCCAGGACAGTCTCAATCGCCTGATCCACCTGCCTCGGCCTCCCAGAGTGCTGTGATTACAGGCGTGAGCCACCGTGCCCGGCCTAAAAACTGGTTTTAAAAAAATAAACTGGTTGTAGCTGGGTAGGGTGGCATGCACATGTAGTCTCAGGGACTCAGGAGGCTGAGACAGGAGGATTGCTTGAGCCCAGGAATTCAAGGCCTGCTTGGGCTATGGTGAGACCCCATCTCTTAAAAAAACCTGATTTGGCTGTGATAATAATACCTTATTTGTTGTCTCAAAATTACCAAATACTTTATAACAACTTAGTAAAAATTTATTAAACTTAGTAATTTGTAACAAGAGGAACTGAAATACAGGTAAGAATTATCCTGTGAGTTACTTTTAAAAGACTAAGTTAAGATAAATAATGTTCTTTTGGTGTATACTATACGTCCTAGGATTCTATCAGAATTGATGATGAAATTACACAAATGTGAAATAATAATACATACCAGGAAGTTTATTACAAGATTGTTTATAGTAGCAAAATATTGGAAACAATCTGAATGCCTCTCATTATGGGACCAGTATAATAAGTTATGATGTATGTACATATACAAAAGGATAAAACACAACTGTTAAAAGAATGAGATGATTCTCTTTGCAAGGTTGTGGAAGTACGCAAGCTGCCCACCTGTATATAGTTTGCTACCATTGTGTATGTAAAATAAAACAGTATATATGTTTTATATGCAAAAATCACTTCAGGAAGAACACCAAAAACTTGTGCTAGCTGGTTGTCTTACAGCAAGGGCGTGAGGAAGGCTTCACATTTGACTGCGCACTTCTGGCCATTCAGTGTCTGTATCATATGCGGGAATTTCCTATTTAAAAATAAATAGTAAAAACGAATGCACCTGTTTCCTTTTTGCTATTACCTGAAGGTGTCGCCCATCATTCCCGTTTCTGTCTGCCGGTGCCTTTCCAACGTGTGGCTTACAGATTTTAGTCCAACACTGCCAAGGTTTTTTATTTTAAATATATGCCATACCTTAGTCTTCAAAGAGTTCTTTGCTTTATACAGTGCAAAACACCATGTAAATAGGTACTTGCTTTTGGAAGATTTTTTTTTTTTAGCAGGGCCAATTTTTCTAGCATTTTTGTGACCTCATAATTGGTGATGATTTGGTAAAAGTAGTAACATTCAATTTGTTAAAAATAACCTTGTGGATCGGGCAGAATGGGGGAAGATGGTCAGACAGAACCCTTTACCAATTGTTCTCCCACAGGAACACCAGATTTAATAACTATCCACACAAAAAAGCACCTTCATAAGAACCAAAAATCAGGTGAGCAATCACAGTACCTGGTTTTAACTTCCTATCACTGAAAGAGGCATGGAAGAGGGTAGGAAAGACAGTCTTGAATTGCTGATACCACCCCTTCCCCACCCCCAGCAACCATGGGGCACTGAGAGAGAATCTGTACGCTTAGAGGCGGGAGAATGCAGTGATCCTAGGACTTTGCATTGGAACTCAGTGCTGCCCTTGTCACAACAGAAAGCAACACTGGGCAGAACTCAGCCAGTGCCCACGGAGGGAGCATTTAGACCAGCCCTTACCAGAGGGGAATTGCCCATCCTAGTGGTCAGAACCTGAGTTCCAGCAAGCCTAGCCAGCACATGCTAAAGTGCTCTGGGGCCCTAAATAAATTTGGAAGATAGTCTGGGCCACAAAGACTGCAGTTCTTGGGCAAGTTCCGGTGTTGTGCTGGACTTGGAGCCAGTGGACTTGGGGGGCATGTGACCTAGTGAGACACCAGCCAAGATAGCCAAGGGAGTGCTTGTGCGCCCCTTCGCCCAACCCCAGGCAGCACAGCATGCAGCTCCAGGAGAGGCTCCTTCCCTCCACTTGAGGAGAAGAGAGGGAAGAGTCAGGAGGATTTGGTCTTGCAATTTGGATCCCAACCACAGTAGGACAGGGTACTGGGGGACGTCCTGAGCTCGCCATCACAGGCCCTAGTTCCAGCACAAATTTCTAGACATACCCTGGGCCATAAGGGAAGTTGCTGCCTTGAAGGGAAGGACTGAGTTCTGGCAGGATTCATTACCTGCTAGCTAAAAAGCCTGTGAGCCTTGAATAATTAGCAGGCAGATAACTACCCAGACAGATAAGGAAAATGTGGTACATAAACAAAGTGGAGTACTATTCAAACAAAAAAAGAATGAAATCCTGTCATTTGCAACAATGTGGATGGAACTGGAGGTCATTATGTTACGTGAAGTAAGCCAAGCACAGAAAGGCAAGCTTTACATGTTCCCACTTATTTGTAGGAGCTAAAAATTAAAACAATGGAACTCATGGAGATAGAGAGTAGAAGGATGGTTACCAAAGGCTGGGAAAGGTAGTGGTAAGAGTTGGGGGTGGGGTGGGGAGATGGTTAATGGGTATACAAATATAGTTAGATAAAAATACATCTAGTGTTTGACAGCACAATAGGGGACTACAATCAACAGTAATTTATTATACATTTTTAAATAGCTCAGAGTATAATTAGATTGTAACATAATGAAAAGGTAAATGCTTGAGTTGATGGATACCATATTTACCCGGATATAATTATTACTCATATGCCTGTATCAAAATATCTCATGCACCACACAAATATATGCACTACTGCATACCAACAAAAATTAAAAATGAAAGAAAAATAGCCTCGTGATCAGCCCTCATTCTCAGGCAATATAGTTTTGATTGGTATTTTTTGTTATAGAAGGATGTTGTTGAAGTTTTTATTTGTTGCAAATACATCCCAAGTTTACTTTTAAAAGTGTGTTCATGTTGTATAGAAGTTTAAACATATATGTAATCAGCTGACAAGTGTGAAAACTTGTGTTTTCTTCCATGTTTTTAAACATATAAATTAGAAAAGTTATCTGGTTACTTAATATTTAGTCTCCTTTGTACCTAATTTTGTAATTTGACTTTTTCCATTTTGTTATTTCTGCATAAGCTTCATAGAAAGCAAATTTCATCATGAGTTTATAGTATGATTCTCAGTGTTAGCAGTTCCTTGACGCACGATATTATTTTATCCAGAGGTGAGCAGGTTCTGGGGATCTGTCATTAACCAAACCTACAAGACTGGTATATAAATTAGAGGCCAAGGATAACCAGTATTTGGGGGAGATTCTTGTTAAGTCCTTGTAAGAATACAAATTTCAGGTCACAGAGTTGCTTGGCAGACTCTTAAGACCATGGGAATTATATGCATATTTACATCAAGTTAGGGTAACTGGATAGATGACTCTTCTCTTAGAGATTTTTTGGTGTGTAGATGGAATATGGTTAGTTAGATTGCCATAATCCTCCATCGCCAAAGACAGACTAACTGCTCTATGTATTTTTTTTCACTTTTTTTCCGTCTTTTAAGGAGTATGATTTTCTGTCTTTCAGAAACCTGAATTCCCCAATTTCCATATTCTTTCAGAATAATCACTCAAGTGTACTACAGTGGGGAAAGGAGACAGCCAAACTATTTTAAAGCCTTTAACAAATCAGTAAAGGTGGCAAATATTTGGACTCTCTTAAGTTGACCTTTTGGCAGGAAGTCATTAATTCACTTTGGAAGGAGATACGTTATTTGTCATATTTATCATCAAACTTAGTTTTCCCCTGTCTTACATTTTAGGGTGGAAATAATGCTGGCCATACAGTTGTTGTGGATTCTGTGGAATATGATTTTCATCTCTTACCCAGTGGAATAATTAATCCAAATGTCACTGCATTCATTGGTAAGTATATAAACTGAGCTGCATGGAGATAATGGCATTTATTTTTTATCGTCAAAACTGATTTCATCTCTCACTAACCAGGTGGTTCATTGATCTCTTATTAATTTTGACCTTGATACCTTCTGGAATATACCTGACTTTGGCTATTTGTCACTGTAAGGTGTTTTAACAGTAATACTTTTTGGAGTGATTACTTTGCATTCATCTGTGCTCACTGACAATCTTAATTCTATAAAGAAGTATTAGATCATCGAATCAGCTTTCCAAATACTTTTTTCCCCAGATACTTTTAACCATGACTCACAGTAAGTAATACGAGAGGTTCATGAATTTATTTTGAACCGTTACAACACATGATGCAATCTGATCTTTTCTACTCTACTTCTTAATTTTTAAAAAACCTTATCACAACCTACTAAACTGATTTGTGACCTGATAGGGTGTGATTCCCCAACTTGAAAGACACTGATTTAGTGTGTACTGTGACCATGTTCCATTTGCTTAAAATTACATCGTTTCCTTCAAAAACATACTTCACTTTGTTTCCAAGAAATTTTCAACTTCATTGAGTATAATTCTAGCATAAAATATTCACTATATTATGTTCCATTATGTATTTAAATTATACTCCTATGAAAACTTGGAATCATTTCTGTAGTGACACCCTGGTAAATCAGAATGTCCTTTAAGTGACATATGTCTGAGTTGTAATTATAGATGCTTACGGCTGGAATTCGTTGGTTTTTCTTTAGGAAATGGTGTGGTAATTCATCTACCTGGATTGTTTGAAGAAGCAGAGAAAAATGTTCAAAAAGGAAAAGGTATGAAAGAATGAGTCTACTTGATAACCAGTTGTTCTTTGTAAAGTTTTATTAGGATCTTATGCCAGACAAACAACATGTTTGTCTTATACTTTAAAATTGCAGGCAAATTTTTAATGTTAGTTATTAAGTTTTATTTATTATAAACAGTGTTTTAAACAGAAGACTAACATCTTATGTCATTATGTTAAGTCCTGATTTTTTTACACATCGGTTATCTGTAAACTTTATCTTAAGGTAGCTAGAATTACAATATGTGGGTGGCAAAACTAGCAAATTCCTGAGTTTGCACACTGTCAGTCTTGTTTTCTAGAGGGTCTGGAGCTCTCCTTTTGTTGCTACAACTCAGGGATAAAAGGGAATTTTTTTTCCCCCATGCTACACAGATGTAAGGAGAATTGTTTAGGGCCCTCCTTCTAAATGAAGTAAATGCTGCTTTTATGCAATATATCCATGCCCATCTTCTTAAAAGAAATAGTCCTGGATTCTTGCCTTTACTGATCTCTTGGATTTTTAGAGGTGTGTTTACACTAACCTTGGCCATCTCATTAGGGTGTGAGGGGAATTTGATAATACAAATCCAGTTTAAACATCCCTAATACAAAAATCTGAAATCCAAAATGCTCCCCAAATCTGAAACTTTTTGAACACAGACATGACACCACAAGTGGAAAGTTCCATACCCGACCTCACGCAACTAGTCACCGTCCAAACATAGGCACACACACAGTTTATTCAGTGTCTCCAAGGGAAAAAAGGCCTTCTCCGCTTTCAGCTTTCATACATCTTTTCCACGCATGCCCAGATTCCCCCACACAAGCATGCCCACAGAGGGTAGTAAAGTGGCACGTGTGCCAGCTGGATGTTCCAACTGTGGTGATAAATGAAATACAGAATACAGGTGGAGACTGAAAGCCTACCGTTTGTTGTTATTGCTGTTTGCCAGCTGATACAGATACTCTGGTGCTGCTGCTGTACTGCTTAGTTACCCTGAACACAGTTTTTCCACTGTATTAGTGGTATGTCGTATTTTTTACTGTTAAATACTTGTGTGTGAATAAGTGTAAGGAAATGATTACTTATCAGCATATAAATTCAGAGTCAAGAATGTTGGTGTTGGTAAACAACCACGGATGGAGGAGGAAGAGGAAGAGGGAGGAGGAGGAGGATGGAGGAGGAAGAGGAAGAGGGAGGAGGAGGAGGAGGATGGAGGAGGAAGAAGAAGAGGGAGGAGGAGGATGGAGGAGGAAGAAGAAGAGGGAGGAGGAGGAGGATGGAGGAGGAAGAGGGGGGAGGAGGAGGAGGATGGAGGAAGAAGAGAAGGAGGAGGAGGAGGGTCCCTAAACTTTTTCATGCACAAAATTATTTAAAGTACTGTATAAAATTGCCTCAGTTGATGTGTATAAGGTGTATATGGAACATAAATGAATTTCATGTATATATTTAAGCCACACCCCCCAGAGAGCTCATTATTTGTATGCAAATATTCCAAAGTCCAAAAAATATCTGAAATCTGAAATATTCTGGTATTTGGAATAAAGGAGTCTCAACCTGTAATACATAATTGAGGAAAATCATTAGTATAGTGTCCCCTTGAATTAGCTCACATTTAAAACACGCAATTACTGTTAAAGTATTGTTCAGGTTTTTTTTTTTTTTTTGGAGACGGAGTCTCGCTCTGTCACGCAGGCTGGAGTACAGTGGCACGATCTCGGCTCACTCCAACTTCTGCTTCCTGGGTCCAAGCGATTCTCCTGCCTCAGTCCCGAGTAACTGGGACTACAGGCACGTGCCACCGCCATGCCTGGATACTTTTTTGTGTTTGTAGTAGAGATGGGGTTTCACCATGTTAGCCAGGATGGTTTCCAACTCCTGACTTTGTGATCCGCCAGCCTTGGCCTCCCAAAGTGCTGGGATTACAGATGTGAGCCACCGCGCCCTGCCCTGTTCAGGTTTAAAAGTAGCAATCTGTCCTCAAGTGTTCTTAACCACTAAATGTGATTTTACAGAATCCTGTCTTTGCTACCATCTCTTTTCTCCTTTCTGCGTTTTCACCTGTGACCTAGTCTGTGATTTTTATATTGGTGCTGCTCTCTGTTCTCATCTCCTTTAATAAGTTTGCCCTGCTCCCTTTTTCCTTCTAGCCTATCCGATCTTGCTCTTTTTCCACTTTACTGAATTTCTTGCTCCTATTTTCTTTATTATATCTCCTAAACTAATTTTAGAATACATGTTTGTGTGTCAAAACAGCCATAGAGGGGGACGCTTAATATTCCAGGTTTACCTTTTCGCACATTACCGAGGAGGTTCTCCTCTTTAATCTTTAGGGAATATATTTTAAAAATAAATCTTAAGGTAAAAACAAATTTTTTTTTTTTTTTTTTTTTTTTTTGAGACGGAGTCTTGCTCTGCCACCCAGGCTGGAGTGCAGTGGCCGGATCTCAGCTCACTGCAAGCTCTGCCTCCCGGGTTTACGCCATTCTCCTGCCTCAGCCTCCCGAGTAGCTGGGACTACAGGCGCCCGCCTTGTCGCCCGGCTAGATTTTTGTATTTTTAAGTAGAGACAGGGTTTCACCGTATTAGCCAGGATGGTCTCGATCTCCTGACCTCGTGATCCGCCTGTCTCGGCCTCCCAAAGTGCTGGGATTACAGGCTTGAGCCACCGCGCCCGGCGGTAAAAACAAATTTTTGATTGTTAAAGATTAGTTTTGAAATGTTTGCAGCTTGGCAGTTTGTCTTTAGTATTGTCTTTAAAGAAAAACATCAATTTGGATTCATTTGTTCATTCGAGCCTTTTTTTTTTTTTTTGGAGACACAGTCTTGCACTGTCATCTATGCTGGAGTGCAGTGGTGTGAACACAGTAGTGAGCCTCTGCCTCCTGGGCTCGAGAGTCCTCCTGCTTCAGCCTCCCAAGTAGCTGGGGCCGTAGGCACATGCCACCATGCCTGGCCAGGTTTTTAAAATTTTTTTTTTTTTTTTGGTAGAGATGAGGTCTTTCTGTGTCACCCAGACTGGTCTCAAACTCCAGGCCTCAAGCAATCCTCCTGCCTTGGTCCCCCAAGTGGTAGGATTATAGGCCACTGCTCTCAGCCAAAAATAATTTTTAAAACCACTTATTGGATAACAGGCCCTGTGCTATGAAAACTCACAGCCTCTCCTCTAGATCTTCCACAGTTAAATGGGGAGACAGATATATCTCCTTACAATTCACTGTAGTAAGTACAGTAATTAACAGTAGTACTTTAGAAGAATTAGTGAAAAAACTTATTTTCTGTACTTCTTTTTTTTTTTTAGATGGAGTCTTGCTCTGTCGCCCAGGCTGGAGTGCAGTGGCATGATCTCAGCTCACTGCAGTCTCTGCCTCCCGGCTTCAAGCGATTCTCCTGCCTCAGTCTCCTGAGTAGCTGGGATTACAGGCGCCCACCACCACACCCAGCTAATTTTTATATTTTTAGTAGAGACAGGGTTTCACCATGTTGCCAGGATGGTCTCGATCTCCTGACCTCAGGTGATCCGCCCGCCTTGGCCTCCTGAAGTGCTGGGATTACAGGCATGAGCCACCACACCTGGCCCATATTTTTTACAATTATCTTTTGGGAAAGGGTGCCATTCCTAAAATTAACTCCTTTCTGTCAAATTTCTCCCTGCTAGGTACCTAACTTCCTCTAGCAAATTTCTCCCTGCCAGGTACCTAACCTCCCCAGCATGATGTTTTTCTACCATTTGCCTTTTGGATTCCTAGAAATAATTTATGTGGATGTGACTGGTTTGAATTTGGAGCTTTTAGAGCAAGACATTTGGTAAGATAGCATGTGAGTGAATTTATGTATGGAATGAATGACATGTGAGAAAACTCTTATTAGACATGATGTTTCCTATACGGAAGAAAAGATACAAACGTGATTGCTTCAGTAAAAAATGCTTTTAGACATTGTATTTCCTTTTTTCTGAGACAGCATCTCACTCCACCACCTACACTGGAATGTAGTGGCACAATCTTGGCTCACTGCAACCTCTGCCTCCCAGATTCAAGTGATTCTTGTGCCACAGCTACCCGAGTAGCTGGGATTAGATGCACCCACCACCACGCCCAGCTAATTTTGTATTTTTAGTAGAGATGGGGTTTTACCATGTTACCCAGGCTGGTCTCAAACCCCTGGTCTCAAGTGATCCACCTGCCTTGGCCTCCCACAGTGTTGGGATTACAGGCATTAGCTACCACACCCGGCCTAGACATATTTCTAAAGAAATTAAGATTTTAGGCTGAGGTGGGCAGATCACGAGGTCAGAAGAACGAGACTGTCCTGGCTAACATGGTGAAACCCAGTCTGTACTAAAAATACAAAAAAAAAATTAGCCAAGTGTGGTGGCGGATGCCTGTAGTCCCGGCTACTTGGGAAGCTGAGGCAGGAGAATGGTAGCGAACCCGGGAGGCGGAGCTTGCAGTGAGCCGAGATCGCGCCACTGCACTCCAGCCTGGGTGACAGAGCGAGACTCCGTCTCAAAAAAAGAAAAAAAGAATTAAGATTTTAAAACTGCTGTACGGAATATTCAATTAAAATATATCTTTTTCCCCTTTCTCTCCAGGACTAGAAGGCTGGGAAAAAAGGCTTATTATATCTGACAGAGCTCATATTGGTAAGGTGGATATATTGCATTTATTTGTAACTATCTTTTTATCAGAAATTTATCAAATGAAAGTATTTAGTAACTAATTTTGTCTTTTATTTTTATTTAGTGTAAGTAGGATGGATTGTAGTAATTGAGTTCTGAATACAAAAAAAAACTTATTAACTTTTTTCTTTTTTAACAAAGTCTAGGCTGAAATTTACCTATTTGAAAAAAAGGTTAGCTAAGCAAATTTGTAATACAAGTGGTATTTCATAAGACATCTCTAATTCTATTTAAAAATAAGCCACATCAAAATGCAAAGAACATTTATTTGTGCATGTAATATTCTTGTAGAAGTAAGTGTACCATTTTGCAGATAGAGTGAGTCTTTGTGCCTAAAATGTAATAATTACTGCTTTTTAAGTGATTCAGATTTTGTTCAGACTAACCTAAATTTCAACCACTACCAATAAATTTGGGATTTTTCTTTTCTGTTATTTTTCTCTTTCAGAACCAATAGAATTGTTAATTAGCAGTGACATGATTAAGAGACAATAACCAGAAAAGAATAAGTAAAAACCATGTAGGAAACTTCTCTATGATTGATCTGCACTCTTAAATTGTATTTAAATATGTATGTGTCCTGTGGCAGTAGCCGCTCTAGTTTTAACACTGGCCTCTATTTAAAAGGCAGCCTCATCAAGATACTTAACAGTATTTATCAGCCAAGCACAGAAATCAAATAACGGTCCCTCCAGATAATAGCCACAGACTTGAATCCTATGTATAATCCTAGTAACCCAAATAAAATAACTTATTTGAAGTAAACTCTATTGGATTAACATACAGTTTTTATATGAAACTGGCCTCTGTTACATTGTGTGCCACAGGCTTCTTAATCTGTAAAGTCTGAAAACAACAATTTTTTGTTTTTACTGAAAAAAAACAGTTCTATGTCAATATTTGTTGTCCTGTGTGTTGTCTATTAGTAGGCTGGTTATCCTTGAATGCAAAGACTTTGATAGCTGTTTGTTAGTGTAACTGGATGAAATGTGGAATACTTCTGTATTTAACATAAAACTAAGCTTGTGAGTAGTTTATATTTCACCTGATTATACTTAAACTATGACAATATTATCAGTAATACTTTTATTTAAAAGGCACCTTTTATATTTCCAGAATAATTAATAACATAGATGCATAACCAAGGCAAAAACCAAAGGAAACAAAGAAGCTTTGCAGTCCCAAATGATAACGTGCAGTTTGGATCAGGACAGAAGGGTTTTGTTTTGGTTTTCAGAAGAAGGAGGTTGTCATTTTTGTTGCCCATTTTAAGCTTCTGATTTCAAAAATATTTATATTTTGTTTGTTAGCTTATCTTAGAACTTGAATTTTAAATTTATATATCACTGTTGTGCTATCGTATAGGAAGCAATACAGTGTTACTAATACTTTTTTTTTTTTTAGATGGAGTCTCGCTTTGTCACCCAGGCTGGAGTGCAGTGGGGTGATCTCAGCTCACTGCAACCTCTGCCTCCTGGGTTCAAGCGATTCTTCTGCCTCAGCCTCCTGAGTAGCTGGGGTTACAGGTGTGCCACCATGCCCAGCTAATTTTTGTGTTTTTCGTGGAGATAGGGTTTCACATGTTGGTCAGGCTGGTCTTGAACTACTGACCTCAGGTGATCTGCCCACCTTGGCCCCCCAGAGTGCTGGGATTACAGGCATGAGCCACTGCCTCCGGCCCTACCAATATTCTTTCTTATTGGCAGTCTTCTAGGTGTATAAGGAAATATACGTTTTTGTGAAATACTTTTGTAGCATTTTTGTTTGCTTATACTTACTACTCATTAGCTTTATTTATTCTGTTACCAATAGTCAACTTTATCTTTTTTTACCTTCGTGATTTTATGTGTAGCTTTTTGGTATCCATTGTTCCTATTGTGGATAAAGCAAGGCACTGCATTAGATGATAAAAACCACTACTTATCTTCAGAACTTTCTAATGGCTTTTTGTTATGTTGTCTGCTCTATGAAATTCACTATCTTAATCAGCATACCACAATTTAGAATAATCCCTAATACCTGCCCTTTGAGTAACGTATAGCATCAGTGTATGTAATCAGGTAGTTGGGCTTTGTGCAGATATAAATGTATGCTGATGATATCAGCCTGTTGGAAAGAACATCATGTTAAGAGATATATCCCTGTTCCTGTCTGGATTCTCCATCTTCCTTCTTCATTGCAATTGCTTTGGGTCTGCCACTTAACAGTTCCATCCTTGGTATACAGCATAGAGGTTAAGCAAGTTACTTAATTATTTTAGACCACCAAAACAAAACAACAAAGTAGTATGGGAAGGAGTAAAAAGGCCTAGAGTAAAAGGAAAGTAATGTGGTTTAAGCCATAATAAATGTAAATGAGTATTATTATTTTATTTACAATTATATTTCTTTAATAATGATTTTTTCCCCATAAATGTATGTCCTTAAAGGAAAGTATTTCTGACAGAAGACTGAGCCTGTAGAAGATAAGCTCAGACTAAAATTTAGGTGTTAGTAGTAATATGTGTAATAATGGATGTGTTGTGCTTTAAAATGTGTGTTACTACAAGCCTATAAGGTTCATTTCCTAGGGTCCTTAAAAAGTCTTACAAGAAACATGTTTTTTCTTTTATTATTTTCTTTTATTATTTTTTGAGACAGGGTCTCATTCTGTCACCCATGTGGGAGTTCAGTGGCATGATCTTGGCTCACTACAACCTCCGCCTCCTGGGTTCAAGCGATTCTCGTACCTCACCCTCCTGAGTAGCTGGGATTACAGGCATGTCCAACCATGCCCAGCTTATTTTTTTGTGTTTTTAGTAGAGACGGGGTTTCGCCATGTTGGCCAGGCTGGTCTTGAACTCCTCACCTCAAATGATCCACCCGCCTTGGCCTCCCAAAGTGTTGGGATTACAGGCGTAAGCCACTGCCCGGTCAGAAACATGTATTTTAATATAAGCAATTCTATAATAGTGAAAAGGAGTAAATAGTATCATTAAAAAATCAAAAAACTAATTGGAAAATCGTTGCTGTGAAACTGCTTCGATCTTTGCTTTAGAGACTCCCCCTGTCACCATGGCACTGAATGGACAGTTCTGTAAGCTCCATTGTAATTTAAGGCGTTAGAATTCTCATTTCAGAACTGAGTACAGGATCTGGCATATAGATGCTTCAAAATGTTCATTTATTTCCAAGGGTTTTAAAAATTTTCCATAGTATGAGATTCTGGATGAAAGTGTGGTGGGTGATACGGAGCGCAGGACAATGGAAAAAACTATAGGCTTTGAAACTAAGGGATCTGGATCCAAATCTTGATTATGGATCCTCTGGCAAGTGATTTCCTTTCCAGTCACTAGTTCCCCAATCAGTGACAATACCTTACACAGGTTGTGTCCACAAAGAAAAGAATTGTATATGTTTTATTCATACATGTGTACAGCCAGCAGCTAACTTCAGTGCTGTACTTGGTCAAGGTGCACCGCTTTTATCCTGACAAACACCTGCCCTGTAGTTTTCTTGAGTTTTGTTGTCTGTTCTTCAATTTTAGTGCCTTCTGCTTTTCTGAAAGAGTTACGTGTGAGGTTGGTAGTATTTCTTGTTTAAATGTTCTTTGTCAGGATGTTTTTATGAATTCCATGAAGGTTATGAATTTTATTTCTTTAATAGATATTGAGATATTCAGATTTTTCTGTTTCTTGTGTCAGTTTTAGTAATTTATGTTTTCTAAAGAAATGTATTCGTCTAACTTCTCAAATTATTGGTAACTTTTGTAGTCTTCAGTGATGTCCCTCTTTTATTCATGGTATCCATTTTATTGATTTTGTGGGTTGTTTTTTTTTTCCAAAAAACCATTTTCTCTGTTTTCTGTTTCACTGGGTTCAGCTCTTTCTATTCTTTCTACTTTCTTTGGTTTAAATTTGCTCATTTTTGTAGTTCCTTTAGAAGCTTGGATCATGAACTCTAGACCGACCTCACTCCCTTCCTCCCTCCCTCCCTTCCTTTCTTCCTTCCTGACCTTTCTTTTCTAATGTAAGCATTTAAAATTACATGTATTCCTCTAACCCATGTAATTATGTTAGCTATATTCCACAAATATTATTTGTACATTCATTTCCATTCAGTGCAAAATAACATAATTTATATTTTAACCTATATGTTGAGTATGATGTTCGTGTTTCCAAATATTGGAAGATTTTCATGATTTCTCTCTATTCACAATTTAATTTTATTGTGAACAGAGAATATACTCTGTATGATCCTAATCTTAGTTTGTTGAGACTTCTTTTACGGCTCAGGATGTGGTCTGTTTGGTTAATGGTCTTCATGCACTTAGAAAGAATATGTGCTCTGCTCTTGTTGAGTAGAGTGTTCTTTAAATGCCAGTTAAATCAAATTGTTTGATAGTGTTGTTCAAATCCTGTATCCCAACTGATTTTCTATCTGTATTCTATCAGTTAGTCGGAGGAGTGTTGAGCCTCTGACAATAACTGTAGATTTCTCTATTTCTCTTTTGAAGTCAGTCAGTTTTTGCTTCATGCACATTGAAGCTCTGTTAGGTTCATGTATGTTTACAATTCTGATTTTGATGCATTGAACCTTTTCCTCATTATGAATTGGTATTAACAACCATAGCTTTTTATGATCAGCAGGTTTCCCTGGTGCTGTTAGTAGGAAAGTTTTGATGCTGTATATACTAATTAGTTACTTTTCAGAAGCTAAATTTGTATTGTGTGATTTAAAAGTATCTAATAAGCTATGAATGTTAATACCACAATATCCTCTTTATGGTAATATTCCTTATTCTGATGTCTACTTTGATATTAATATGGCCACTAGAGTTGCCTTAAGATTACTATTTGCATGGTGTATCGCTTTCCATCCTCTAATAATCTTTAGTGTATCTGTCTCTTTGGATCTTTTAATGTATTTTTTATAGACAAAATGTAGTTGGGTCTTGCATTTTAGTCATGTGACAATTTTATCCTTTAATTGGAATGTTTAGACTATTTACTTTTGCTATAGTTAATTATCACTATGGTTAGATTTATGTCTGCTCTTTGTTTTCTTTTTATTTGTTCTTTATTTTTCTTCTTTTCCTGCTTTCTTTTACACTGAACATTTTTAATATTATCCTCACTGTTAACTTACTAGCTATACTTCTTGTTTTATGAATTTGTGAATTTGGTAGTTGCTCTAGGGGCCATAATATACATCTTTTACATTACTCGAGTTACCTTCAAGTATTTCACTTAGAAGGTTTAAACAGTTGATTTTTTTTAAGGCAACTTAAAAATTATTAAGTTGCTGGCCAATTCTTTACATTAGCACACTAATGCAAGGACCTATTGCATTAAGCTTTTGCCCTGTTCACTGAATCTCATAACTCAGTTTGTACTATAAGAGATACTTATTGAGGGAAAATGGCCTAATAAGTGGTTAAGACCCTTAAAAAAATTAAATATGAAATCCAGATTTGTTAGGTGTCTGTTCTTTTATTTAATATCTATGTATTAAATGCCTACTGTGTCAGGTATGGTGCTGAGCACTAAGGATTCAGCAGCAGAGAAGACCAAAAGCATCCCTTAATGGAGCATATCGTGTACTAGTGAAAACAAATCATATCAATAGAAATATGTAACCCATGTAGCATGGCATATAGTGCTCAGTTCTGAGGAGAAATAGTAACTCAGAGAAAGGAGGTAGGCAATGGCAGGCAGTTTGAAGGAGGAGGTAGGGGCCTACAGTTGTATATAATGTGGCCGGGTAGCCTTCACTGAAAAGTGACAGTTGAGTCCAAGACCTCAGGGAGATGTGAGAAAGCAAGCAAAGTGGCTGTTACATGTTCCGAGTCTCATACTAAATATGGTATAACATTAATCATGTTAATAAAACTTAACTATAATAGTAAATTAAAACTTTTAAAATGCTGTTAATAAACTTAACTAAAGGTGCACAGTTATGATTTTTTTTTTGTTTGCAATATCTAGGCTGTAGAAAGTGAAACAGATATTCCAAGGCTCTTCTTTCAAAACAGTAATAGTGGAGGCATTAATGCTCCATGCCTTGATGAAGCCTTATGAACGTAATTATTCTGATTACACTAATTGCTTCCTGGGGCCTAGAAAAACCAAGGAAAGCATTAGCTCTACGCCAAGGCGCTAAATTAATTTCTGAAAAATATGGTTCATCTGCTTTGCAGCAACCATTTATTTGTGGGTTGTCAGTTGCTTTTTAAATTTCTTTGAGCATAAAAAACAAAACATTTACTTTCCAATGTCTTTTTATTCAAAAGAAATGAGAATGGCATACTGTACGATCTCAATCTTGTCATAGCTGATTTGCAAATTCAGGGTTTAATGAAACAGCCCTTCAGAACTATTCTGGGCTCTTAAGTAACTGAGAAAGACTATTGCTTGGGCAATAAAATGGGAACATGATGATCAACTGACCCTTACAGATCAAAATTATTGTTTACATAAAGAGTATTTTATTCTTTTTCATTGCTGTGTAGTATCCCTTTTTATGACCATTTCACACTTTTAAAAATCCATTCATTCTACCATTGATGAAAATTTGAGTTGTTTCCAATATTGGGATATTACAAATACTGTTACCCTGAGTATTCTTATAGATATCTTTTGGTGTGCAGTATACTGATATGGCTTTAAAGGTGTTACTGTTACCTAACTGTGTGGCACTAAGACAGATATTGCTTACTAGATACTTTTAAATCACACAAATTTAGTTTCTGAAATATAACTAATTAGCATGTACAGCATCAAAACTTTCCTACTAACAGCACCAGGGAAACCTGTTGATCATAAAAAGCTATGGTTGTTAACCTTGCCAAGCACGGCAGGAGGATTACCTTGACAATTTTAATAGTGTCTCAGAAGGAGGAAAGTAGAGAAGAGTACATACATGGTTTTATGGGCAGGGTTAATCAGAGGATGGGTTTAGATTGAGTTATCAGACTTTTCTAGCTTCACCATCTATAACTTCAGTATCAGTCTTCTAATGCTTCTAAATAGTTCTTTTACAGATGCTACCACTAATCCCAAGAACCTCTTATCAGTCTTTCTGTTAAACATCTACACATTTCAACTTAATTATTTGGAAACAGTGACATCATTAGCAAAAAGAAGCTATGGTTAAATATACTAAAAATCAGTAAATTGTACATCTTAAATGGATGCATTTTGTGGTATATAAATTATATTCCCATGAAACTGTTTAAAAACAAAACAATAAACAAGAAGCCTTGGTTAGAAGTTCAGAGACCAAAATTCCAGTTCTGCCTCTTCTATAAACCAGCTACGTATTCAGTCAGTAAATATTTGAGGACTTATTTGCACTGGAAATCAACTAGTAGGCTAAACTGACATGATCCTAATACTCTCAGAGCATTGGCAGGGGAGAGAGAGAGTACAAGTTATGTGTAGGTGTAGAAAGAGGCAATATTTCATGCAGAAGTATATGCCTTGTAGCCGAGGGCTGCAAAGAATGCCAGTGTGACCAGAGGGCAGTGAGGGTGGCAGAGCATGAGTATAAGATGAAAGTGTAGACTGTGCAAGGAGGCCAGATAATAAAAATAATTTTGTCTCTTTTTTTAGAGCAGTGGGAAACTGTTGAGTTTTAAGGGCAGGGGAGGTGTGAATGCCATATTTGTGTCTTGGAAAGATGCTTTGGCTGCATGACAGCATTTGGATTAGAGATGTCTAAGAATGGAAAGAGGTACACACACTAGGAGACTGCAGTTTTGGTGAGAGATGATGGAAGCTCGAGACTAGTGAGGAAAAGGGAGGTGTCAACATGAGCCCTAGATTCTAGGAGTCCGGAACCTGAAGAAAAAAAGAGTATTTTTGTAAATTGACCTTTGTAAAATTTTAGGGCAGGATGTTTCAAAATTATCCTCTTAATGACTTAGTTTTTTAAATAGTATAGACTGTAATAAATACGAGTGAAAGATCAGACAGATTTTCATATTAATGTACTAGTTGGTGTTATCATCTTCTACCATTAACACTTTTAAAAATGTGTTTAATTTGTTATACTGAAATGAGGCTGAAGGGATTTATAACTTCAGTAATTTGAAATGCAGTGTATTTTGCTTTTGTGTATTATCTTTGTTTCAACAACTATGGTTTTATTTCCCCTCAGTATTTGATTTTCATCAAGCAGCTGATGGTATCCAGGAACAACAGAGACAAGAGCAAGCAGGAAAAAAGTATGTGTGTGTGTTTTTTGTTTGTTTGTTTTTTGTTTGTTTTTTGGTTTTGGTACATACAGTTTAAGCATTTACAGACCCTTATATTTTAATTCTAGACCAGAAGTTTAAGAAAAGTAAGTATTAGAATATCCTGTTTTAGAGAAAATCAGTAGGATTATGAACATATACTTAACAAGAAATAATATAAACAGAAAATAGTCACATGTAACTTTATTCACTGTAATGATCTGACCATAAGACCTACATCTTTCTTGTCTAACTTAAAGCTTGTTTGGATTTGTTTTTAAGTTTGGGTACAACAAAAAAGGGCATTGGCCCAGTTTATTCGTCCAAAGCTGCTCGGAGTGGACTCAGGATGTGCGACCTTGTTTCTGACTTTGATGGCTTCTCTGAGAGGTAACTAACTTGTGTTTCAAAATGGAAGGAATGAATGCATTTTTAGATTTTTTTTTAAACCTAGGGTATAAAATGATACAGTCAGTGTTCTAGTTAAAATAGTGGTGGTTGGCCTTTTTAAGGTTTGAAATGTTAAAGTTACCTTTATTACATTATACTTAATCTTTAGTTACAGATTAACTTCATGAAAAATAACATGACGGTGATTTAATAGAATGTCCTACGAAGACAAAGGCAGAGTTATATTTAAAAATTGAAATATGGAATGGTTTCCTGAGAAATAGAATGATTCCAGGGGCTGTGGCAGTCCTTGGGTGGTTACATTCTAAGGTCTTGATCCTTGCATTTTCAGGCCTGGAGACTCCTTATGTCCTCCCACCCAGAAATCATTAGCTCTCAGATACTGGTGAATTATTGTATACCAAGCTCAACTTGAAAAACAGAGATGCTACGTTAACACATGCTTTCTGTAGCCAGATCTCCATGGGAAACCTAATAGTCATCAAAAAGCTACTCAGTGACTCAATGAGAGGGAGTTGGTTGTGTATAATAACAAGTGGCATCAAAGCTATAATGAATGACATTGTATCCCCTTTCAATCGACCACGTAACATTTGTCTGCACTGGCAGTGCACCTTTACTGAAGAATGTTAGATTGCTAATGTCTGCCTCTCTCTCTTTTACAAGTATCATGTAAACTGCCCCCTTTTGTTATGGTACAGTATAACACAGTTAATTCAGATTTAAGTCTTTTGTGTTTACAGATTTTAGTCATTCCATTTCTCTTCCCTCCCTACACACATATCACCTTAATTATATTGTTGGTATGCCTAAACTTGAGTAAAAAATAATTTGAATGTCTTATGTATTCATATGGCTGATCTCCTTTATTAAATTTTATTTCTCAGAAGGTAATGTCAGTTTCAGGATTAATTTGCTGTTAAGATCATTTACCATCTGCAGAAATCATTTGAATCAAATGATATTATTTTAAATATTTTTGTACAGAGTGGTAATGTCTTGATTTATCTGTGTTTCTCAGGTTTAAAGTTCTAGCTAACCAATACAAATCTATATACCCTACTTTGGAAATAGACATTGAAGGTGAATTACAGAAACTCAAGGTAATGCTTTCTGACCTCTTTAATGTTCTTTTTAATACTTGTTTGCCAAATTGGCATCTAGATCTTTTCATTCCTGCAGGCTTTGGGTAAGAATTGGCAAAGGAAATTGTTTGTCTTGGACGTGGTATGTTTGAGTGGCTTTACATGATATGGCTTAGACAAAATACTGAGCAGGGAGCAGGAGGAGTACCTGAAGTAAAGGAGACAGAGTCCAGATCATACATCTCATGTGCAGTGACAGGGAGTTTAGATCTTATCCTGGAGATAATGAAAAGCTACTAGGAAATTTTGAACAGAAAGAAGACTAGATTTGCGTTATGTAAAGATCACTTATAACAGTTGGAGGATAGATCAGGAAAGGGCTGAGTGAGAACTTTTCAGGCTAACCAACCCGTTTAGGAAGGATAACCCCATAGGGCCAGTTTCTTTAGCACTGCACTTTTTTTTTTTTTTTTTTTTTTTTTTTTTTTGAGACGGAGTCTTGCTCTGTCGCCCAGGCTGGAGTGCAGTGGCCGGATCTCAGCTCACTGCAAGCTCTGCCTCCCGGGTTTACGCCATTCTCCTGCCTCAGCCTCCCGAGTAGCTGGGACTACAGGCGCCCGCCACCACGCCCGGCTAGTTTTTTGTATTTTTTTTAGTAGAGACGAGGTTTCACTGTGTTAGCCAGGATGGTCTCGATCTCCAGACCTCGTGATCCGCCCGTCTCGGCCTCCCAAAGTGCTGGGATTACAGGCTTGAGCCACCGCGCCCGGCCTAGCACTGCACTCTTAAGAGACAAATAAGGTAATTGACCAAAGATTAGTCTTTCCTTGGCAACTATTAGGTGTCAGTGGTGCTTACATTGGTCAGTAGTTGAAATTCCTATCCTCTCCATTCTTTCACCTTCTACTATTTTTGATGAACTTCAAACTGTTTCCTGTGAATCTGATTATTATTTCTTCTTATCTATAAATAAGTATCAATATCAGTTCCAGAACTGAGTAGGAATCTACAAACCTCATATTCCATTCTAGAATAAATGCAGACCTTAGGTCTGCCCAACCACTAAGTTCTAAACAAATATGACCTACAAGGAACATTTTAAATGTTAGGTATTTTCATTTCGTTGCACTGATTGCTGTTACGAATAGACTGCCATTTTCTTTTTATTCAGTTATACAATAAATATTTTGTTTTATTTTATTTTTTGAGACAGGGTCTCGCTTTGTCACCCAGGCTGGAATACAGTGGCATGAACACAGCTCACTGCAGCCTTGACCTCCTAGGCTCAAGGGATCCTCCCTCCTCAGCCTCCTGAGTAGCTGGGACTATGGGCACACCACCACACCCTGCTAGTTTTTTTTTGGTAGAGATGGGTTTTCACCATGTTGTCCAGGCTGGTCATGAATGCCTGAGCTAAAGCAATCTGCCTGCCTTGGCCTCCCAAAGTGCTGGGATTACAGGCATGAGCTACCATACCCAGTCTATTATGCAACAAATATTTTAACTTTTTGACTAGCAACTTGGAAATATTTACTTGCCAAAGTGTGAGTATGGCTTTTCAGTTCCATTTTATATGTGTTCCATGTGAATGTAAAGTAGATGAATAATAATAAATAGAATTGGGTAAGAAGATTCTTACAGGTAATATATGTTGAACCAGAAAACTTTAAGAAACAAGTGTGATGACTAGTGTGGTCATTTCAGGCATAAAAATAGAAGTAAAACAGGAATAAGTCAGAAACTGGAGGCTAGAGCCAAGGAGTGATCATACGTTTATCAATGGGTATTCACACACAGGAGTGATCACACGTTTATCAATGGGTATTCACACACAGGAGTGATCACACGTTTATCCATGGGTATTCACACACAGGAGTGATCACACGTTTATCAATGGGTATTCACACACAGGAGTGATCACACGTTTATCAATGGGTATTCACACACAGGAGTGATCACACGTTTATCAATGGGTATTCACACACAGGAGTGATCACACGTTTATCAATGGGTATTCACACACAGGAGTGATCACACGTTTATCAATGGGTATTCACACACAGGAGTGATCACACGTTTATCAATGGGTATTCACACACAGGAGTGATCACACGTTTATCAATGGGTATTCACACACTCAGGCGGGTTCGTGAGTAGATTCTGTAATTTCCATAGTAGTCTACATATTTAAACATAGTTGAACCTAGGTTTCATGCAGTTATACTATAAGGCCTTAGGGGAAGCTCTTGGTTCTTTTACATTTTTAATTGAGTTCTGAAGTTAAGCAGTAGTACTAACAATTAAATGCTTGAGAAATGTTTATAATGCCCATGTGTTACATAGTATTGGACATTACTAGTAATAGTGTAGAGATAGATGATGTTACAGTAATGGGATAAAATTTAAAAGAATAACAGCAATCAATCCCTAATAGTTGCATACTTGGCAGTGTAACTTGTGGCCCTCACCACATTTTGAGAATCACTCTGATGCAAGTTTCAAAATTCATGGTCGGCCAGACTCATGTAATTCAGCACTTTGGAGGCTGAGGTGGGTGGATCACTTGAGAACAGCCTGGGCAACCTGGGCAAATTCACCTCTACCAAAAAAAGAAAAAGAAAAAAAATGTAGGTGGTCACGGTGGTGGTGCAGCTACCCAGGAGGCTGTGGTGGGAGGATTGCTTGAGCCTGGGAGGTCGAGGCTGCAAGTGAGCCATGTTCCCACCATGTACTTCAGCCTGGGTGACAGAGCAAGGCTCTGTCTCAAAAAATGAAATAAAATAAAAAAATCATGGTTTTGTGGATTATGTTATAAATGCAACTTTTCAAATACCTCACAAAATTTAAAAGCACAATGTAATATAGTCATTTATTTTTATTTTCCTGAAAGCTGGTTTATGAAGTATGACTGCTTTGCTGAGAGGGTTTTATTTGCAGTGAGGTTAATATAGAACCTTTGAATTTCACTGTATCTCTAGTTTTTGTTGAGTTAATGCCTCTTTTTTGTTCCTGGAAAATCAGCATGAGAGATGAAAGCTAATCCAAATGTTACAATAGAGTGAGCACCGTCACCAGTCCTTTTCTACTTTGCGTTTTTCAGTTTTCATGTCATAAAGTCAGGTAATTTATTCTTGTTCTGGTTATGTTAAACATTTATTAATATACATGGAAATTGATTTTTGTCTTTGTGTATAGGGTTATATGGAAAGGATTAAACCAATGGTGAGAGATGGAGTTTATTTCCTATATGAGGCCCTACATGGACCACCAAAGAAAATCTTGGTAGAAGGTGCAAATGCAGCACTATTAGATATTGATTTTGGTAAGTAAGATATGATTTATAGTTAAGGGAGCTTAACTGAACCCTAAGTAGTTAAGATATAAATAAGTAATATTAGCATTAAGGAGTTTTAAAACAATGTTTTTAGCTTGTATATTCAGGAATGATGAAAGTTTGTCATCTTGTGGCACTCTTTTTAAAGGAATATTACAGAACACACAATACATGTGTTAAGTTCCCTATTTTATTAGAAAAATAAAATCATCATTTGAGTTCAGTAGGTCTGAGGTTTTGTAAATTGTGGCTTTCATTGGTTTATGGTTCAGTTTCAATGCCTGGAACTGTAAGATAAGATAAATTCTGTCGAAGAATATGCATCTTTAATTCAACCTTTTAAAAATGTGTACATTATTATGAAGCAAGATTTATAAAAGCCTATTTACATAAATTAACTCCCTGGGCATGAGACTCTGAATTCAGAGCATTTCCTTCATCTTCAAAAGGTTAATTAATGCTTAACTTCTTTCTTCAAACTACTGCCTCATTAGTTTGTTGACCGTTTCATTTAAATATGATTTCTCATGATTAGTCTGATTGTTCTCAGCTTTTACTGACATTTCGTGGGCTTTTGTCTCCAAGTAAACTATTGAAGAAAGTGTATTTCTGTATAGTAGATACGTGTTTTTTATACCGTAATATGCCTAGCCAGTCTGGAAAGAAAACAGAGTGTCTACTTGGTAGAGTGAATAGTTAAATATGAAGGAGACCTTTGGGGGTGAGGAAGTATGCCACTCTTTAACTAGCTCTTACAATTTGAGGGTTATTCCCTCAGTAGAGATTAAACGCTGGGGAAATGTTGAATACTACAAAATTCTTGTGTTGCCATCACTCCAGATTGCTACAACACTTTAAATATTCATATGAGGGAGTCATATTTGTTTTACACTAACAGGGAGCTCTGAAAACATGTAGATGAGTTTCAGCATTAAATTTCTTCATAATCCATTAAGTGAGTAGCTACCGTAAAGAGCTGAGTCAGTAACTGTACATGCATTCAAGGAGCCGCTCTGTGTAAGCACTTCAGTTAAAGCTCTAACCTCGTCTTTATATCATTACAGCTAAAATGAATAAAAAGTAAAACATTGGGACTTTGAGGGGACAGTTACAGTTCAGATCTGTTAGATACCTATAATGTACTCAAATGCAGAATTGTAATGGTATTTCTGTTTTAAAATGTGTTGTTTATGTGTATACTATATTTTAATGTCTGGTTCTGTTTTTAGGGACTTACCCTTTTGTAACTTCTTCAAATTGTACTGTTGGAGGTGTTTGTACTGGTTTGGGTATGCCCCCTCAAAATGTTGGAGAAGTGTATGGAGTTGTGAAAGCTTATACAACTAGAGTTGGTATTGGTGCCTTTCCTACAGAGCAAGAAAATGTAAGCCTATTCTAAGTAAATAATCAAAATGTATTAAAAATTCATTCTTCTTTTTTTTTCTTAATGAATTATTGTCTCCGATACCTTTCACTCAATTTGCAAGATTGGTCAGAACAACATTTTCGTAAATACATAATTTTGGCTGGACATGGTGGCCCCTGTCTGTAATCCCAGCGCTTTGGGAAGCAGAGGCAGGCGGATCACTTGAGCCCAGGAGTTCAGGATCAGCCGGGGCAACATGGTGAAACCCTGTCACTCAAAAAAATACAAACATTAGCTGGGTGTGGTGGCGAGCACCTGTAGTCGCAGCTGCTGGGGAGGCTGAGCAGGAGGATCGCTTGAGCCCAGGAGGCAGAGGTTGCAGTGAGCTGAGATGGCACCATGGCACTCCAGCCTGCACAACAGAGCGAGACTCTTTCTCAAAAAAATAAAGTCAACAAAAATAAACAAAAACTATGTAATTGTAATGATGCCAGACTATAAGAGATAATGAAATGATCGTTTTAAGCAGAAAGGGGCAAATCAAGGACTTGGGTAGATCATAGGAAAAACAAATTGTAGGAAGTGACCTTAGCTTAGATATTTGAGCATGTTTTCAATCTTAGTTTTCTTCAAAAGGGCATTATGGTATCAATGACTTATTAGATGTGTTTGCCTTATGGTTTTCAGGAAAAATATCAAACTACAGCTCTTGGAAGAATTGGCTGGATTCGTCTATTTAATAAATACTCAGTTTTTTTCTTAATCTGTCAATCTAAATTTTAGAAAGTTATCTGTATAACATTGTAAAAAATACTGACTTTAAAAAATGATAATAAATGAAGCATTCCAAATAATGCCTCCCTCAGATAAAATCCATCATCTCTGTGGAATTCTATCTTCAATTTAGTTATTACCTGAAAGATGTTTATCTCACAGAGGCTTTGCTATGGTCTCTAGTATATATTATTCCATCAAATATATAGCACTGCTATTCTAATCCTAAAGTTTTATTTTCTGTTCTGTAGGAAATTGGAGAATTATTACAAACAAGGGGGAGAGAGTTTGGTGTAACCACTGGAAGGAAAAGAAGATGTGGCTGGTTGGACCTCGTTTTGCTCAAATATGCTCATATGATCAATGGATTTACTGCGTGAGTATTCTTCAGAAACATTTAAAAATATTTCACGAAATCATAGATGATTAATAGCCATAGGTTTAATTTTGTGGAGTACCTTAATAGGAAATTTTCACTCTTTAGACTCCATATTGAAATTGTAGTGCCAGGCAGAAGTAGACCAAGATATAGGGGGAAGGGTACACAAGGAGAGGGACTCCAGGTTATCCTCCTAGACATCCAAGGTTGTTGAAAAGAATCTTGATACTCTTACATGTATGTAAGTATAGAGGCAGGCAGAATAGGGTACATAGTCAGATAGCTGGATAGATAGGTGAATAGATACATAGGTGGATAGATAGATAGGTGAATAGATAGATAGGTGGATAGCACAAACACCGTGAGCATGTACAGAGGGGAGGCGATGTACCTAGTGATTAGCGCATGGGCTTAATGTCTGAGTTCCTGGATTCAGATCTCAGATCTGTGCATTATGCGTGTGTACCTGAGCAAGTTAATCATTCTCTGCCTCTGTTTTATCCTCTCTAAAATCTATATAACAGCATTACCTACTTCATAGGGGTATTTTTAAAATTAGGTGAGAAACATAGAGTCTATAGCATACTGCCTGGCTAACTGAAAATGCTCAGGAAAAGTTAAGTTGTTATTAATGCTTATACATGATTAGGTAAATAAATGTATTCATATCTGTATTAGACTGAACTTCCAGTAAATAACAATAAGGTTAAAAATAAAATTTTTGGACGAGAATCCCAAATTTAGTTTGTTATCTAATTTCCACAGATTTTCTCTTTAAAACCTGTTTGCCGGTCAGTTTGTTGGGAAATTTTGATGTATCATGAAGAGGTCCTTGATGTGGTTTTTCTCACTCTTCTTTGACAATTTCTGACCAGAAGGGTAGAGGTGATGGTAACCAGAGTGAAGAACTGAGGGATGCTGGCATGTGTGTAAATGTACATGTATCTTAATCATCCATGTAGTGTAGTGAGTTCTGCTGTGTTCCACGGCCACAGTGCGACCTTAACTCCAGGCAGTCCTCCCACAAATACATGTTGTTTGTTCATCAATCATAGGAAAGCTGATCTGGGCATGGTGGCTCATGCATATAATCTGGGCACTTTGGGAGGCCGAGAGGCAGGAGGATCGCTTGAGGCTGGGAGCTCGAGACCAGCCTGGGCAACTTGGTGAGACCCTGTCTCTACAAAAAATACAAAACAATTAGCTGGGCCTGGTGGCACACGCCTGTAGTCCCAGGTACTCGGGAGGCTGAGGTGCAAGGATGACTTGAGCCCGGAAGGTTGAGGCTGCAGTAAACCATGTTTGTGCCACTGCAGTCCAGCCTGGATGACAAAGCGAGACTGTCTCAAAACAATCAATCAAAAAAGAAAGCAAAATTCCTCAGTGAAAATCTATTACAATTACTAGCAAAGGAACTCAGTGTACGTTGTCCTCTAGTGTCTTCTGTGTGGCACGCTTTAAAATCTAATCCTAACCTGTTTTCAGATTTGCTTTAGAACTGTCAGCTTTGCATGAATTTTTCTGTACTCCTGCATTAATCAAATTAGAGACTAGAGCCTTTAAGAGTTTGCTCTTTTAACATTGCCTTTTCTTCCAAAATTAGGTTGGCACTTACCAAATTGGATATTTTGGACATGTTTACGGAAATCAAAGTTGGAGTTGCTTACAAGTTAGATGGTGAAATCATACCTCATATCCCAGGTATTTTCTTGTAGGAATATCTAGAGGATATTATAAGGTGAATGTATTAGAGCAATTTCATAAAGCTCTTCCATATAATTTGTGATAGATAGATAGCAACAGGCTTGATATGCCATTTATGATTTGTACAAATTAGCTCACTTATTGTTAGTTATTTGGTTCATAGCTAATACTTATTTAGGTGTTGGGTCACAACAAGCATGTGCTCAAACTCAAAGAAAAAGCATGGACCTCTGAGCCCAGCCATACTGCTCTTGAGTCTCATCTTCCCTCCTTTGAAAGTAGTTTCCATGGAGGTATTTCTCCCTTCCTTGGGAAAGTATGCCACTCTTTAGAGTGGGTAAGAAGAGCGGTAAGAAGAGCCCTTGTCTTGTTAAGCTGGCTCTCAATACATTAGCCCTCCCTATCCTTCAGGCCCCATGAATTACTTTCTCTGCCCTTTATTCTATCATAGTCATTTGATAAGGATTAGGAATATGCCAAATGAAGGAATATTGACTAGCTTAATAAAACTTGATGAGCCAGTAGGTTTTGTGACTACCTTATGACCACTGTTTCTTAGGAATTAAGGATAGCTCTGAGTTCTTAGAAATTAAATGCATATTATCTTTCCTTTTCTTACATGTATATAAGTATAGAGGGAGTCTAGATATCTTATAAAGAAGTATCTACTGTCAATTGTAGGATAATATTCACTTGGAAAACTGGCCGTTCCAATATATGTTATGTCCTGGTTCTTAATTCTATTTACAAAGCTATTTCAAGAGTTATAACTTCAAACACCAAAGAGAATAGTCTAACCAAGTATAATGACATGTGGCAAGGTCTGCCATAGAGAATATTACAGCAAAGTCTTTTAATTAAAATATTAAAAACTAACAAAACAGATAAAACTTGTCAATTTCATGTGTTTAATTTTAAAGCTGTTTTTGGTCAAGATCCCCTGGAACCACTCTTGAGATGAGATTTGTATCCAAGAAGTGTAGTAGAGAACGCTTTCAGCAGTAGCGTTTGTGAAAGAAGCAGAGGGACTAGTTTAAATGCAGTGCAGCCCATCCCATTGGGAGCCACAGAGCTAGGGTGGCCCTTTAGAGTTGTACTAAATTGAGGCAAGTAGCCAGAACTTTGTGCCTCTGCACAACTAGCCACTGAATAAGAGCTGTTCCTCAAGTGAGGTAGCTCCCTTTGGCCAAGAGCAGTTCCTGGAGAGGGACGGAGCTATGAATCAGCAACATGCAGTACTTCCCCACCAGCAGCAGAGAGTGCTTAAAGAGGGTAAAATAAGTTGACAAGCCTCTGGGAATAGCTCCTGTAGGATTCTGGTTGTTGTCTTTCCAAGGGAAACTTACAAGAGGAAGGTTAGTGGTGTAAATTAGCCCCTACCATGGCTATCACAGCAGGAAAGTAGCAGCAAGAGTCCTATTAAGCTTAAAGCTAAGGCTCCCCCTATCATGTTGGATTTCATGTGCCAAAGCCAGCAGGCGGAGAATGGAGTCACTAGAAGAGGTAAACGATTCTGATCAGCATCTCCAATATGCTTTTAAACCCACTGGGTGAATTTTTATTTCTAGAATTTCCATTTAGTTCTCTTCTCTACTTTCTGTTTCTCTACTGAGATTCCCTATCTGTTCACTCAGTAACAATGACATTTTCTTAATTTATATTAGCTACCTTTTTTCTGTTAGTCTAACCTTTAGACCATCTCAAGTCGAGTTTCTCTTGACTGTTCTTTTCCTTGGTTGTGGATCACTGTTTCTATGCCTAATGACTATTGGTTGACTGTTAGACATTGTGGATGATATATTAAAGAGACCCAGATTCTGTTACCTTCCTCTGAATAGTGTTGATTCTTGTTTTAGGGGACAATTGAATTACTCACTGATCATCTTGAACTTGTATAGTTTGGTTTTATGCTTTGTTGTGTAGTTACGTGGAAACAAGATGTTTTTCAAACTTTAAGCTGGTATAAGTCAGTCTCCAAATTTTGTCTCTTCTATAGATCTTGGCAGAGCTTGGTTTTTGGCTTCATTATAGGGGGTTTGTAATAGGTTTCACTCAAGGGCGTGACTTTTTTCTTAAAGAGCAGCCTTTCTGGTGGCTCTGCTGGATACCAGGAAAGTTAAGGTATAATAATGAGATCTCTTCAATCCAGCAGTGCTGGAGCACCAGCGTACCCTGTCCCTTCCTTTTCAGCAGCACTACCTGACTTCTAGAGTCTGGTAGAAGTCCCCCCAACTGTGTAGCAGGTGAGGTCTGGTAAGCCTCTGCTGGTCCTGCTCTTTACCTGTGGTGTCCTCCTGTAGCCATGGGACTCTCACATGGACTTCTCGGGGGTCCTTCTCTCTGCAGCTCCTCTCTGATGCCTGGCCCTGCTGATTCTGGCTGCTTCAACTTTCCTGAAGTCAGCTGTCTACGTCCCCAGTCCGTGGAGCTGCCATTCTCTGTTTACACCAGTGTTCTGAACTGTGGTCAGGAAATTGTTCCTAGGCAGAAAGTTGGGTGGCTTCTGGGCTGGCTTGTGAGTTTTCTTTCCCAGGAGCCATGGCTTTGTGCCTGCCTGTTGTCCACTGCCTAGAAGGAGTTGTCATTTTGAGAGCTGGTTGGGAACTGTGTATTTTATGATGACTAGAAATGGAAGCCCCGCTGATTCTCTTAATTCCTCCCACCACCTCCCACAGCAGTTCTGGCGTACCTACTTAGTATGGCTCGTTACTTTTTCTACGCTTCTGAGAGCATTCCTAGCAGGATGTGTTCGTCATCTCTGTGTCATGCATCATGAGAGGATATTCTCTTATCAATATACTCTTCCTCAACTTTGTTCTACCACCTGCTGCCCCCCTTGACCCAGCATCCCTCAGGATCCAGTTCCATATACACTCTCTTGGTGCCTACTGGCAAATGTTGGCTTGTTCCTGCAGATCTTTTAGAATATAGTATCTTTCCTTCCTTAGTAGGCCCAGTGCTTCCTTAGCCAGGTTACATTGGGACCTGAGCCTAGTTATTTGCTGACCAGGAGGGGGAAGGTGAAGGTAGATGTGAGATGGGTACATGCTGCCTTGCAAGACAGAGGCCTCTGCATCATCTTCAAGCAACAGGATGCCACAACCTTTAATAGGAAGTAGTGGGACATTTTGCAGACCCAGAGAGTTGGGAAAATCTAGGGATTCAGGATTTTCAGGTATGTCAATTCAGATGTCCCATTCAGAGTCTCAGGGCCCCAGTTTTTCCCAAACAAAGCTCTGACTTTGCCATAGCAAACTTGCTGGATTGCAGAATTCAGCTTTTTCTGGAGCTTTGCAGTCTATATGATTGAATTCTCATCTTAATCCTCGTTTTTTGCTCTCTGCTATAGGAGATGGAATTTCGTCTAAGTTCTGCCAGACAGGTTGCATTATCTTTCTCCAGTTCGTGAATAGCATTCATCGAGAGCCATCCAGTTCTGTTGTTCCACTGTGCTCGAATCTCAATGCCTCAGATAGAGGCTATCCGTACTCTATTTACCCCAGTGATAGTCCTCATTGCCAGCCAGCCAGCTAGCCAGTGATCCTGCCTCTTAGTTCTCGTTTTAGAGCTATCTTCCTCTGACTGTTCCTGGTGCCAGCTATCTTAGATTGAGTTCCCTAGGAAACAGACTCCAATGTAGAGATTTGCACACAGGTGTGTTTGCTCATAAGTGCACTGAGCAACAACATCTGTGAGAGAGTGGGAGAAGCAGGATTATGCAGAGGGAGAAATTGCACTGCAATATAGTTGTAAACAAGCCTTCGCTGATCTCTTAGGGAGTTCTGGAGCTAACATAGCCCTTGACAGTTGTCCCAAATTAAGGTTAAGTGCCTGGGTTGTTTCTGTTCCCACATTGACAAGTCAATGGATATGGGCTGCTGTGGGGCGGCAGCTCCCTTCGGTGGAGGGGCCAGTCCTGCAGAGGCTCTGAACTGTGAGTGGTCAGCAGGCAAAGCTCCCACAGCTCTCAGTCTTCAGAGAAATCTGGGCAGAGTACCATAGCATCCACTATATTGACTCAAGTCAAAGAAACTCTTCTTTAGTACATTTTCAGTTTCCATTAGGGGATACAGAGAAAATAGGTGGAATAATGAAGAAAATTTCAAGCAGAACCATAGATTTCTCAGAACACAGCAGGTATGCAGGCCTTCTTTCTGTGAGGTTGCTGTCATTATGCAGATCTACAATCCCTATCAATAGAATGGAAATTCAATAAGCTTTAAAACTGGAAAGTTTTAAGTTTAGCACCCAGATTCATTTGGCAGCAAAACCAGACTTGAACTAATGTTAGTATTACATAATCTTTATCCTCTTATAGCAAATGATCGTATGTGTTGCTGCAGAAATATGTTTGATTATAGAATACTACCCCAGATGGTATTTGCACTGTTTTACCTTTATACTACCTGAAGAATTCTAAATCCCAAAACGTATCTGGCTCCAAAGATTTTGAAAAGAGATTCTGAACCTGCAATATATCAAAAAGTTGTTTGACAGTAAGCAGTGTGTACCATGAACAAATATCCTCTTTAACTTTTAGCAAACCAAGAAGTCTTAAATAAAGTTGAAGTTCAATATAAGACTCTTCCAGGATGGAACACAGACATATCAAATGCAAGGGCATTTAAAGAACTACCTGTTAATGCACAAAACTATGTTCGATTTATTGAAGATGAGCTTCAAATTCCAGGTAAACATAAAAAACACTTTGTGAATGACTGTCTTTACTTTTGTTTTTTGTTTTTTGTTTTTTGTTTTTGAGACGGAGTCTCCCTCTGTCCCAGGCTGGAGTGCAGTGGTGGGATCTTGGCTCACTGCAGCCTCCGCCTCCCGGGTTCAAGCTATTCTCCTACCTCAGCCTCCCAAGTAGCTGGGATTATAGGCGTGTGCCACCACGGCCAGCTAATTTTTGTATTTTTAGTAAGAGACAGGGTTTTGCCGGGCGCGGTGGCTCAAGCCTGTAATCCCAGCACTTTGGGAGGCCGAGGCGGGCGGATCACGCGGTCAGGAGATCGAGACCCTCCTGGCTAACACGGTGAAACCCCGTCTCTACTAAAAATACAAAAAACTAGCCGGACGCGGTGGCGGGCGCCTGTAGTCCCAGCTACTCGGAAGCTGAGGTGGGAGAATGGCGGGAACCCGGGAGGTAGAGCTTGCAGTGAACGGAGATCGTGCCACTGCACTCCAGCCTGGGCAAACACAGCGAGACTGCGTCTCAAAAAAAAAAAAAAAAAAAAAAAAAGAGAGACAGGGTTTCACCATATTGGCCAGGCTGGTCTCTCCTGACCTCGTTGATCTGCCCACCTCAGCCTCCCAAAGTGCTGGGATTACAGGCGTGAGCCATCATGCCCGGCCAGCTGTCTTTTCTTTTAACTTACCTGTCTGCCTTTGAAATAGAATAAAGGAAAGATCATTGTTACTTTACAGAGTGCACATGATTTGCATAAATGCCCAGGAAGATACAAAGTCATAATTTTATTCCTTAAAGTAAATATAGTGTTCATCTTTGTAGAAATAATAGATTACTTCTCACCCTTTCTGACCCTGTCTTTAATCCTTAGTCTGTTTTGTTTAATCCTGTGACATTGTCTCATTCCTTTCTTCCTCTTAATAACAAATCCTCATGTATCTCTACCACCACCAAAAATGGTTTGTGTTTCTGGGGGATTAAAAATGGTTATGGTTTGTTTGGGTTAAACTATCCTTGAGATTTAGAGTTTCCTGAAAATACATTGGGAAGTAATAGGTGTAGAAAATGGGAAATCTCACTAGAAAAAATGTAAGAAAAGAATTTTTAAAAATAGTTAAGACTGTTTATTAAAGAACAAATATAAGATGGCAAGGGAGTTAGGCATCACAACGTTATGGCTGTATCTAGTTATGCGAAGTCATTCTTGTAACAGATGGCTTTTTCCTTATATTCTTTTGTTGGCATTGATGGGTATTTGAAAGATAAGAAAAAGTGAAGTGTGTGGGATGTGTCCTCCATATAAAATCTATTATGCACTTACTCTGATTTCGCCTTGTGGTTCATTTGTATTTGTGGTTCGTTTCCAGCGTGATTCTTCCCTCCTAGCTTGATGTCAAATTTAGTAAGCATATTTGCTTACTGCTCTTAGTCAGCATTTTCTTGAAATATAAACAGCAATGAATCTAACAGAAATCTGTAAAATATCACAAAAGTTGATCCTAACAGTACCTTAAGGAAGCTGGTAATTCTGCAAATAACCTAAAACCATGTGGTGCAGATGATTCGATTTCCATAGACTCATGTAGTGGGCAGTTTCTGAGGCTGTGCAAGTTAAAATCATATTCTCATCTAGATGTTTAAGATGCTTATCTTGGCCAGTTATCAGGAACTCAATCAAACTTTCTGTAGGTCTGCTGGTTTTGGTCAATGTTTTACTATCCTAAGTCATTAGAAATGAGGAAATTGAAAATATTGCACAGTTAAAAAGGGAACAGTAAGGCATACTATCCTGTGCTGGGTCTTGTTTGTACATCCTGTTTAGAAATAGGCACAGTCTGCCGACAGGATAGAGAACATCAAAAGGGCACTTAAGGAAAAGTTATGGTGATACTGAGCAAGTGGGGACTACCTGTTTTTTAATCCCAAAGAGTAACATTAGAAATGAATTGATGCAGATCCTTTTCTCTTTGTTTTCTCCTAGTTAAATGGATTGGTGTTGGGAAATCCAGAGAGTCCATGATTCAACTCTTTTAATGATTGCCAGTAACACGAGAAACACTCCTTGAGAGGGAGAGGAAAAGACTTTCTGAAATATTTCATTTAGGACCTGCACATTCAAGAATAAAGACATTGAAGTAAGTTTGAAGCCCTACAGTTGTTTATAGTCTTTTCAGATGGATGCCTATTGTGGAGATTAACTTTGGCATATTCCAGTGTCAGCTTTCCTTAGCTGGAATTGCCAAGTCATTTGTTGCTCCTGCTGCTCTCACGGTGCCACGTTTTTTTTCAATGTTTAGTAATAGTATCATCCATGTTGTTCAATATCTAAAGTAGAATTACTTTTAATGTAGTTTTTCTTCATTATTGTCATTGCGTGTTCTTAAGTTTTACCCCATTAGATGGTAAGAACAATTAATGCAGTTTTGCACAAATATTTTTGCATTCTGATCATTCAATTCTGTTATTGTAATCTTTGTTGTTAGAAACAAATGATGGAAACATAGGGGTTCTGTAAACTTTTGTAATACTTATGAATTCTGTTTAAATTGTGGGCTGTTTATTTTCTGCTGAGACCATTGCAAAACTGAGCTTTGGTGGGTTGGGAGGGGTTATATATTCATGGGTCCTTTAATTTGTACAGAGCACAGAACTGATTTCTCTCTGTCAGTGATTTAATACATTGAACATTGAGTGAAATGTTCAAAGAGAAAAGATGTTTCCCAAAACAACAATCTTTATGTTAAAAATAGTCATTAAAAAATCTGTTGTAATATATGGCGGATATTTTTCTTTAATTTCAAACATTACCTCTGAAATGTATATCTTTTCTTTTTTATCTTACTATTAGTTTTAAATCTAGTGGATTGGTTTTCAACATTGTGCCTGCCGATATGCCTACAAAATCATCTGTAAGTGTCAAAATGAACCCAAGTTGTTAACCATAATTTTGATTATGCCTTTATTTCTTTCTTGAAAAAAAAAAAAAGGTGTTATTTTGACAATTAGGCATAACATTGTTTTGTAGATTATCTTTTAATGAACTATTTTACATGTTAAATTAGGTGCCACTTAAATTTATTTTATTATACCATCAATAGCTGATTAAAAGAACCAAATATTTCTAGTATGCTTTGCGTATTGTGTTTTTGTTCTACTAAGAGAGGTTAGTAACACTAGTATATAGGAACGAGCTTTATCTCTGTAGTGTAATACTTAGTTCAAGAAAAATTCTAAAATAGGAGCAGTATTATTAGACTCAGGAAGTATAAAGAACAGTACAGATTATCCTAAAAGCCAATTATTGATCAATAATGACATATGTAAAAATAATTTATAATGAATATATAATTTCTTTTTCATAGAAAATGAATGGGCTTTTAAAGTCTGCATTCTTATCTTGGTTACAAGTATTGCACTATTAAAATGTATTTTTACTAATGGTTCAGAAACAGATACAAAGAACCCATTCTTCTTTTCAAGTATACGTGTTAGACTCTACCTAGGTATTGGGTATGCAGTGGTGACAGGAGCACAGTCTTCCTCAAACTTACTATAGTGGGGGACAGCATGGTAACCAAATAGAGATTTATAAACAGTAGTTACATGCTGCAGTGGAAAAGTACAAGGTCTGATGAATGAGAATCTAGTCTTAATTTAGCAGGGATTGGAGAAGGCCATTAATGGAAATAATGTCTAAACAGACCAAGCAGATGAGTACAGAGCAGACAGCGGGACATGTACTGTACAAAGGCCCAGAGGCTGGAAAGAATTTGGAAAGTTGGAGCAACTAAACAAAATGAGTGAGGGGCTGATGGGATTGATTAGCTTGGCAGTAAATTCAAGGAGTAAAATCATGGGCGTGTGTGTGTGTGTGTGTGTGTGTGTGTGTGTGTGTGTGTGTTTTGAGGCAGAGTCTCGCTCTGTCACTCAGGCTGGAGTGCAGTGGCGCTATCTCAGCTCGCTGCAACCTCCGCCTCCCGGGTTCAATCGATTCTCCTGCCTCAGACTCCTGAGTAGTTGGATTGCAGGCACATGCCACCACACCTGGCTACTTTTTGATTTTTAGTAGAGACGGGGTTTCACCATGTTGGCTGAGCTGGTCTCGAACTCCTCACCTCAAGTAATCTGCCCGCCTCGGCCTCCCAAAGTGTGAGATTATAGGCATGAGCCACCACGTCTGGCCAAAACCATGTTTGACATGAAAGAAGAAGACTATAATATAATACAAGACATACAGTAGTTCCCCCCTTATCCATGAGAGATACGTTCAAAGACCCCCAGTGGATGCCTAAAACTGGAGGTAGTAGTACCGAATCATATATGTACTGTTTTTTCCAATACGTACCTGTGATAAAGTGTAATTTATAAATGAGGCATAGCATAAGATTAATAACTAATAATAAAGTAGAACAATTATAACAATGTACTATAATAAAAATTATGTGAATGTGCTCTCTCTCTCAAAGTATCTTCTGTGGTACTGCACCCTTCTTGTGATCATGGGAGATGCTACAATGCCTCTGTGATAAGATGCAGTGAGGTGATGCAGGCATTGTGATATAGCAATGGGCTACTGTTGACCTTCTGTGTGCCTGAGTCTGTGTAATGGCTTGGTGTCGCTCATTTCGAGGGATTCCTAGCTGAAGTCTTTGCACGGGCTCGGTGCTTTCTGGAGTGACACATTGCCGTTAATCACAAGATGTTTTCTGTTCATACCTTCCACCCATAAACGGAATGCCTTTTCCGCCTTAGCACTTATCATGCACTGTGGCCACAGCTTTTGCAGTTTGAGGTGTAACAGCAAAACTAGCATGAATTTCTTCCTCCTCCTTCAAAATTTCACAGATTTGTGCTTACTGTAAATCTTAGCAACATCAGCATATGATTTGTTTTTATTTCCTTCAATAGAACTTTCACTTTTTCACTTGAAATGAGTACTTTTCAGCTTCCCTTTGGCATACCTGAATTGCCAGCATCACTACTCTTGTGCTTTGGGGCCACTCTGAAGTAAAATAAGGGTTCCTTGAACACAAGCACTGAGATACCAGGCAGTTGATCTGATAATCACTCGATCTGATAACCAAGACAGATACTAAGTGACTAACAGGCAGGTACTGCAGACAGTTTGGAGACACGGGACAAAGGGATGATTGACATTCTGGGTAGGACAGAGAAGGATGGCCTGATGTCTCATTATGGTACTGAGAGCTGCTTGCAATTTGAAACTCATAAATTATTTCTGGAATTTTCATTGTAATATTTTGGGGGCACGTTGGGCCTACGGTAACTGAAACCAATGAAAATGAAACCACAGATACGGGGAGACTACTGTATTAAGCTTAAGAAGGCCCTAAAGCGAGCACAGGAAAATTGCCGAAACTATATGCTCTAAATTTCAAAACTCAGTAGATGGAAACTGCATGGCAGAACAAGACACTGAAATGGGAAGAGGGCCTATTTAATACATATTTTTAATATAGTAATGAATATAGTTGAATAGGGATGCAAGAATATCTGAGGCATTTTTGAGAAAGTAACATGTTGAGAGAGGAGTCTTTTTCCTGCCAGATGTTAGAACATTACAAAGCTACTGTAATAAAAATATATAGCATTGCTATGAGAAAGAACAAATACACAAGAGAAATGGAATAGACATTCCACAAATAGATGCAAGCGTATTTGGGAACTTAACACAGGCTTATCTAATCTTAGGGAAAGCCGCCTTCATAAAAACAGCAAACTCAGGAACCTAGGGAAAAAATGTTCGGATTGAACTGAGTTTATATATATATATATATATATATATATCTAGTATTATGAACAAAGTTTTTTTTAAAAGCCTGAGAAAACAAACTTGGGAAAAAATATTTCAATGCATATCCCTAATGTACAAAGAGCGAAAAAAGGGACAAGTAATAGAAAAATGGACAAAAAATTAATATATATCAAGCAATCCACAGAAAAAGAAATATCAATGGCCCAAAACATGGAAAGTGTTCACCTCTACCTTTCCCTATAGATTAAAAAATATAACTTAACATTGAGAAACCACTTCGCATCTCGAATTGGTAAATATGAAAAGATCAGTGCTACTAAGAATGTGGAGAAATAGATAATTTCATAAACTGCTGGTTACAGTGTGAATTAGTTCCGTTTGTAGGGGAAGCAATTTGGCAATATCTGTTAAAATTTGTATTTGCAAATCCTTTGACCTACCAGCAATCACACTACAAAAAGAAAACAGAAGGCTGGGCTCGGTGGCTCACACCCGTAATCCCAGCACTTTGGGAGGCTGAGATGAGATCAGGAGTTCGATACCAGCCTGGCCAACATGGCGAAACCCCATCTCTACTAAAAATACAAAAATTAGCTGGGTGTGGTGGCAGGCACCTGTAATCCCAGCTACTTGGGAGGCTGAGGCAAGACAATCACTTGAACCCCGGGGTGGAGGTTGCAGTGAGCTGAGATCGTGCCACTGTACTCTAGCCTGAGTGACAGAGTGAGACTATCTCGGAAAAAAAAAAAAATACATTTAAAAAAAGAAAAAGGCAGCCCTATTTCATATGTAATTGAAAACAATGTGAAGGTCTGTTAATAGCATAAGATAGTATTCTATGAAATAGAAGAGAGGAGGGAATAAAATATAAAACTATTTATATTTGTTGGTCTAAACCAAGGACAAAATATGCAAGGGTGTATATCAAATGGTTAACATTGGTTGCTAGGAGAGAACTTTGAAGTTTTCCTTACACATTTTTGTACTGTTTATATTTTTAAGAGCATATAGTTTTTTAATTATTTTTAAGAAATGAGTTAGAGGCCGGGCATGGTGGCTCACGCCTGTAATCACAGCACTTTGGGAGGCCGAAGCAGGCGGATCACGAGATCAGGAGATCAAGACCATCCTGGCTAACATGGTGAAACCCTGTCTCTACTAAAAATACAAAAAATTAGCCGGTCGTAGTGGCGGGCGCCTGTAGTCCCAGCTACTTGGGAGGCTAAGGCAGGAGAATGGCGTGAACCCGGGAGGCAGAGCTTGCAGTGAACCGAGATCGCGCCACTGCACTCCAGCCTGGGTGACAGAGCAAGGCTCCATCTCAAAAAAAAAAAAAAAGTAATGAGTTATAGCAGTTACTGAGAATAAATTGCTGTTTCAAATGTACCTGAGAACTGAGTACATTCAGTGATTAATAGTTTTAGGAATCCACAGTGTAAATCATGGTCAGTATACTTTTGGGGAAGGATAATTGAGATGTTGACATTTGACATCATGTTATAGGCTCGGTCTTTAGAAACCGTATGAACATCCACACTGACACAAATACCGATATTATAAATGAAAGAATATGCTATCATTAGATACCAGAGTCATATACTGTACAAGCTAAAAGATTGCCTGTTTGGAACATGCTTCCAGAATTTAGGGAAAGAAGATATTACTGGCTTTTTAACTTGCTGCCCACTGCTTTTTTCTTTTAAGGTTGAAAAGTAATTTTGCTTGGAAATACCAACAACCGTTAGCCTAGATGTTTTTGTAGAACAGCATCCTTCTTTCTAGAATCTACCTGAGAAGAAAAGATCTGGGTGACTTTTATACACAGTATCCATCAGTCTTCTTTCACCTTTCTTAGACGTTTTTTCTGGCTTTGTCATTTTATTTTTTACCAAAGTGATACATGCATATGATTTTTATTTAAACAACTTTATTGAAGTGTAATTTATATATTATAACATTTGCCTAAGTATGCAGTTCAATGATAATAGTGAATTTACAGAATTATGCAACTGTCATTACTGTGCAATTTTAGAACATTTCCATCACACCCTAAGGATTCCTCCTGCCCATTTGTAGTCAGTCACCCCTATTCCCACACCCAGCCTCACAAGTCTACTTTTTGTCTCAATAGAGTTGCCTTTCTTGGACATTTCACATAAATGAAATCACAATATTTAATCTTTTTGCATCTAGCTGGATTTTTAAATGTCTTTTGAGACAATACCATGTGCTTCATTCCTTTTTTAATGCTGAATAATATTCTATCATATGGATATACCACATTTTATTCATTCATCTGTTCATAGACACGAGTTATTTTCAGGGTTTTTTTTTTATATTATGATAGTACTGCTGTGAGCATTTGCATTTAAGTCTTTGTGTGGACATAGGTTTTTGTTTCTCTTGGGCAGATATCTAGGAATGGAATCTCTGGGTCAGATCATACATTTATGTTTAACGTTTAAAAGAAATTTCCAAAGTGACTGCATCACTTTACATTCCCACCAACAATGTATAAGGATTTCCATTTCTTCACATCCTCATCAATAATTGTTATTATGTATCTTTTGATTATAACCATTCTAGTGGGTATGAACTGTTGGTTTCTTGTTTTAATTTGTGTTTCCCTAATACGACTAATGATGTTTTAGCATTTTTTATGTCTATTTATATATCCTTGGCGATGTTTATTCAAATATTTTGCCCATTTTTAAATTGGTTGTTTTTTAATTATATAAGAAGTCATTGTACATTCTAGATTCAGATTCTGTATTAGATCTAATTTGCAAATATTTTTTTCTAGTCTGTGGCTTGCCATTTCGTTGTCTTGGTGATGTTTTTTGAAGTGCAAAAGTTTTAAATTTCAGTCAAATCCAATTTATCAGTTTTTCCTTACCTAGGTGGTTTTTGGTGTCACATTTAAGGAATCTGCCTAATCCAAGGTCATTAAAAGTTTTTTTTTTTTTTTTTTTTTGAGACGGAGTCTCGCTGTCCCCCGGGCTGGAGTGCAGTGGCCGGATCTCAGCTCACTGCAAGCTCTGCCTCCCGGGTTTACGCCATTCTCCTGCCTCAGCCTCCCGAGTAGCTGGGACTACAGGTGCCCACCACCTCGTCCGGCTAGCTTTTTGTATTTTTTAGTAGAGACGGGGTTTCACCGTGTTAGCCAGGATGGTCTCAAACTCCTGACCTCGTGATCCGCCCGTCTCGGCCTCCCAAAGTGCTGGGATTACAGGCTTGAGCCACCGCGCCCCGGCCCATTAAAAGTTTTATTTGATGTTGTATTCTAAAAAAATGTATAAACTTTCATATGTGAAAGACCATTTCACAAAATCATCTTTGATCTGTGTTAATTTTCATGTGATGCAAGGTAAAAATCTTAGTTTATCTCCTCGTTTTTAGATGTTTACTTGTCCTCGCACCATTAGTTGAAAATACTATTCTTTTCCCATTGAAATGCCTTTGCCCCTCTGTTCTTATACCACCACCACACTGTTTTGATACCGTGGCTTTACAGCATGTTTTGAAATTGAGGAGTACAAGCCCTCCAGCTTTGTTCTTTTCAAGATCGACTTTGCTATTCTGGGTCTTTTGCGTTTGATATAAATTTTGGGGCTGGCATCAAAAAAATGGCAGAATTTCAGCTCCAAATACCCATTTCTCCACAGAATCAGCAAAAAACAAATAGGAACTGTCAGAATGAACTTTGTCAGAACTCTGGAAAACACAGGTTTACATCAATCAGGCAAACAACAAATCAGGAAGGCGGCAAATTAAAAATGGTAGGAAAGCTGTGTGGTGTTTTTACTTGTCCTTGCCCATGTAATGGGCAATGGCAGTCTTGAAGAAAGCAACCTGCATTGCCAATGTGCCTGGTCTCTGGTTCTAAAGGGAGCAGAGCAGACCTTATTTGCAAATTATTGTGGTTTTTCTATTTGAACTTCTCTGTGGCTACCTGAAGGGCTGACACATAGTGCCCATCTGTGTTTTATCTAACTCAGAATTCACCTAGGATGGAAAAGTGGTGAGCATTCCTTGGAAACATTATAGGGAGAACAAAAAAACCACAACTGCTTGGAGCAAAAGATGATATACAGTTGAGGCATATAATACATACTCTGAAGCCCAGGAGGAAGAACAGAGGAGAGTTTATTTGATAAATTAGGTCGTTCAAAAGTGTAAATTAGGGCATATA
Organism: Rhinopithecus roxellana; assembly: GCF_007565055.1. Lineage (NCBI taxonomy): Eukaryota > Metazoa > Chordata > Mammalia > Primates > Cercopithecidae > Rhinopithecus > Rhinopithecus roxellana. The sequence goes on along the minus strand of NC_044556.1, from coordinate 108,850,723 downwards.
GAAAGCCATATACGTGCTCAGGGCAGGAGACATGCCCAGAAAAGACCTGAGAAGATCCTAAGTTCTCACCTTTGGCTGATCTCTAGGTTTAGTGCAAGAAGAGAAGGCTGAGGCAGAGTTGGAATCCCTGAGCCCAGAGCTGTGTGTGTGTGTGTGTGTGTGTGTGTGTGTGTAATCCTAGTATTTAAGAAAATCTTTGTCAAAGCAGTAGCCGAACACAAACTAAAGGAACAGAGACTTCAGTAACTAATACAATAAGGAGTACAGTTTTTGCAAAAACAAAAACAAAAAAAAGGTTGGAAAAATCAGTAACACAATCTTAGCCTTCAACAATCAACAGCAAACCCTAGGGAAAAGAAAAACTGATTTACAGAGTTTCCACATTATAATATTCAAATGTCCATTTTCAATAACAGCAACAAACTGCAAAGAAACAGGAAAGTATGGTCTACTCACAGGAAAAAAAAGAAAAAGACTAAAACCATCCCTCAGAAAGATGATACCTCAGACTTACTAGACAAGGACTTTAAATCAACTGTCTCAAATATGCTCAAAGAACTAAAGGAAACCAGAAAAATGACGTATGAACAAAAGAATATCCAAGAAGAGAAATGATGAAAGGGAACCAGATAGAAATTCTGGAGTTGAAAAATACAGTGACTAAAATGAAAAAATTTACTAGAGGAATTCAGAAGATTTGAGCAGGCAGAAGTAAGAATCAGTGAACTTGAAGACAGGACAACGGAAATTATTCAGTCTGAGAAGCAGAAAGGAAAATGAAGAAAAGCCAACAAAGCCTAAGGGAGCCTACCATCAAGTGGACCAACATGCATTATAGGAGTCCTGGAAAGAGGCAGAAAGAATATTTGAAGAAATAATTCATCAAAAACTTCCAAAATTTGATGAAAGGCATGAATCTACAAATCCAAGAAGCTCAGTGCATTCAAAGTAGAACAGACGGAAAAGAGATCTACAATGAGACGCATAATGAAACTATCAAAAGACAAAGATGGAGCATCTTGAAAGCATCAAGAGAGAAGTTATTCATCATGTACAAGGGATCCTCAGTAAGATTAAAAGCTGATTTCTTACAAAAATCGTAGAGGCCAGAAAAAAAAATGGGATAACATTTACTTAGTGTACTAAAAGAAAAAACTAAGAATATTTGACAAAATTATCCTTCAAATATGAAGGAGAAATTAAGACATAAGTAGATAAACAAAAGTGGAGGAAGAATATTACCCATAGGCCTTTCCCATCAAGAAGTGCTACATGTCCAGGCACAGTGGCTCACACCTGTAATTCCAACACTTTGGGAGGCCAAGGTATATGGATCACTTGAAGCCAGGAGTTTGAGACCAGCGTGGCCAACATGGTGAAACTCCGTCTGTACCAAAAATACAAAACAAAATTAGTCAGGTGTGGTGGTGGGTGCTTGTAATCCCAGCTACTAGGGTGGCTGAGGCAGGAGAATCACTTGAATCCAGGAGGTGGAGGTTGCAGTGAGCTGAGATCACCCCACTGCACTCCAGCCTGGGTGACAAAGCAAGACTGTCTCAAAAAAAAAAAAAAAAAAAAGCTACAGGGGAAGAGCTACAGGGAGTCTCCCAGTTTGAAATGAGAGGAAACTAGCCAGTAACTTCAAGCTGAGTGAAGAAGTAAAGATCTCCAGTAAAGTTAAAAAGGTAAAAGCCAATATTAATGTATTTCTGTTTTGCAACTCCACTTTTTATTCTACATGATATAATAGGCAAATGCAAAATGCATAAAAAATAATTACAAATTTATGCTATTGGGTACGCTGCATAAAAATGTAATCTGTGACAACAATAAGGTCAGGAAAGAGCTGTATAGGAGCAGAGTTTTTGTATGTTATTGAAGTTAGTATCAATTAAAATAATATTGTTACAAATTTAGGATGTTAATTGTAATCATCATGGTAACCATTAAGAAAATATCTAAAATATATACACAAAAGAAATGATAAGGAAATTAAACAGAATCCTACCAAAAAAATCAGCTAAGGACAAAAGAAGGCAGTAATGAAGGAAATTAGGTATAAAAGATAGTTCAGGCCGGGCGCGGTGACTCATGCCTGTAGTCCCAGCACTTTGGGAGGCTGAGGTGGGCGGATCACGAGGTCAGGAGATCAAGACCATCCTGGCTAACATGGTGAAACCCCGTCTCTACTAAAAATACAAAAAAATTAGCCGGGCGTGGTGGCAGGCACCTGTAGTCCCAGCTACTTGGGAGGCTGAGGCAGGAGAATGGCATGAACCTGGGAAGCAGAGCTTGCAGTGAGCCGAGATCGCGCCACTGCACTCCAGCCTGGGCGACAGCGAGACTTCGTCTCAAAAAAAAAAAATTCAACTATATGCTATCTACAAGCAATTCACTTTAATCCAAAGATACAAATAGGTTGCAAGTGAAAGGATGGAAAAAGTTATCACACAAAATAGACTTTACATTTAAAACTGTTACAAGAGACAAAGAAGGGAATTATCTATTGATAAAAGGGTCAATTCATCAAGAAGATGTAACAATTATAAACATATTCATACTCAGCAAGCAACAGAGCCCCACCAAAATATATGAAGCAAACACTGACAGATTTGAATGGAGAAATGCTTCCACAATAATAGAAACTTCAGTACCCCATTTTAATAATAAAATTTATTATTATTAGAATATTTAGGACATTAATAAGGAAATAGAGGACTTGATTAACATTATAAATTAAATAGTACACTTCCCCCAACAATAGCAGAAAACACAGTCTCCTCAAGTGCACATGGAACACTGTCCAGGACAGAGGATAGGTTACAAAACAAGTTTAAAAATACTGAAATCATACAGAGTATCTTCTCTGATTACGATGGAATGGAGCTAGAAATCTATAACAAAGAAAACTGGAAAATTCACAAATACGTGGAAATTAAACAACACACTCTTAACCAACAGATCAAATAAGAAATTCTAAGGGAAATTAGGAAGATTGCTCTTTTGCATTTTACGGATATAACTATTTTGACAAATCTCATGTCAAATGATAAAGTTATGTGATGGTAATATGTCAACTTGACTGGGATGAGGGATGCCCAGTCCCTTGGGTTAAAACCTTGTTTCTGGGTGTGTCTATGAGGGTGTTTCTGGAAGAGATTAGCATTTGAATCAATGAACTGTAAAGATTGCCTTCACCAATGTAGATGGGCATCATCCAATCTGTTGAGTGTCCACATATTTAATAGAACAAAAAGGCAGAGGAATAGTGAATTTGCTCTCTGCTTGAGCTGGGACATTCATCTTCTCTGGCCTTTGAACTTGAGCTGGGGCTTAACACCATTGGCTCCCCTGGTTGTAAGGCCTTTTGGCTTGGACTAGAACTACACCACCAGCTCTCCTGGGCCTCCAGTTTGCAGATGGTAGATTGTGGAACCTTCCAGTCGTGGTGTTCATGTGAGCCAGTCCCTCATAAGTCTCTTTGTATCTATCTATCTATCTATCTATCTATCTATCTATCTATCTATCTATCTATCTATCTTATCTATCTACATGTATATACACACACACACATTGTATTGGTTCTGTTTCCTTGGAGAACCCTAATGAATGCAGATTTTGGTACCAAGAATGGTACTAGAATAAGAAAATTCTAAGAGTGAGTTTTTTGAATTGTTTCTGGGGCTTCTGAAATTTGCTGTGTAATCTAATTGGATTTAAAGGGGCTGATGACTCTGTATCCAGTAGTAAAGAGAGCCCTAATAGTTCATGCTTGGATACTCCCTAATCAACTCCTTGTAAGAAGCAAGGGGGCCGGACAAGGTGGCTCATGCCTAGTAATCCTAGCACTTTGGGAGGCCGAGGCAGGTGGATTGCCTGAGTTCAGGAGTTCAAGACCAGCCTGGGCAACACAGGTGAAACCCCGTCTCTACTAAAATACAAAAAATTATATGGGCATGGCAGCGTGCGCCTGTAGTCCTAGCTACCCGGGAGGCCGAGGCAGGAGAATGGCGTGAACGCAGGAGGCGGAGCTTGCAGTTAGCCGAGACTGTGCCACTGTACTCCAGCCTGGGTGATAGAGCGAGACTCTATCTCATAAAAAAAAAAAAAAAAAAAAGGAAGTGACCTCAAGGGTTCTGTATATGATATTTTTGAACATATTTTGAAAACTAAGGAGTAAAATAGCATTGGTTATTGCTCTTAAGGTCAGTGAAATTGCTGAGAATCAAATCCTGGGACTTAATGAATTTCAGCGCATGTTGAATTTCCAGCCCCACAGCATCCGCTCTTAAAACGGGGGCATTAATTAGGAAATAGTGGAATCCTGTCCATTGAAATGGGGATGTTTGGGAAGACCTAGATAAAGCTGGAGACACTGAGCCCCTAAAATCTGATGAGTCTTTTTTGCCAGCGGTCCCCCCATCCCAGTGGAAGTGACTTCCCCAACCCCAGTGACAGTGGCATTCCTGCTCACAGTGATGTCAGCCTTTCCTCCGCTGAGGAAACCCTGCATTATGTAAGGAAACTGTGACAGGGTGGTGATTCCCACCACATCCCCATTCAACACTATTTGGCCTGTGCAGAAGAAGATGGATCTTGGAGAATGACAGTGGATTATCATAAGCTTAACCAGATGGTGACTCCCATTGCAGCTGCTGTACCAGATGTGTCATTGCTTGAGAAAATCAGCACATCCCCTGCTACCTGGTATGCAGCTCTTGTCTTGGAAAATGCCTTTTCTCCATCCCTCTCCATAAGGCCCACCCTAAGCAGTTTGCTTTCAGTGACACGACCAGCAATGTACCTTCACTGTCCTGCCTCAGAGGCATATCACTTCTCCAGCCCTAGGTCATCATTTAGTTCATGGGGATCTTGATCACCCTTACCTTCCACAAGATATCACACTGGTCCATTACTTTAATGACATTATGCTGATTGGACGTAGTGAGCAAGAAGTAGCAATAACTGTAGACATATGGTAAGACATTACCATGTCAAAGAGTGTGCAGTAAATCCAACTGAAATTCAGGGACCTTTACCTCAGTGAAATTTCTAGGGGTCCAGTGGTGTGTGGTGTCGAGATATATCTTTTTCTTTCTTTCCTTCTTTCTTTCTCTTTTTCTTTCTTTCTCTTTCTTTCTTTCTTTCTCTTTCTTTCTTTCTTTCTTTCTTTCTTTCTTTCTTTCTTTCTTTCTTTCTTTCTTTCTTTTTCTTTCTTTCTTTCTTTCTTTCTTTTCTTTCTTTCCCTTTTTCGTTTTTTCTTTTCTTTCTTTCTCTCTTTCTTTTTTCTCCTTCCTTCCTTCCTTAGAACGTCATTTCAGATTTATTTGTTTCATGAGAAAGAGCATTCTAAAAGCAGTGTAGCCAGCATACAATCACATTGCTGCAGAACATTGAATAAGCTTTTTAAAAATCACAGGGCAGAGAATGGGATGGCAAATTGTTAACATCAGGAAAGAGAGTCCAACAAAGTAGGAATCCAATTTTTTTCCCACAGTGGGGTAATCAGTTTAGGAAGTCCATTCATGATGTTAATTACAACAATGGAATGGAAACATTTTAGTTGATACTATTTTCATATACTTGTTTTGGTAAGAGATATCCTTTCTAAGTGAAGTTTAAGTTGTTTCATCTGACTTCTCCCACAACCGAGAAAGAGACACAGTGCCTGCTGGGCCTCTTTGGATTTTTGGAGGCAACATACTAATTTGGGTGTGTTACACTGGGCCATTTACTGAGTGACCTGAAAAGCTGTGAGTTTTGAGGCCCAGGGCAAAAGAAGACTCCACAACAGGTCCAGGGTGCTGCTGCAAGCTGCTCTGCCACTTGGGCCACGTGACCAGCAGATCTGTCAATGGCAGGTAGGGGAGCCTTTGGGTAGGTGAGTCACACCTCCAGCCTTTGATGCCCCATGCCCAGCCTGAGGCTGCATGGGCCCAAAAACCGCTAGGAAAAGTGAAGAGGGGACTCAAGCTCAGAGATGGAAGGACACTTGCCCAGGGTCGTGGCACCAAATGAAGGACAGGGCCTTGCTTGTTCATCTGGATTTTCAGGGGTTGAGTCTGGTACCAGGCCAAGGGGCCTGACCAAGGAGAACGTCCAAGAAGCAATGAGTAGAGATGGCTCACCACTCTCTGCAAGGCTTGCCCCAGGTCCAGCCTAGCTCCTAGGCACCACATTGGACAGTGATCTAGGTGAAGACGAAGGCCTCCTCTCCCTGGCAGGCAAAAGGAAGCTCAGGGGGAACCTATCCAAGGAGTCAGTGGAGATCCTCGGGGACTGGCTGTACTTGCACATCTGTAATGCCTGTCCCCTGGGGCCGGGGAAGCTGAGCCTTTGTGGTCAGACCAACCTATCAGCACTGCAGATGTGTAACTGGTTCATCAATGCCTGGCGGTGGCGTCTCCCAGACTGCAAAGATGCGAATCAGTTTACCCTTTCCAGAGGTAGGGGTGAGGCCTCAGATGTGGCCCTGCCCAGTAGCAGCAGCCCCTCAGGGCTGGCTGTGTCTGTCCCAGCTCCCACCGATGTGCCCTCTCGGTCTGTGTGCTGGGTGCTGCTCCACTCAGGCCAGCGGGGAAAGCCTGCAGCCCCCTTCCCACCTTGGGAGCTGGAGCCCCCCAATACCCTATGACTCCTGGTTGCACACTCAGCCTGCTGACCAGGACTGAGGCTGGAAGCCCCACAGGTGGACTCTCCAACATGCCACCAGCCACATCCCTAGAACAAGACAAAGAGGCTTCAGCAGCTTCCAGCTGCTTCCAGTCCTCCAACTACAGAGGGCTACTGAGATGGAGCTTGAGAAGTAGCAGCACCCATCACTCCCATTCCTCCACACTCCTTTAGTCTCTGAAAATCTCAAGTAGGTGTCTGTCAACAGGGGTGCTCGAGGCTGAAACCAGCAGTCTTGGGTTCCCGTTTGGGTCCCCCTCCATACAGAGGGTTTTCTATGGATCACTGCCAAACATTGGGATCATGTCCTCCGTCCAGAGGTCTTCAGCAGGAAGATGCCAGCTGGCATTGCTGCACTGTGATGGGGGCCCTCTTCTCTGCTGACTCTGACATTTCTCCAGGCCTCCCCTCAGTGAGGCGATGGGAGACAGGCATGGTGCTGCTGCTACTGCTCCAGAGAAACCCTGGGACACCTTTGTTCTGCCTGGTTTCCTGGGCTAGGCTCAGGAAACCTGCCCGGTTCAGGCCTATGTTGGGTCCAAGCTGCCCCTGTGCTGCTCTGTCAAGCCAGGTGTGGACATTCCAAGTTCATAAGCATGAACAAAAGAAAAGAGCAACCCAGCAGATGTAACAGAACTGACTCCAGTTGAGTGTGTAGATTTTTGCTAAACTGTTTATCCCTTTTTGCTGGGGTTTGTATTAATGGCAGTAGTTAGCCCAGGTGTGGGGAATGAGAATGCATTGCTTGATGGGAACTGATGAACTGGGAGTGACCCACCATTGCAATCGGGAATTGTTTTGCAAGGAAATAGTGTTTTTATTTGGGGGACCAGCAAAATCTCTACATTAGTGTAAAATTTCAAATAGTTGTTATATCGTTGGTTTGGTTTACCAGGAAAAAAGGGCAGAACAAAAGTTTAAAAAGAAAAAATTTTGGAGCAGGGCCCTGCCAACATCCTTGGATAGCTTCTCTCCTTTTGAGAGACAACTCTTGGCCTACTACTGGGCTTTAGCAGAGACTAAATGCTTGACTGTGGGCCACCAAGTTACTGGGCAACCCTCGCTGCCCATCACGAACTGATGTTATCTGACCCACCAGGCCATAAAGTTGGGCTTAGCAACACAACATCCAGTTATGAAATGGAAGTGGTATATATGTGATTAGGCCCTAACAGGCCCTTCTGAAGGCACAAGTAAGTTATATGAAGTGGTCTAAATGCCCATGGTCCCCACTCCTTCTACATTGCTTCTTCTCAGCCTGAGTCTGTGGCTTCACCGGGAGTTCCCTATTATCAGCTGACACAGAGAAGGAAGACTGGGGTCTAGCGTACAGATGGCTCTGCATGATATGCAGCAGCACCTGAAAGTGGACAGCTACAGCAGCACAGTCCCTCGCGGGGGCACCCTGAAGGACAGTGGTAAAGAGAAATCCTCCTAGTGAGGCATAACTTTGCATAGTAGACGTGGTTATGCACTTTGCTTGGAAGGAGAAGTGGCCAGATGTGCAATTAAATATTAATTCATGGGCTGGAGCCAGTGGTTTGGCTGGATGGCCCAACATGATTGGAAATTTAGTGACAAAAAGGGGCCAAGTGTGGTGGCTCATGCCTGTAATCCTAGCACTTTGGGAGGCTCAGGCAGGCAGATCACTTGAGCTAAGGAGTTCAAGACCAGCCTGGGCAACATGGCAAAACCCCATCTCTATTATAATTTTTTTTTTTTTTTTTTTTTTTTGAGACAGTCTCACTCTGTCTCCCAGGCTGGAGTGCAGTGGCGTGATCTCGGCTCACTGCAACCTCCGTCTCCCAGATTCAAGCGATTCTCCTGCCTCAGCCTCCCAAGTAGCTGGGATTACAGGCGCCCGCCACTATGCCCAGCTAATTTTTGTATTTTAGTAGAGACAGGGTTCCACCATGTTGGACAGGCTGGTCTCGAACTCCTGACCTCAGATCCACCCTCCTGAGCCTCCCAAAGTGCTGGGATTACAGGCATGAACCACCACACCTAGCTGCTCTATTATAATTAAAAAAAAAAAAAAAAAAGAAAGAAATTTAGGGAACAGTATTTGGATAGATCTGTCTAAATAGGGAAAAAACACAAAGATATTTATCCCATGTAAATATTCATTGAAGAGAACCTCAGCAGAGGATTTTGTTAATTAATTAATTTTATTTCTGAGACAAGATATGCTCTGTTGCCCAGGCTGGAGTGCAGAAGTTTGATCATAGCTCACTGCAGCCTCAAAGTCCTGGGTTCAAGCAATCATCCTACCTCAGCCTTCTGAATAGCTGGGACTACAGGTGCATGCCTGGCTTATTTATTTATTTATTTATTTATTTATTTATTTATTTATTTAGTAGAGATGAGGTTTTATTATATTGACCAGGCTGGTCTCAAACTCCTGGGCTCAAGCAGTTTTTCCTGCCTCTGCCTCCCAAAGTGCTGGGATTACAGGCATGTGCCACTGCACCCAGCCAACAGAGAAGAATTTTAATAATCAAATGGATAGGATGACCCATTCTGTGGATACCAGTTTCTTTCTCCAGCCAACACTGCATTACCCAACGGGCTCATGAATAAAATAGCCATGGTGGCAAGGAAGAAGGTTACACATGGGCTCAGCGACATGGACTTCAACTCACCAAGGCCAGCCTGGCCCCCAGTATGGCACCATTCCCTGGAGCAATCAGCCAGCTACCTGGTGGCAGGTTGGTTACACTGGATTGCTTCCATCATAGAAGGGGCAGCAGTTTGTCCTTACTAAAATAGACACATACTCTGGATGTGGATTTGGCTTCCTGAACATAATACTTCCGCCAAAACTGCTAACTGTGGACTAACAGAATGCCTTATCCACCATCATGGTATTCCATATGGCATTGCTTTCTGATTAAAGAATTCAAACTTTACAGCAAAAGAAGTGCAGCAATGGGCTTATCTCATGGAATTTTTTTGGTCTTACTATGTTCCCCACTATCCAGAAGCCACTGGCTCGATAGAGCTGTAGAATAGCCTTTCGAAGAATCAGTTGCAGTGCCAGCTAGGTGGCAATACCTTGCAGGGCTGCAGCAGGGTTCTCCAGAAGGCTGCAAATGCTCTGAGTCAGTGTCCAGTATACGGTGCTCGCTCTCCCATAGCTAGGATTCACAGATCCAGGAATCAAGAGGTAGAAATGGGAGTGGCATCACTCACTCTTACAGTAACCCGTTAGCAAAATGTTTGCTTACTGTTCCCAGGACTTCATGCTCTGCTGGTCTAGAGACCTTAGTTCCAGAAGGAGGAATGCTTCCACTAGGAGACACAATGAACCCGCTGGACTGGACTTAACACTGCTGCCCAGCCATTTTAGGATCTTCATGCCTCTGAGTCAGCAAGCTAAGCAGGAAGTTATGTTGCTGGTTGGGGCGGTTGATCTGGACAAGGAAGGGGAAATTGAACTGCTACTCCACTACTCCACAAAGGAAGAATATGTCTGGGATATGGACCACTTAGGATGTCTCTCAGCATTACCATGCCCCAACCCAATCCAGGCAGGACTACTAATGACCAGATCCTTCAGGAATGGAGGTTTAGGCCACTCCACCCAGTAAAGAACCATGACTGCTGAGTTGAGTGTTGAAGTCAAAAGGGATACAGAATGAATAGTAGGAGAAGGCAGCATTTTATAAATACCAGTTGCAACTGTGTGGCCAGTTACAGGAATGAGGACTGTAATTGCCATATGTCCTCATTTTTTTTTTTTTTTTTTTTGAGACAGAGTCTTGCTCTGTCTCCCAGGCTGGAGTGCAGTGGTATGATCTCGGCTCACTGCAGCTTCCACTTCCTGGGTTCTAGTGATTCTCCTGCCTCAGCCTCCTGAGTAGCTGGGATTACAGGCACATACCACCATGCCTGGCTAATTTTTGTATTTTTAGTAGAGATGCAGTTTCACCATGTTGGCCAGGCTGGTCTCGAACTCCTGACCTCAGCTGATCCACCTGCCTCGGCCTCCCAAAATGCTAGGATTATAGGGGTGAGCCACTGCGCCCAGCCTCATTTTTTAGTAAGCGTGTTTGCGTGTATACATACATATTTTAGGCAAAAATGTTTGCTTTATTTCCTCTCATTCCTTTATCATATAAGATGTACTGACCTTATATATAGTATTTGAGTATTGTTAATGCTACATCATAGTATTTAAGTTATGGAATATCAGGAGAAGAGTAAACTTCATTAAAAGACTTCACCTCCTCTTCTGGGAGGTAAACACCCTGGGATTAGCGCGTTTTCAGTTGTATGCAGAATGTTAATATCATGTTAGGCAGGATTATGACCTTGTTATTATCTTTTTTGGAAGTTAAGTATGGTTTAAGATGTTTATAGGTGCCAAGTTGACAAGGAATAAACTTGTGATGGTTAATTTTTTTTTTTTTTTTCCGAGACAAGGTGTCACTCTGTCACCCAGGCTAGAGTCCAGTCGTGTGATCTTGGCTCACTGCAGGCTCAAACCCCTCAGGCTCAGGTGATCCTCCCACCTTAGCCTCCTGAGTAGCTAGGACTATAGGCATGTCCCACCATGCCTGGCTAATTTTTGTATTTATTTGTAGAGATGGGGTTTCACCATGTTGCCCAGACTAGTCTCAAACTCCTTTCCTCAAGTGATCCACCCACTTCTGCCTCCCTAAGCACAGAAATTACAGGAGTGAGCCCCTATACCTGGCCTGATGGTTAACTTTATTTGTTCACTTGATTGGGCTAAGGGATGCCTAGTTAGCTGGCAGAACATTATTTCTGGGTGTGTCTGTGAAGGGGTTTCTGAAGGAGATTACTGTTTGAGTCAGTAGACTGAATAAAGCAGATGTCCTTCACCAATAGGACAGGCATTATCCAATCCTTTGAGTGCCTTAATAGAACCAAAAGATGGAGGAAGGATGAATTTACTGTCTCTGGTTGAGCCAGGACATACAGCTTCTCCTGTCCTTTGACATCAGCACTCCTAGTTCTAAGGCCATCAAACTTGGACCGAGACTTACAACATTGGTTCCCCAGTTTTCCAACCTTCGAACTTGGACTGGAACCACAACACCAGCTTTCACGAGCTTCCAGCTTGCAGATGGCAGATCCTGGGACTCTCAGCTTCCACAATTGCACAAGCCAATCGATCAAAACCAATCCTCATTTCATATATATATATATACACACACATACATACTCTGTTTCTCTAGAGAACCCTATGATTTAATCATTGATTAGCCCTTTACATCTAAAACTAAGGCGATGGAAAGCTACATGGAACTCTGCATTCTTGGAGAAGTTTATCAGTTGATAGGTGTTACTTTGGAGTGAGTGAGGAGGGAGCTAACCAGTATGCTGGGGAACTGGGGGAGGGCAGGGGTCCCTAGAAGCCAAATGTAAGGTTTTTTTCCTTGGGATCCTTACCTCTCCTTAGAGAAGACCCTTTAGCTTTCTGCCTGAGGAGCTGATGCCTAGTTGTCAGGCTTTCTTCTTGCCAAGATAGGGATGCTAACTCCTGTATACAGACTCTCAGTTAATCCTCTTCATCTCCCTAACAGCCCCAGACTACACCTGGGTTTCTCCATCCAGAGCCCCTTGAGGGTCTCCAGTGCTAGTTTTCTTCCTAATTGGCCAAGTCCCCCAGGTTTTTTTTAATTTTTCCCAACAGTGTTGCAATTATTGTGCAGATACAATGATCTTCTTACCTGATCCTACGTGTAACCATTGGCCTAAATGTAAGATAGCTTGCCAGCATCAGCAATAAGAGGGAGGGGCTAAAATTCAAGTTCTTTTAAGGATAGATCTTGAGTCCCTGTTCTAAGCTGACCAACTTAATCTGCAAAGAATTTGCAACATGTAAATATTTTAGGATTATAGCCATCTGTATACACACTTAAATTGAAAGTAGTTCTGCTGCCATTAACTTAGTCTAAAAGAGCCACCTAAGAATGCCAAACGTTATTTTGTTCAAATGCCATGGTTATTTTAGTTTAAAAGCATTTCTTTCAAAGCCGCCTCTCTCTTCACAACAGTAGAGCTCTGGCAGTGAATTAAGTGGTCGAGGATTCAGCGAAACTGTGGCTAATTTCTGGTTCCAATCTGGAATTTAAAACAAATTAAGGATTTATTTAAAGACTACTCGCTCCTAATTTTTAACACACTGTCCTTTTAGCAGTTGTGCACAATAACAAAATAACTTTTGGGGTTTAAGACAAATGACTGCACTTAAAATATGGGAAAAAGAACTCAGTCAAAAGGTTGTTTCCTTGGTTCAGTCTCTGATTAAGAGGCATATTATTCAATTATGCCAAGATGTAAATAAAATGAAATAAATTACATAAATTTGCATGTTGACATTTCATTCTGTACCCCCAAACCTTTTTAGTCTTACCTTACCAGTGCCTTATTTTGATCAAATTGCACTTGTTGCCATCCCTAAATTCTTTTTTTCTCTTTTTTCAGAGGTTTCTTTGTTTTTTCAAATTTTATTGACTTTAAACCTTTGGATTAGAAAAGTTCAATGAACTCCAAAACAGAATAAACAAAGTTAAAAACCATACAAAATCAATCACTATGTTATTTGGGAATAGATATGTATATGGTAAAAACAGTCAATAGCAAAGGCAAGATTAACACAAATTCAGGATAGAGGGTATGTCTGGGTAGAAGGATGGGAGACTCAAAGGCTTTAAGTATATTAGGAAATTATTTTTCACAACTGACCTAAGGGATAAATAAGTATTTTTCTTATTACTCTTTAAATTGGATATGTACAAAATTTTTTTGCAGGTATGATAGATATCACAACAAATAGAAAATAGGTCAGGCGTGGTGGCTCAAGCCTGTAATCCCAGCACTTTGGGAGGCCGAGGCGGGGGGATCATTTGAGGTCAGGAGTTCGAGACCAGCCTGGACAACATGGTGAAATCCCATCTCTACTAAAAATACAAAAAATTAGCTGGGCGTGGTGGCAGGTGCCTGTAATTCCAGCTACTCGGGAGGCTGAGGCAGGAGAATTGATTGAACCCGGAAGGCGGAGGTTGCAGTGAGCCGAGATTGCATCACTGCGCTGTGGCCTGGGCAACAACAGGGAAACTTCATCTCAAACGTTAAAAAAAAAAAAAAAAAAAAAGAGAAAAGCAAAGAAATCAATGAAGTTCATCCATTTTTCTGTGTTACTTATAATAACACAAACCAGAAACCTGGGAGTCACCCTTAACCACTCTCTCACCAACCAAATCCAATTAATTTTCACTTCCTACTTCTCTCCACGCCCCCATCACACCCTGGCCCAGGCCACCTGGACTCTCACCTAAAACACTGATATCCTTTCCTCTTCCTTACACTCCTGCTGTAATCCAACCTCCACACAGCAGCCAAAGAAAACACTTTAAACCAGTCTTTCTTCAACTTGAATCTGTTTCACCATCCCCTTTGCTATCAGAAGCAACAGAGTGACAAGTACATTGCCCAAGGTCACACAGCCAGGAAATGGCGGAGGCAGAACTCAAAATCTACTGGTCTTACTTGAGATTTCACATGTCTTATCTACCCACTCTCCTGCCTTGGGTGATCCTGCCATTCCTAAATTCATACCCATTGGTGTTCCCTCGTATTTTATAATCTATAATCTATAATCATTAACAGTTTTGCTTATCTGAAAATAGGAGTTCAAAGAGGGCTTCACTTTAATACAATTATTGCTCAAGGAACCAAAGACTAGTGTTTCAAAAGCATTGTAAAAAAACTTTTTTTTTTTTTTTTTTTCAGATGGAGTCTTACTCTATCGTCCAGGCTGGAGTGCAGAGGTGCCATCTTGGCTCACTGCAACCTCCGCCTCCCGGGTTCAAGTGATTCTCCTGCCTCAGCAAAGTAGCTGGGATTACAGGTGTCTGCCACCATCCCTAATTTTTGTATTTTTAGTAGAGATGGGGTTTTGCCATGTTGGCCAGGCTAGTCTCGAACTCCTGAGCTCAAGTGATCCGCCCAGCTTGGCCTCCCAAAGTGCTGGGATTACAGGCGTGAGCCACTGCACCTGGCTGCATTATAACAAAACTTTATTATATTATTAGGTGAATATTAGAGTGTATTACATTACTCTAATATTTAGAGTAATTCTCGGTGGTACACTGATATCGCCATCTCAAAAAGAATAATTTGCCCAAGTATACATCGCTTGTAAGAGGTACAGTCCACATCTGACACAGAACAGACTCCAAAATCATTAATCCTTCATTGTTCTAGTCTACATTCCTTAGTGCTTCAACAGTATCTCAAGAAATAAACATTTCTGGATATTAAGAATGGATAACATTTCACTAGCCCAAGGAGTATGACTAGAAATGAAATCTTTGAGGAATTTTAGATTTAATCGAGTGTGATCCTGTCTGTAGTCAGCAACAATATGACTTTTCAAGGTTTTTTATGGAGTCAAATAGCAATGATGGCCTTCTAATTACACTATCTCTGGAAATGTATTAAAGTAATTTAGAAGTGTGAGGAATTCCATTCAGCAACTCTTCGTGATCCTTGTAGGCTGTACGATGGATTTGAATCATACACAGTTTAGCCAGGTGAACTCAACAGTCAGTGTTGTGAGAACAGTGGGTGTTATCAACCCTGAAACGTGCTACACAGATTGAGGATGCTATGGAAAGAAAGTGTGAAATGATTTTTTGGATTTCCTTATCATCTGACAAAATGTAATTATTGTTCACGTGGATTCGTGGTGGTGACTCCTTTGAAAGTCATTGTTGGAAAATAAAATGAATAATCAGTTGATAACCACAGAGAAACTTTAACCACCTTGCTGAGAATTCCATGTATTCCAAATACGTTAATGATTTCATATAATATCACTCTTTAACAATCAAGAGTTTTTGTTTGAGATGGAGTTTCACTCTGTTGCCCAGGCTGGAGTGCAGTGGTGCAATCTTGGCTCACTACAACCTCCACCTCCTGCGGTTCAAACAATTCTCCTGCCTCAGCCTCCTGAGTAGCTGGGGCTACAGGCACGAGCTAATTTGTGTGTGTGTGTGTGTGTGTGTGTGTGTGTGTGTGTGTGTGTTTTGTAGAGATAGGGTTTCACCATGTTGGCCAAGCTGGTCTCGAACTCCTGACCTCAAGTGATCCACCCACCTCAGCCTCCCAAAGTGCTGGGATTACAGGTGTGAACCACTGCACCTGGCCAGTCTAAGATATTTTTCAAGGATAACTTCGATCATGCATGATTTTTACCTTGTGTGCCAATTTTAGAACTTAATCTCAGTGATATATGCAATTCCATTGTGTTGGTCTTTTACAGATACTGATTATGGGACACGTTTATTCTTGATCAATACTAATAGTAACTAACATTTCTGAAGGCATGGTAATATTACATACAGGCACAATGCTTAAATTCTTTATATCGGTATCTCAATTCTATTAGGTAGATACTATTTTTATCCTTTTCACAGATGAGAATATTGAGCATCAGAGAGCCTAAGGGTCACGCTGTCAGTAAAGGCATATATTTTAGTTTGGAAAAATGAGTTATTTGAATTATTTGGCACTAGGGTGAGTCACACAAGGGTAACTTTCCGCCGAGGGGCCATCTTATCCTCCCAGGCTATAAACTCTCTGAGGACAGCGCCTTCTACATACCCTCCACTGTGTCTTGTACATAGTCAGTGCCCGAAAAATGTTTCCTAAGGAAATCAATGAAATGACGTGTGCTAAGAAATCATCTTAACTGAGGAAGAATTGCTTAAGCAATAACCATGCTCTATCGTGGTCTATATTTAATCAGACACCTCAGAGAACGGAACATAAATGTAAATCCTTGCTAATCTAGATATATCTTCTGCCCTGAAAATCTGATCAAACACTGGCCTAGGCAGGGCACGGTGGCTCACGCCTGTAATCCCAGCACTTTGGGAGGCCGAGGCGGGTGGATCACCTGAGGTCAGGAGTTCAGCTTGGCCAACATGGTGAAACCTCTTCTCTACTGAAAATACAAAAATTAGCCAGGTATGGTGGCGGATACCTGTAATCCCAGCTACTCGGGAGGCTGAGGAAGGAGAATCGCTTGAATCTGGGAGGTGGAGGTTGTGGTGAGCCGAGATCATGCCACTGCACTCCAGCCTGGGAGACAGAGTGAGACTCCATCACAAACAAACAAACAAACAATCACTGGCCAAATCGTTAGGATAAACAGCCTATACCTTTGATAAACAACTTAATATTCTTTCTCTTATTCTGTGAAAAACTCTTCCCCAAGGAATCCTTGTCAGGCCTCTTGCAGACCAGCCCTTTGCCGGCCTGTTGTTGTTTATAAAATCATTGCCACCTACGCATCTCTCAAATGTAGATACGTCTGCTAACTACTACACTGCTAACACCCGGCATCTGCTGCCTAAATCACTGCTTCTCAAACTTGGCTGCGCTATGGAATTATCTGGGGAGTTTTTTTTTTTTTTTAAATATATTTATGTAAGAAAGTTGACAATTTGACAATTCAGATAGGAGAAAAAAAATCACCTCCAATCTATTCCTAAAAATAATCACTGATAACATTTTTGTTATTCTTCTAGAATTTTTAACACATATATAATTTTTACCTTTAAAACCATTGTTATTTTATAACTTTTCGAATTTAGCAATATGTTACTAAATTGTTCAATTTCTAGATCTATGTAATTTTTTTGTCATTATTATACTTTAAGTTCTAGAGTACATGTGCACAACGTGCAGGTTTGTTATGTATGTATACATGTGCCATGTTGGTGTGCTGCACCCATTAACTCGTCATTTACATTAGGTATATCTCCTAATGCTATCCCTCCCGCCTCCCCTCTCCCCACAATAGGACCCAGTGTGTGATGTTCCCCTTCCTGTGTCCAAGTGATCTCATTGTTCAATTCCCACCTATGAATGAGAACATGTGGTATTTGGTTTTCTGTTCTTGTGATAGTTTGCTGAGAATGATGGTTTCCAGCTGCATCCATGTCCCTACAAAGGACACAAACTCATCCTTTTTTATGGCTGCATAGTATTCCATGGTGTATATGTGCTACATTTTCTTAATCCAGTCTGTCACTGATGGACATTTGGGTTGATTCCAAGCCTTTGCTATTGTGAATAGTGCTGCAATAAACACGTGTGCTTGTGTCTTTGTAGTAGAATAATTTATAATCCTTTGGGTATATCCCCCGTAATAGGATGGCTGGGTCAAATGGTATTTCTAGTTCTAAATCCTTGAGGAATCGCCACACTGTTTTCCACAATGGTTGAACTAGTTTACAGTCCCACCAACAGTGTAAAAGTGTTCCTATTTCTCCACATCCTCTCCAGCACCTGTTGTTTCCTGATTTTTTTAATGATTGCCATTCTAACTGGTGTGAGATGGTATCTCATTGTGGTTTTGATTTGCATTTCTCTGATGCCCAGTGATGATGAGCATTTTTTCATGTGTCTGTTGGCTGTATGAATGCCTTCTTTTGAGAAGTGTCTGTTCATATCCTTTGCCCACTTTTTGATGGGGTTGTTTGTTTTTTTCTTGTAAATTTGATTGTTTTTTATAGGTTCTGGATATTAGCCCTTTGTCAGATGAGTAGATTGCAAAAATTTTCTCCCATTCTGTAGGTTGCCTGTTCACTCTGATGGTAGTTTCTTTTGCTGTGCAGAAGCTCTTTAGTTTAATTAGATCTATCTGGGGAGTTTTAAAAACGATTGATGCCTGGGACCCCCACTTAACCGCCCCACCCAGAGATCCTGATTTAATTGGTTTTGGGTATAGCCTGGGCGTCCAGATTTTTTAAAACTCCAAGCAATGTAACCAAAATTAAGAATCTTTAACCTGGCCAGGTGTGGTGGCTCATGCCTGTAATACGAGCACTTTGGGAGGCTGAGGTGGGCGGGTTGCTTGAACCCAGGAGTTTGAGACCAGCCTGGGCAACATAGTGAGACCCTGTCTCTACAAAAAATACAAAAAGTAGCTGGGTGTGGTGGCGCGTGCCTGTAGCCCCAGCTACTCGGGGGGCTGAGGCAGGAGGATCACTTGAGCCTGGGCTGTCAAGGCTGCTATGAGCCGAGATTGCACCATTGCACTGCAGCCTGGACAATGGGAAGGAGACCCTGCCTCAAAAAAAGAAAAAAACTTTAACCACTGCAATTTCCTCCTGACTCTCCACATTCAATCTTCGCCCCATGCTGCTCCCCACCCTGCCCCTCCTTTTCTTCTTCACAGTTAGAGTAACATTTTCAAAATGAATTTTTAAAAATTTTTTATTTCCATAGGTTTGGGGGGAACAGATGGTATTTGGTTACATGGTAAGCTCTTTAGTGGTGATTTGTAAGGTTTTGGTGCACCCATCACCCAAGCGGTATACACTGACCCAGTTTGTAGTCTTTTATCCCTCACAAAATGAAATTGTAACCATTACTTCTGCCCTCCTTGAAACTTTTCAACAGTTTCCCCTTATTCTCAGACTAGAGGCCAAACCCTGAATATGACCTGTAACCTCTTTCTTACTCTGGCCTTGCCGTCCCTCCACCACACCCTGCTCCATGATCCCTCCTGATTTCTATACTCCAGCACACCCTTATTTTTTTTAGTTCCTCAAACGTGTCATGCTCCTTCCTGCCACAGGGCCTTTGCACATGCTGTACTCGCTGTGAACCTGTTTCCCCACTCTTTGCCCAGTTAACTTTTGGCTTATCCTTCAGCTCTTGGCTCATAATTTCCTAAGGGAAGCTTTCTGTGACTTACTGTACGCTCCTATACCCCCATATAAACTCTGCTTCGTAGCATTTGAGGCAGGTAGACTTTTATGGTTATTTACAGTTATTTATTTTTTAGAGTTGGGGTCTTGCTATGTTGCCCAGGCTGGAGTGCAGTAGTATAATCATAGCTCATGCAGCCCCAGACTCCTGAGCTCAAGTAATCCTCCTGACTCAGCCTCCTGAGTAGCTTGGACCACAGGGGCCACTATGCCCAGTTAATTTTTAAATGTCTTCTGTAGAAGTGGGTTCTCACTGTGTCACCCTGGCTGGTCTCAAACTCCTGTCCTCAAGCTATCCTCCCACCTCGGTCCCCCAAAGTGCTGGGATTACAGGCATGAGCCACCACTACCATCCATGGTTATTGAGTGTAGAAATCCTGTGTCTATTTTTGCTTCACGTGGTATTGCTAAAACCTGGCACATTGACTGGCACTTAAACAGGCCTTCAAATTATTTACTGAAGGGATACGTATGAGTAAGTGAAAGTGTTCTTGGCATCAAATATATCACCAAGTCCAGTTGATGCCACCCCCAAAATATCTCTGGAATCCATTTACTCCTCTTTATCTTCCCTGCTGGTCCCAGCCACCATCATCTCTGGTCTAACGCACTAAATTGTTTCTCAGTGGTCTGCCTGAGAAACTCTTCCCCTCCATTTTCCCCTCCAAACAGTGTCTTAACAGCAGCCAGAGGGCGAGCATGGTGGCTCTCGCCTGTAATCCCAGCACTTTGAGAGGCTGAGGCAGGCAGATCACAAGGTCAAGAGATTGAGACCATCCTGTCCAACATGGTGAAACCACGCCTCTACTAAAAATACAAAAATTAGCCGGGCCTGGTGGCACGCGCCTGTAGTCCCAACTACTTGGAAGGCTGAGGCAGGAGAATTGCTTGAACCCAGGAGGTGGAGGTTGCAGTGAGCTGAGATTGTGCCACTGCACTGCAGCCTGGGCGACAGAGCAACACTCCGTCTCAAAAAAAAACCGCAGCCAGAGTAATACAAATAATGCCATTAAAATATAAGATGTCACTCTTCTGTTAAAAATCCTTCAATGTCTTACTAGTGCTCTTAGAATAAAATCCAGTTGCCTGATCCCTCTTAACTCGTTACCCACCAAATGACACTGGTCTCCTTTCTGTTCCTCAAATATGCCAAGCCCTTCCCAGCTTCCAGGCTTCTGCACTTCCTGTTACTTTTGCCTGAAATGCCCTTTATGTGACTCATTCTTATTTTTCAGGGCTCAGCTAAAATTGCATAGACATTTTCCCTGACTGCCCTATTTAAAGTAACTTCCTTTAGCTATCCTCATCTCCCTGCTTATTTCCCATATAGCACTACCACAATCTATGATTTGAAAAAAAAAAAATGCACTTGTCTATGATCTATATTCCCCACCAGAATGTCAGCTCTGTGGAAGCAGGTATCTTATCTTCCCTGGTCACTGTACTCGGCAGATAGCAGTGTCTAGTTCATAATAGTTGCTCAACAAACAACTAAATCATACTGGGGTCACCAGCTTCCAGCATGGACCCCAATGATTCTCGCCCCCTGGTATTCATGCCTTGTGTAATCCTCTGCACACTGCTTTAGAGCTGACTGTATGTGACTAACAGGATACATCAGAAGTGACAGTGTATGACTTTTGTTTTCTGTTTTTTGAGACAGGGTCTTGCTCTGTCACTCAGGCTGGAGTGCAGTGGCATGACCTCAACTCACTGCAACCTCCACCTTCTGGGTTCAAACATTTCTCCTACCTCAGCTTCCTGAGTAGCTGGGATTACCAGCATTCACCACCATGTCTGGCTAATTTTTGTATTTTTAGTAGAGATGGGGTTTCACCATGTTGGCCAGGCTGGTCTCGAACTCCTGGCCTCAGGTGATCTGTCTGCTTTGGCCTCCCAAAGTGTTGGGATTACAGGCATGAGCCACTGTGCCTGGCCAAGAAGTGTCAATGTGTGACTTTTGAGCCTGGGTCATAAAAAGCATTGCGGTTTCCACCGTGGTCTCAGATTGCTCTGTCTAAGGGAAGCTAACTGCCATGCTGTCAGGACACTCATACAGCCCCATGGAGAGACCCACATGGAAAGGCACTGAGGTCTCCAGCCAACAGCGAGCACCAGCTCAGCAATCACGTGTGTGGGCCCCCTTGGAGGTGGATCCTCCAGCCCCAGTCAAGCCTTCAGGCAAGACTGCAGCCCCCACTGACATCTGACCGAAACCTTAAGAGAGACCCTGAGCCAGAATGCCCAACTGAGCAGTTCTCAAATTCCTACCCACAGAAACCATGAGAACAACAACAAAAAAACATCATTAATGTTTTCAGTCATTACATTTTGGAATGATTTGTTACTCAGCAATAGATAACAAATAGACATTCAATGCGTAATTCAATAAATGAAGGATGAATATATAAATAAAAATCATCTCTAGAATTGGTCTAGCTTCAAACCTCACTAAATAGGGGACTGTCTGAAGCTGTTTCTCCTCTTATGGTCCCCAGGCTGCACCACTTTCTGGTACCGTGTTTTTAATTGTCCCTAGATCCCAAGTTGACTACATCTCTTCTGCCTAAATCCATTATTTCTATCAGAAGCATCACCAATTTTGCACAAATGAGAGGGTGCAGAGTTGTCTTTCATTTCCCTCCGTTTCTTTTTCTGTTTGCACTGTCCTTTTTCACTCCAAATGCTCTGCCATATGAGTCTTCTTTCCATTTCCCCTGTAACCTCCCTCATTTAATTGAAAAGCGTGGGCTTTGGAGGGTAACATATCTCCGCTTGAGCTGGACTGATGACTTACCAGCTACTTGCTTGAGTAGACTTTTTAAAGTCTCAAAGCCTGTTTCCTCTTCTGCTAGATGGGGCTAACAATAATTCTACTACTACCTAGTTCACGGGGACTGTTACCACTAATTGCAGCGAGGAGTGTGTACACGTACGTGTGTGTGAGTATGCCACTTAGCGCGGTTCTAGGCACATGGCAGACATCCTTAAATCCTAACAGCTGTCCTCAACAGTGGACTTTGATTCTTCACCTTACAGAGGAGCAAAAAGGTTCAGAGAAGCTAAGTACGTTGCCCAACACCACGTAGCTAGAACGCTTCAGGCATGCAGTGTTGTGATGCCTGAATCTTGTCCAATGCTTCATGCCGCTCACACTGTATCACTGCAACAGTGAGCTGCTCTTCTCACCTGCAGTCCATGCCTTCTCCAACCCATCCTGAGCAGAACTGACAGACTCATGTCCTCTAAAGCTGACTGGGTCACTCCCTTGACTGTGATCCTACAATGGCTCTGGTTGTCCAAATTCAGCTTCCCACACTCCTTCAGCTGCTCTTCTGTTCGGGTATTCTCTCCTACTACTCTGCCAGTCCGCATGTCATCTTTCACTGCCCCTTCTACGCTGCCCAGTCAAGCCAGTATTTGCCTCACTGGAGTCCTCTCCACTCCCGTACATGCCTCACCCATCCTGTGTACTGTCCCTAGTTTCAGGGTCCCCATCTCTGCTGTTCTTGTTTCTTCTCCACTGTGCACACCTGACCCATCAAGGCCCAGCTCTGGTCCCCATTCCTGCACGCTGCTCTTCTGGCTCTTCTAGGTCCCAGTGATCTCATTTTTATTTTTTATTTTTTTGAGATGGAGTCTCGATCACCCAGGCTGGAGTGCAGTGGCACAATCTCAGCTCACCGCAACGTCCACCCACTGGGTTCAAGCGATTCTCCTGCCTCAGCCTCCCAGGTAGCTGGGATTATAGGTGCATGCCACCACACCCAGCTAATTTTTGTATTTTTTAGTAGAGATGGGGTTTCGCCATGTTGGCCAGGCTGGTCTCGAACTTCTGACCTCGGGTGATCTTCCTGCTTTGGCCTCCCAAAGGGCTGAGATTACAGGCGTGAGCCAGCGTGCCCGGCCTCGTCTTTCAACTCCTGCTCCCCTATTTGGTATTTAGTCAGTCCCAAGCTTCATCTTCCCAATTGGATTGTGAGTTCCCTGCAGGACTGAAATCATCTCCTGGACTTTCTATGAACTGGCACAATATATAGTAGATGGTAAGCATTTCATTGCTTTGCTAACATTCATTTAGCTCCATAGGTTTGGAAAGAACTAAAAACTGTTTTCTAAACTAAGCAAGGGAGAACACCTTTTGTGTCTGTCTGTCTGTCTGTCTATGAGATCTCCTCATAGCAGAGGAGTTGCAAAGAAGGTCCTGTTGAAGGTCACTTTGGAAACTGGAGGCCCACCTGGATTTCCTCATGCAAAGGAAACAGATTTCAAACTCCCAGTTAGTCTTGAAAGGACAACCTGCTCAGCCAGTTCTGTGGGGACCGGAACCCCACTGACGTTTTCTGATCCCTTCTTTTTAGCCCCTCCTCAACCCCCAGCAACTTCTGCCGCCCCAAGCTTCATAGTTCCTTCAGCCCTAACCCATGTCCCACGAATCCCTGGCTTCCATTGCCACAACCCTCCCCAGGGTCCCCTGGGACGGCCACCCCCACCACTCTGCACACCCTCCCAGCACCTCCTTTCCCAGTGACCCTGACCTCAGCTCCAGCCTCCTCCCCAGTCCCTGAGCTCCCGCTGTGGTCAGGCTCCAATCTTCTCTGAACCTCCAGAACCCAGCTTCGCCCTGCTTGAAGCCTCTCATCCCAAACCCCTGCTGGCAACCCCTGGCTCCCCTGGCAGTTCCATCTATTGCCACCCCTATCCTTGGCTCAACTCCCCCAAGATCCACCTCTCCCGCCCAGTCCTGCTCTTCCTGATGGCTGTATTTGCTATTCCCTGGGGCCCAGGGGCCCAGCCCAGGCATTCCATATTTTAAGTAAATAGAAAGTGACTCTCTTTAAAGAAAACTATTAAATAAATAGCAGTACAGGTGACACTCAGGTGTGACAGAGGCTGTGTATCTTCCAAGTCAAGCACAGCTTGAAATGACCTGGGGCTGAATTCTGCTTTTCCTACCGCCTAGCTGTGTGACCTGGGGCTCGTTAATAAACTGCCTCTGACTTGGCTTTTCCTATGGTAAAACTGGGAAAATAGTAGGACTTTACTTCAGGGAGCTGCTTTCAGGACTAAATATGTGCCTACCACAGTGTAAGAGCCTCCAAAATATTGAGATTTACTCATTTTAAAAGTCTGTTGGCCAGGTGCAGTGGCTCACGCCTGTCATCCCAGCACTTTGGGAGGCCAAGGCAGGCAGAGCACTTCAGGTCAGGAGTTCGATACCAGCCTGGCCAACAGCGTGAGAACCCGTCTCCATCAAAAATACAAAAATTAGCCAGGTGTGGTGGTGTGGGCCTGTAATCCCAGTTACTCGGGAGGCTGAGGCAGGAGAATCGCTTGAACCCAGGAGGCAGAGGTTGCAGTGAACCCAGATGGTGCCACTGCACTCCAGCCTGGGCGACAGCGTGAGACTGCATTTCAAAAAAAAAAAAAAAAAAGTCTGTCAATGAAGTAATTCATCCCAAGAACTAAAATTCAAAGCACCAATGACAGCAGGAACACAGCAATGTTTAAATTGGTGTCTACATGTCCTCTCCCAAGGTCCTATATGTCGGGAGCCTCAGTCCCTTTCAGTATTTATTTAATTTATTTGAGATGGAGTTTTGCTCCTGTTGCCCAGGCTGGAGTGCAATGGCACAATCTCAGCTCACTGCAACTTCTGCCTCCTGGGTTCAAGAGATTCTCCTGCCTCAGCCTCCTGAGTAGCTGGGATTACAGGCATGCACCACCGAGCCTGACTAATTTTGTGTTTTTAGTACAGATAGGGTTTCTCCATGTTGGGCAGGCTGGTCTCAATCTCATGACCTCAGGTGATCTGCCTGCCTCGGCCTCCCAAAGTGCTGGGATTACAGGCGTGACCCACCATGCCCAGCCCCCTTTCAGTATTTTTTTACATGCTGCAGCCTCACATATTACAAGGGGAACTTAGAATGTCTGAAACATACCTCCAAATGTCAAATCATTGTTGTAAAGTTTGAAATCGGGAATAAGAAAAGTTCCGTTAACACTATGTTTAGGCACAATAATGACTGTCATGTGACAAGGGACTCAGTGAAGACCAGGTGTGGTGGCTCACAGCTGTAATCCCAGCACTTCGAGAAGCTGAGGCAGGAGGATCACTTGAGGTCAGGAGTTCGAGGCCAGCCTGGGCAACATAGTGAGACCCTCATCTCCACAAAAAAAATTAAGCAATTAGCTGGGTGCAGTGACTTATGCCTGTAGTCTCAGCCACTCAGGAGACTGAGCCAGGAGGATTGCTTTAGGCCAGGAGTTCAAGGCCAGCCTGGGCGACATAGCAAGACCCTGTCTCTAATTTAAAAAAAAGAAAAGAGTGGTCAGACTTGAGACCGTGTGTTAAAAAGGATATATGCATTTTCATCCCTGAAGTCTCCTCTGCAGGAAACTAGATAGGGAGGAGCCTTGGGAGGCCCTCTAAATTCTTCCTGCACACAGAAACACACACACATATCCATGCCTCCAGCTCGACTGGTCCCAAACAGGCTCCCTGAGACAGCGAGCCCATGGGAGATGCTGATCTGTGGCCCAGGCAAGGTTAATCTCAGAGAGTTAAGAGCAGTTGGCCTGACTTACCAATCTCATAGAACGGCAGAGAATAGTCTCTTTGGTAAGTGGTTTCTTTACACCACGGCTCAGCAGGCTTTGAATGTCTTCGAAGGCAAATATATCGAATGAGCGTTTGTTGGTCTAATTGAGGCTGATAGTGGTATTTTCTCTTGGGTGGAATTGTCAAGTCTATGAGCGGTCTAAATGGAAACAGAAACAGTTTGCTGAAAACCCAGTAGAAAAAAGCAGTTCATTTTCTTATCAGCTGGAATCCATTCCCTGGAAATGGCCATGAGGCTAACAAGAGAGTGTTGACAAACTCAGTAGAAAAAAGCAGTCCATTTTCTTATCAGCTGGAATCCGTTCCCTGGAAATGGCCATGAGGCTAACAAGAGAGTGTTGATAAGACTCCCATAGCTCTAGACCAGCCCTGGCAAAGCTGTAGTAGATGGTTCAGGGACTTCTGTTCCCTGTTCTTCCCTTTAGCATCCCTCCTTCTCTCCAATGACGGTCCTAGGAGGTGATGCACATCACACTCTCCACTAGATCTGCCCGTGCACAGCCACTCGCCGTGCTCCAAGGTCCCTGGTGCCTTTCCCAGTGCAACTGTTCTGTGGATGTTTGTTGCTTCAAGGAACCAGTGCAGGCCTGGAGTGGTGGCTCACGCCTGTAATCCCAGCATTTTTGGAGGCTGATGGGGGCAGATCGCTTGAGCTCAGGAGTTCGAGGCCAGCCTGGGCAACATGGCGAAAACCCGTCTCTACAAAAAAATACAAAAAGTAGCCAGGTGTGGTGGTGTACACCTGTAATCCCAGCTACTAGGGAGGCTTAGGTAGGAGGATCCCTTGAGCCCAGGAGGCAGAGGTCGCAGAGAGCCGAGACACAGCCTGGGTGACAGAGCAAGACCCTGTCTCAAATAAATAAATAAAATAAAATAAAAAAGGAATCAAACATCTGGTTAGACTAACCACTATGTGCCTCTTGGGGTTTGATGGACTTGAAATCAGTTATAACCTTCCTGTACCCCTATTCAAATAGGTATCCCTTGGAAAAGCAAAGCAAAGAACAACCAAAATGTAATGGCAAAATATCGTTTGTGGCAGTTTACTTTCACTGGTCCAGCTTTGGTGATATATATTAAGACCTTGAAAATCTGCACATATTTTGTCCCAACAATTAGGATGTCAGCAAAGACTTAGCTCTAAGAATGCTTGTCCAAGTGTTTTTATGATAATAAAAAGAGTGGGATAGCTTGCACGCAAAAAAGTAGGAAATTATTTAGACAATGACACAGAAATATGTGGGAATGCCACGCCACCATTAAAAATGATGCTGTACGGCTGGGTGCGGTGGCTCATGCCTGTAATCCCAGCATTTTGGGAGGCCGAGGTTGGCAGATCACCTGAGGTCAGGAGTTCAAGACCAGCCTGGCCAACATGGTGAATCCCATCTCTACTAAAAATACAAAATTAGCTGAGCGTGATGGTGGCCACCTGTAATCCTGGCTACATGGGAGGCTAAGGCAGGAGAATCACTTGAACCCAAAGGCAGAGGCTGCAGTGAGCTGGGATCGCGCCACTGCACTCCAGCCTGGGCAACAAGAGTGAGACTCATCTAAAAAAAAAAAAAAAAAAAAAAAAAGGATGCTGTAGTAGGATTATAACTTTTGAAATGGAAAAAAGTCCACAATACATGTTTAAACAAAGGTTTCAGTTGAATTATGCATTGAATTGAATTGAATTCATTCAATTGAATTAAATGGATAAATCATATGGTATGTGAATTATCTCAATGCAGCTATTACCAAAAATAAAAAGGTTTCAAAATACCCATCCCGTCCTATTTTGATGTAGATCTGGATGATTCTGCATGATTATCTTTGGGTGATGATGTTGTGGGTAACTTTCAATCATTCCGTTTTTGATTGTGAATGTTTTCTAAATGTTCTTATACACGTTTATGTTTTTAAACTATAAAATAGGTGAGATGAGCTGCTGTTGTTGTGAAAACTATTGAGATGAGCTGCTGTTGATGTGAAAACTATTAAGTGTTAGCTGAGATTTAGGAACATCTAAATCTAAAGGGGGTGATAGCCTTCTGTGAGTTTATCGCTGTGAACTAATCACACAGCGTCACAGAGGAGACGAAGACTGCTTCATCATCAGTTATGTTTGCCTGATTGGGTAACCTCGACTGTGATGGGCCTTCTTTAAGAAAGAGTGTGTTCTTCCTTAAGAATGGAGTGGCTCTGCCTGACGTTCAGAAAAAGCAAGAGCAAGTACCTGACCATGCTCGTGGGGTACTGAACGGGTTGAGATGCTGGATGATTGGAAGGTGCTCTGTTGTGGATGGGCCTAAAGAATCATTGAGAATACCCACCCACCTCTACTTGTTCTTATTTCATGCTTATCAGGTACGTGACCTTGTAAAGTAGGTGCCTTAAATGATGGTGAGGGTACTCCTTTTCCTACGAAAGAATGTCTCCCGCTGTCAATCAAAACATTAGCGGCCGGGGGAATGCATCAGTCTCTTGTGAATTCGGATTCTGTGTGACCATCACTACCAATCTAGTCACTTCTGTGTCACTGATGGCTCTGAGTGCCGAACCAGGCCCTGGTGACTGCTCCTAGATTGCCTCTGCTGGACTGCCAGCCTGCCTCTACCTTTGACTGGGTGTTTCTCTAGCACCAGAATATTCTCCCTTTTCAACTAATACATCAATGCCCTGCTGAAGACAAGACTTTCACTCAAAGGACGGACTCTAATGCTGAAGGACATCAAGTTGGTGGAGGAATGTGTCTGGGGAAGGTAAGCCGTTAGACACCTATCAAGTTATACCGTGACTACAATAGCTGAACTTAGGTCTCGTCCCGACGACGTCATTATTTCCTAGTTGTTGTTTTGTTTTGCTTGTCTTCTTTTTTCTTCTTAACTAGAAGCTTAATGAGCTCATAGACTGACATTTGCATTGAGTTTTCCACTTAAGGCTAACCTTGGGCAGGCACAAGTCTTTCAGATCAAGGTTCCCTTTAGTTGAGCCATCCTCTGGTAGGACTGATATTTGGGTGCCAGGCGAGGTGGCGGTGGGAAGTGGAGGAGAGTGATGTCAGGGTTCACACAACATGGAGGGTGTCCTGTGGAGTTGGACCATGAGCAGCTCTGGCAATGGGGGTCTGTCATTTCCTTTCTTGTCTATCCTCTGGCAGAAAACATAGCCCTAATAGTTTAACATAGTATGGATTTGAGTTAGAACAAAGAGTCTTGAACTGGGAACCAGAAAATGTAAATGGATTCAAGCCCAACTTTTTTTTTTTTTTTTTTTTTTTGAGTTTCACTCTTGTTGCCCAGGCTAGAGTGCAATGGTGTGATCTCGACTCACTGCAACCTCTGCCTCCTGGATTCAAGTGATTCTCCTGCCTCAGCCTCCCGAGTAGCTGGGATTACAGGCATGCACCACCACGCCTGGCTAATTTTGTATTTTCAGTAGAGACAGGGTTTTTCCATGTTGGTCAGGCTGGTCTTGAATGCCTGACTTCAGGTAATCCGCCCGCCTCGGCCTCCCAAAGTGCTGGGATTACAGGAATGAGCCACCGTGCCCGGCCACCAAGCCCAACTTTTATACCAACTAACTGGGTGACCCCAGGCCAAACATGTCACCTCTCTGAGCTCCACTTCATTCATCTAATTAAAACAAAATGGCCCTTAAAGCTACTTCTTGTTTGATCATCCATTACATTTAGACTATGCACTGTTTGAAGCCACACATGCTGTGGCTCCCTTCTTGCATGGAGGATACCCAGGAGCCAACTGTGTCACAGGCAATTAAGAGAAATGTGTAATATATACTAGATGTTGAGTCAAAGGATAGCAAACATATGTCGAGTGCTTAAAATGCTCTGGAATGTTACTCCAGTTATTTTATTTAATAGATAAGGCAATTGATATGTGGATAAGAAATGAAAATTGCCCAAAGTCAAACATTTTGTAATTTATTCTACTTGCTGCTTTTAACCCCCGTGGTTTCCAGCCTCCTCTAACTAGAAAATAAGGTCAAAGTGCCTGTGGGCTGGGTGCAGTGGCTCATGCCTGTAAACCCAGCACTTTGGGAGGCCAAGGTGGGCGGATCACTTGAGGCCAGGAGTTTGAGACCAACCTGGCCAACATGGTGAAACCCTATCTCTACTAAAAATACAAAAAAATTAGCTGGGTGTGGTAACATGTGCCTGTAGTCGCAGCTACTGGGGAGGCTGAGGCACGAGAATTGCTCGAACCTGGGAGGTGGAGGTTGTGGTGAGCCAAGATCTTGCCACTGCACTCCAGCCTGGACAACAGAGCGAGACCTTGTCTCAAAACAGTAAGATATAAAGTAAGAATAATGTCATCACTCATTAAAAACAAAAGTAACAGTTTGGTATATTTCCTTCCAAACCTCTTCTATCCGTTAAATAATACTTATTTTTGCTGTCATCATTATTATGAGGAGTCTTCCTCCTGCCCACCACTTTTTATCATTGTAACTTTCGTGACATTCTTGGAAATTGAGACTGAGGAGGGTATCTCACCTGGGAGCTCTCTTTGCACCGTGATCAAAATGGAGTCTTGCCAGCTGCCCAGGGTAATAGCCTTGCAGGTCTCTTCCTTGGTGAGCAATGAATATACTAGAGCAGAAAGTGAGAAGGTGAGAAGAAAGCCACTCTTACAACTAGTTCATTCCAGAAGAATGCCAGCTGCGGCATAATACAAAACGTATTTGGTCTTTGTCCCCAGTTCCTGGCACTGAGCCCCAAAAACCCGTGGAATTTCCTGGTAAGAGTCTTTTTCATGCATAACGAGGCCTTTTCTACCATAGCTAAGTGTATGGGCCTTGCAGGCCTCCCTCCTCCCACCACAACCTCCCGCATCTGTAATAAAATGTTATTTATGTTCAGGATTCATAAGGAAATATTTAATGTATCAGGTATTAAGTTCAAAATATTAGGAAAAAAGAAATAAGTGGACATACAAAACCAGTAGGTGGGCAAGCATATTTCTGGAATAAAATAAAATCAAATGAAAAGAAAAATAAAATAAAAATAAAACCAGTGGGGCAAATGTTGATAACGGTTGAAATGTGGGAATTGGGCTGCGTGCCGTGGACACCTGTAATCCCAGCACCTTGGGAGGCCGAGGTGGGCGGATCACTTGGGGTCAGGAGTTTGAGACCAACCTGGCCAACATGGTGAAACCCCGTCTCTACTAAAAATTAAAAAATTAGCTGGACATGGTGGCACATGCCTGTAATCCCAGCTACTGGGAAGGCTGAGCCAGGAGAATTGCTTGAACTCGGGAAGCAGAAGTTGCAGTGAGCTGAGACTGTGCCACTGCACTCCAGCCTGGGCAACAGTGTGAAACCCTGTCTCACAAAAAACAAAAACAAACAAACAAACAAAAAAAACGTGAAATGTGGGAATCCGTAAATGGAGGGCTCTGTCTGAAAAAAATAAATAAAAATAAAAATAATAAAATGTGGGAATTGGTAAATGGGGGCTCATCATACTATATTTTTTTACTTTTGATGTTTACAAAATTTCATCTTTTTTTTAACTGTAACAACTAAGTCTGTAAAGACTGCATGTGAAGCAGCACTGTGATGTCAAAGCACGAGGTGCTTGCAAGCCTAGGAGGGGGACTCGAGCCCCGTCTAGAGGCTGAATTTTGAGATGTTTTGGGAGCATCACTGAGCTAACATGTGGGGACTGGAAGGGAGTGCTTCTGTGGGGTGAACGTAAGAGGGAGTGGGACAAGGGTGGATGGTACAAGTGGAATACAGCGGGGCTGAAGGAGACCAGGCTGGAGGGCAACGGTGTGCAGGTTTTACGCCTTAAAATACACCTATTTTAATTTATTTAATTTATTTACTTATTTATTTATTTTGAGATGGAGTCTCACTTTGTCACCCAGGCTGGAGTGCAGTGGCCCGATCTTGGCTCACTGCAACCTCTGCCTCCTGAGTTCAAGCTATTCTCCTGCCTCAGCCTCCCGAGTAGCTGGGATTACAGGTGCCCACCACCACATCAGGCTAATTTTTGTGTTTTGAGAAGAGATGGATTTCACTATGGTGGCCAGGATGGTCTCAAACTCCTGACCTCAAGTGATCTGTCCACCTCGGCCTAGCAAAGTGCTGGGATTACAGGCATGAGCCAGCGCCCGGCCAGAAATACATCTCATTTTATAGTACATTGCTTTTCCTTTTATATTATAGTTATACAACTGTAATGACATAGGTTGGTGTAAAAGTAATTGCGGTTTTTGCTATGACTTTCAATGGCCACTACTTTCAATGGCAAAAACCGCAATTACTTTTGCACCAACCTAATATTTTTAAATTATATGTGGTTGGTTTATATTATTTACAGATTTTATTTCAGAAGAATAGCAGAGATATTACAAAATATCTGTTATTTAAAAGGGGGTTTTGTGTCTGAAAGTTTGAGAACTACTAATGGAGGTGATAGGAAACCTTTGTGAGGTTTGTTGTTGTTTGTTTTGTTTGCTTTTAGAGCTGATGTCTCACTCTGTTGCCCAGGCTGTAGTGCAGTGTGATCATAGCTCACTGTAGCCTCTAACTCCTAGGATAAAGAGGTTCTCCTGTCTCAGCCTCTTAAGTAGCTGGGAGGGACTACAGGCATGTACCATGTGCATATATATATATATACATATTTTGTAGTTTCACTATGTTGCCCAGGCTACTTTGTGAGATTTTAACAAGATTCATGACATGATATAGAAAGATCTTTTTTGATGGCAATGTGGAAAACAATTTTTTTTAAAAGACAGGGTCTCACTATGTTGACCAGCCTGGTCTGGAACTCCTGGGCTCAAGTGATTCTCCAGCCTTGACCTCCCAAAGTGCTGGGATTGCAGGTGCGAGCCGCTGCACCCAGCCAGAAAACAAATTTGAAGACCATCTGACTGCAAATAGAAAGACTGCTTAGGACGTGATTGTAGTGCTTTATGTGGGCCATGATGAAGCTCTGATATGATGGAAATGTGGATGGAGAGGATAGGGCTGATTGAGGATATTTTAGGAGATAGGATGGAGGGTAAAAGACAGGGAAGTGTCCAAGACAAAGCTGCGTCTTCGAGCACTGGAAAGAATCCCGCCTTTCCCCAAGAGAGGGAACACAGTAAGTGGCCATCATTGGGAAGGTGACTTTATTGAGTTTGTGATGCCTGGACATGTGGGGTCTTTCGGGATGTCCCACAGATTCTGAGCAGTCAGTAGATGCCATAAAAATTCAGAGTCAGGAGGCCAGGCGTGGTGGCTCACGCCTGTAATCCCAGCACTTTGGGAGGCCAAGGCGGGTGGATCATAAGGTCAGGAGATGGAGAACATCCTGGCTAACACGGTGAAACCCTGTCTCTACTAAAAATACAAAAAATCAGCCGGGCGTGGTGGCGGCACCTGTAATCTCAGCTACTTGGGAGGCTGAGGCAGGAGAATGGCGTGAACCCGGGAGGCGGAGCTTGAACTGAGCTGAGATCCGGCCACTGCACTCCAGCCTGGGTGACAGAGTGAGACTCCATCTCAAAAAAAAAAAAAAAAATTCAGAGTCAGTAGAAAGTAGCACATCGTTTTGCATAAAATATCTCACTAAATATGTGTTAGATGATGGACGAAAACTGAAACTATGCCTTCAGTTCGACCCAACCAACATTTATCGAATGCACACAAAACACCCTGCACTATGCTAGGCTCTGCAGATACAAAGCTGACTAAGCAGCAGCCCTTGTCCTCAAAAAGCTCTTCACATGCTGAAATAGTGATCTGAATAAAGGGTCGCTAGGACACAGAAGAGGGAGGAGTATCTAAGACCAGTATAAGCAAAGGGGATGGGGAGGAGATTCCAAGCAAAGGGAATTATAGACACCAAGACGTGGACACAATTGGGTTCTGAGTGGAGCGTGTGAGGGCCAGAGTGGACCTGGTGGTCTAGTATGAAAGGCAAGCGCTGAGCAGGGTGAGTTCTGTTTCTGTCTGTGCAAAGAGGACCTCTGGGAGCTCTGATTTGCAGAAAAACCACAGGCTGTCTGGGCCTGCCCAGTGCCTGGGATAATCTGACTGAGCCCTGGTTGGTAAATAACAATGGGGTATTAAGTCATAAGAAGAGAGAGGAACTGACACAATAAAGGGAACAAGTGCCCTTTCTGAATGCACAGGGGTGGGACACGTAGCTTTCTTAGGCACCTATCCATTTTCTGAAGCACCACCTTGGAATGTTACCCCAGGGCCACACGACAGTTTAAGAATCCACCTAAAGGACGTTGGTTTACACAGTGGCTGGGTTGTTGGCGGTGGGCCGGGTTTTGACCATGGTGTGCATACAAACACACACCTGCTGAATACAGGAGAAGAAACTCAGCGCTGCTCCTTAGAAGCAGTCAGTAAAAGGTGGTTTGAGGATAAAGAATCCTTACACCAGCACCAAGTAATACTCCCTGCTGCCACCCCTTGGGAGTGTCTCTTGGCAGGTTTTGGGAAGAGTGAAGAGACAATGGGAAGGTGCGTGTAAGGAGATGGGTGTGGAGGGAGGGCTGGCTGGGTGGAGAAGAGAGTTTTGACCTCCTAAGGGGAAATGCCTAGCCAGGCCAGAGGCTGTGCATTACCCGGCCTCAGCGAACGACTGTGAAAGCACGTGTGGACTCTTCAGACTTGGCTGTGGAGCCGAGCCCAGCCCAGCTCAGGGCTCTGCTCAGAGTGATTCTGTTGACCTGGGTTTTCACCAGCTCTAGGAAGCCCTTTCCTTTGCTCTGGGCGGGTGCAGGCACAATGCATGATTTCGAGTCCCTGATGGCTTGGCTCTTTGAGGTGGTGTATTCAGTCCACATGAGAGCAAACCTGTTCCCTGGGAGGGTTCCCTGGGAGGGTGACTGTAACCGGAGCGGGATCTGGGCAGAGCCACAGTCAAAATTCAACATGCATAGGAGAGGCCAGGAGTGTCCGTCCTCCAGAGCCTGGCCCCACAGCCCCAGGTAGCCTGTGCTCCTATGACTGCACTCTTCTCTGTTCCGGCCATGTTGAGACTCATGCTCCACAGAGCATTTTTACAGAAATGATCTCACTTCATCCTCACAGTCACCTCGCAAGGTAGACCTGATTAACTCTCTGCTTTATAAGAATAGCCCAAGTCTCAGAAAGGTTAAGTGGACGTTTTAAATAGTAAAGTCCACTTAAACGGGGAAGTACCAGCACTGTGAATCAAACCCAGGTCTCCAAACTCCATGTCGCATTCTGCCACCCAAGGGTATGTGTGATGATTTTTTAAAATAAGAATCCAGTGCTATTTTCATACAAACTCTGTGTTTCTCTCATTTTGGGGCAGACAGCAAATAGACATTGTATACTAAAAATGGGAAAAGCCATAAAGACACAGCAATGTTGGCTGGAAGATGCTTTTAACTCAATGAAAAGTACTCACTGTGAGCTCTGTTGTGTCTCCAGCGTGCTAGGTGCAAGGGACACAGCGATGATAATATTGTGTTTCCACTCAAGAGTTCATAATCTGGTCAGGAAAGCCATATTTAGGCAACTATCTAATCATAGACAATGTGGTGAGCGCTATACCTGATAAGAAACTGAGGCTCGGGGGAGATAAATAACGTAGCTAAGGACATGAGCTAGTAAGTCCAGAAGACAGAACTAAAGGAAGGACTGGGAAGCCCCCAGACCTGTGCCCTCATCTCCCAGGTTTTACCAGCTCCAGAAGAATCTCCTCAAGGAAGTGGGGAGCCTCAGTTTCCTCATCAGTAAAATGGGAATGATACCATCTTCTCCATTAATGGGTACATAAGAGTAAACGAGACATTTGTACTTGGTGGCTGACATCTCCCAAGGTAATGATATGGATACAGGAGACAGAAATTATTTAGGCAGATGGAAAAGGCAACAGAGTCCTCGGTGGAATTTCCCTTTTAACAAAAACCAGCCCCAAAGTCATTTCTTTTCTAACAAAGAGCAGCCTGTAAAATCGAGCTGCGGACATGAATAAGCAAGCTGGAAACTTGCAGGATGAATGCCAGCAGCTGTGTCCATAGAAAAGGGCTACCTGGGGGCCAGGCAGGTTCAACATGGAGGCTCCATCTTCCCTTTTCTCTGTCACCACGTGTATAGTAAAAACAAAAACACGCAACTGAACGTGACCCGGCCAGGCAGAGAACCCATCTGCATAATAAAATATGAGGGTGGGGTGGCCAGCTTCTTCACATGCCATGCGAATAACATACCTAGTCCTAACCAGTTCTTCTTACATTATGCAAATGACACACCTGGTCCAACCAATCTTTCGTGCCCTATGTAAATCAGACACCACCTCCTCAAGCTCATCTATAAAACCTCCTGCACTTCACCAGGGACCAGAAGACCCACTGGGACTCCCTCTCTCCACAAGAGAGAGATTTTCTCTTTCTTTAGCCTATCAAACCTCCGCTCTTAACCTCGCTCCTTGTGTGTTCCCGTCCTTGATTTCTTTGGTGTGAGGCAATGAACCACGGGTAGTACCCCAGAAAAATGACGCTGCTTCAATATCATCCCACGCAGGATGGGCTGGCCACACGGCTGCCTCTGAATCTTCAGAGACTGCTTCGATCGAAGTTTTAAAAATCTATTTAAATCACACACAAATTCTGTATCTTTGATCTTTTACAACACACTGAATTTAACCCACTTAAAGTGATCTTTTCAGGAGTATCCTGCGTTCCACAAACCAATGCCACACTCAGCCCTTCTCTGAGTGACAGGCCTCCAGCCAGGGGATGGCACCAGTAAACAGTTGCATATAATAGGATTTTTTTTTCTTTTTTTTTCCTTTTTTTTTGAGACGGAGTTTGGCTCTGTCGCCAGGCTGGAGTGCAGTGGTGCAATCTTGGCTCACTGCAACCTCCACCTTCCCAGGTTCAAGCAATTCTCCTGCCTCAGCCTCCCGAGTACCTGGGACTACAGGTGTGTGCCACCACACCCCGCTAACTTTTCATATTTTTAGTAGAGACAGGGTTTCACCATGTTGGCCAGGATGGTCTCAATCTTTTGACCTCATGATCCACCCGCCTTGGACTCCCAAAGTGCTGGGATTACAGGCATGAGCAGCTGCGCCCAACCAATATGATTATGAATACAAGAATTATATGTGGCCACCGCTAAGTGTGAACCATTTAACATTTACTTTGATTCAGTGTCCCTGCTGATTTTAATCTGGTTTTCCATAGCATAGCTCTGAGGCTTGGGCATTTAAGGATGAATTGGATACGTGCTTGTGCAAAACCGCACAAGGGCAGGCTCAGGTGCCATCAGTCACCAGGGGACAAACCACACATAAATGACTGGATAATTTTGCTCACTCATTCATTTTAACGTTTTCAACAACCGTGCCTACAGGGCCTACCGGGAATGGTAATCTGCAAGGCGGAGGTCATGATAGTGAGTTGCAGAGAAAGGGAAGTAAGCCCTGCCCGGGGGGGCTAACCTGGAGATGCAGTAAAGTGCACTGACCATAAGCACAGACGTGAGTTTAAGATCCATGTCCGCCAGTCACTGGCCGTGGGATCTGGGACAGTCATTTAACCACACGGTGCCTTGGTTTCCTCATATGGAACTCACAGTAGTGAAAGTTAAAGGAGTTCAGATGCACCTAGGACAGTGCTTGGCACAGAGTAAGAGCTTCAGAAGTATTTACCATTATTATTCTGGGGGGGGCGACAGGCAGGAAATAAAGAAACAGATAAAATAGGCCAGGCGTGGTGGCTCACGCCTGTAATCCCAGCACTTTGGGAGGCCAAGGCGAGTGGATCATTTGAGGTCAGGAGTTCGAGACCAGCCTGGCCAACATGGTGAAACCTCGTCTCTACTAAAAATACAAAAAGTAGCCAGGTATGGTGGCGGGCGCCTGTAGTCCCAGCACTCGAGAGGCTGGGGCACGAGAAATCGCTTGAATTCAGGAGGCAGAGGTTGCAGTGAGCCAAGATCATACCACTGCACTCCAGCCTGGGTGACAGCACAAGCCTTTGTCTCAAAAAAACAAAACAAAACAAAAAACAAAAAACCTTTCCTTCCCGAAACCCGGATGAGGAGGAAGCAGGGAGAGAGGAACAGAGCTGGCTCCAGTGTTTCCTGATTGTCTCGCCACAGGCTTCGCTCTTTCTGGGTGTTTGAGATCTGTTTTGTTTGCTGGGGGGCCTATTTAACTCTGGTCTTCTCTGGGGAAAATGGAAACAAACCTCCACTGGCCGCTCCTGCCTGGTGCTCTGTGGTGTCTGGACCTGGCCTGGAGTCTGGGGGTTTGGGTGGAACTGAGCACAGCAGGCCCTGGGGCCCCTGGAGGCCTACGGCTGGGCTGTCTTCAGCTTTCTGGGGCTTGTCCTCAGAGCCGCACGTGGGTCGGGGGGCATACTGATGGCTCCCACTCTTCCCGCACCTAGTCTTGGTGCCCCCACCCTCCGCCCATAGTGCTCACCGTGGGACAGCTCTTGATGCCTTTCCTGACCTGCCACACATGGGTCCAATCCGTCAGCAGGTCCGTGCATTCCCCCTCCAGGCTGGATCTCCCATGGGACGGCTTTTCTCCAGCTCACAGCCGCCTCTTGGTCCAGATCACCATTACCTCCCCCTGCTCTCTGCAATAACCCCCACTGTTGTCCTCAGACAATCTGTTCTCAGAGTGAGCTTCATAAAAAGTAAATCGGATCAGGGTCCTCCATTGCATAAAACCCTTCAACTCATTGCATGTGTAATAGCATAAAACCCAAATGTACTGTTGTGGGCCACAAAGCCCTCCAGGAACTTCTCCTGCCTCTACCTCCCCAAACTTCTCCCAGCTCCAGCCCTCGTGTCACCATGTCATGGCGTCTTTCTTGACTCAGGGCTTTTGGACCTGCACTTCCTCCTCCCTAGACCACTCCCTCCTCCCGCCCCCCTACCCCATCACCCAGCATCATGCTCGGCTGTCAACTGCTCAGAGAGCTGTTCCCTGCACACCCTGGCTAGAGAAGGTATTCTCCTTCTGCCTGCCTCTCTGCCTTCATTATTCTCTCTCACCCTTTTTCATTTCCTTTATAGCTTTTATCACAACTTCCAATTATTTTATTTGTTTCTTTTTCTCTTTTTTTTTTTTTTTTTGTTTTTAGACAGAGTCTTGTTCTGTTGCCCACACTGGAGTGCAGTGGCACGATCTTGGCTCATTGCAACCTCCGCCTCCTGGGCTCGAGCGAGTCTCCTGCCTCAGCCTCCCGAGTAGCTGGGATTGCAGGTGTGTGCCACTATGCCTGGCTAATTTTTGTATTTTTAGTAGAGATAGGTTTCACTATGTTGGCCAGCCTGCTCTTGAACTCCTGACCTCAAGTGATCCACCCGCCTTGGCCTCCCAAAGTGCTGGGATTACAGGCACAAGGTGCTGTGCCAGGTCTTAAAAGCAAATTCTTAAGGTGTACCGAAGAAGGACACATCCATCCATTCACTCCTTCTGTAGTTTCTGGAAGAAGGACTTCTCTTTGTTGACCAAACATGGCTAAAATAACTCAATATTAAAATAAACATGAGGCCGGGTGTTGGGGCTCACACCCGTAATCCCAGTACTTTGCGATACTAAGGAGGACTGCTTGAGGCCAGGAGTTCCAGACAGTCTGGGCAACATAGTGAGACCTGGTCTCTACAGAAAATTTAAAAATTAGCCAGGCAGCTTGTAGTCCTAGCTACTCAGGAGACTAAGGCAGCAGGAAGATCAGTTGAGCCCAGGAGTTGGAAGATCATAATCCAGCCACTTCACTCCAGCCCGGGCAACAGAGCGAGACTTTGTCCCTAATAAATAAATAAAAATAAAATAAAATAAACATGAGGCTTGCTCAAAGCCACGAAGCCAATGGGGCTACAAGAGGCTGACGCCCAAATCACAGTGTGAAGTTTCTGTCACAAATTTATAGCTACTACACTTCTGCAGACTCCACTGCAGGTGGTGAAGGGAGAGCACGGCTAGGATTTACAGACTCATCTGATATCAAATTTAGTACAACCAAACATATCTAGGGCTTGTTATTCTTGTGCCATAGAGGACCTTGAAGAAAGACTGAAATGGCTCCTTAGTTTCCATCTGTGCTGTCAGCTCTCATCGTGCAGAAGCACAGGGGCAGTTGGTTTTACCCCAAGCAGAGTAAAATGGTCCAATCCAAAATATAGGCCTGGGTTGCTCAGACTTCTCAGTAAAGCTCTTCCCAAGCAAAAACCAATATCCTTCTGGTCTTTTGGGAATTTGGGGTTGCCTGTTTGCTTGGATTCTGCAATGAGTGTGAGGTTTCTCTTTCTCACAACTTCCCTAAACCCAGGGTAGAGGCTAGAGCAACTCTGTGTTGGATGCTAATTCACCATGTTGGCTTCTGATTAACCCCTTTTTTTTTAGCCCATTTACCTACTGCTATGAAGAAATACCTGAGACTGGGTACTTTATGAAGAAAAAAAGATTTAACGGGCTCACAGTTCCACATGGCTGGGGAGGCCTCACACTCATGGCAGAAGGCAAAGGAGGAGCAAAGGCACATCTTACATGGCAGCAGGCAAAAGAGTTTGCTCAGGGGAACTCTAACTTATAAAACCATCAGATCTCGTGAGACTTATTCACTGTCAGGAGAACAGCATGGGAAAGCCCCACCCCATGATTCAATTACCTCCCACCAGGTCCCTCCCATGACACGTGGGAATTATGGGAACTACAATTCAAGATGAGATTTGAGTGGAGACACAACCAAATCATATCACCCCAGGCCTCTAAGATTTCCAGTTTCTCTGTAGTTCCTGGTGTCAGAGCAGGTACTCACTGTAAGTTCTGCCCTTTGGCCAAACAGCGTTGGTGTTATCATACTTCAATTGTCCCCTACATCCCTTCTGTATCACTCTTTCCCTATGGTATCTAAACCCTGGGTCTCGGGGGTAATGGTGCAGACATCCACCATCTCATCTCACTGCCACCCGAGACACATATGTGGCTTCTGTTCATAAGTCCCTGTTAAATATTTCTTTGTAAGAAACTGGATTTGTCAGTCTCTTTCTTTGGCGTCTCAGCTTCCTCTGACTTTTGCCAGTGGGTTTGCATAGACCTGCTCATCAATAAACATCCAAAGAGCTTCCCTAGAACTCCCTGGCAGTGGTCTCTCAACCACTGAGCAGCAGGATGTGCAGTTCTAACTCCCCAGGCACCTAGCTGCCTGGCCTCAGCCCTGGAGGCAGTGCATCTGGAAGAACTATACCTTGGCGGGATCAGTGGGCGACGCTCAATAAATTCTCGTAGTCGGATGGCTGTCATGATGGATGGGAATCTGAAAAAAATATATAGAGTAAAGGATCATATTGCCAGTTTACACATAGTTCCATGGGTGAGCTATCTAGTACCGCAAAGTCCATCTTGAAAGAAATCGGTAAAAATATTTGACATGGTAGAAGGATGATGCTTATAGGCTATTTAGGGAAGGAAATACAAGATTAGTAAAGGAGCAAAAAGAAATGGCAAACGTAAGGCAAATACATACAGATATGCTTTTCTTTAAAAATCAAAGGTAAAAAAATTAAATAAGTATAAATCAATAAGAAAATAAAAAGCAAAGGTACTGCGCTAACGTTAGCTGGGCATAGTCTCCTGTCTCACCTCATTGTTTTTTTGTTTTTGCTTTGATCACTTGTGCCCCAAGATCCTGTCTCATTTCTTGCAAGCTAAGCACACCATTTCCCAGAGTCCCTCACGACAAGAATCCCGGCCAAGAATGAGAGCCCTTTCATCGGCTGTGCTTGCTTGGGATTTGGAAGGTGGACATGAGGCAGAGGCTGCTGCCTTGATCTTCTCTACTGGCCAGCAAGGTTGTGGAGACATAGCACTTCTTTGCAGCAAAGGTCCAGTGTCTCATCTCCAGCTTTCGGGCAGACAAGAAGCAACTGTTGTGAAGGCAGTGGCGGAAGTCTGTGTCCCAAGGTTCAAATTCCAGCTTCCTGGGTAGCAGAGGCGGTGGTGTTAGGATTAGGTTCTTGAACTGATACTCCTGGAAGCAGCTTCCTGATCGGGACTGACATAGCTTTACCAGTGATGGGTCAGTTTGGTGGAGATGTTCTAGATGCCTCCTGGGGGCCCCACCTAGAGCCTGTTCCTCCAGCCCTTCTGAGGATTTTTTTAAGCACTTCATTTTGTGTGTTAACCCCCTTTCTGTTTCCCACACTGATCCTAGACTAAACATATATTTTGTTTCTAGTCTAAAATTTCTCATCATATATATATATATATATATATATATATTTTTTTTTTTTTTTTTTTTTTCCACAGGGCCTCACTCTGTCACCCAAGCTGGAGTGCAATGGCACAATCTTGGCTCACTGCAGCCTCCACCTCCCGGGTTCAAACAATTCTCCTGCCTCAGCCTCCTGAGTAGCTGGGATTATAGGCACCTGCCACCACACCCAGCTAATTTTTGTATTTTTAGTAGAGATGGGGTTTCACCGTGTTGGCCAGGCTGGTCTCGAACTCCTGACCTCAGGTGATCCACCCACCTCAGCCTCTCAAAGTGCTGGGATTATAGGCATGAGCCACCGTGCCTGGCCCACATCTGATTATTTACTGGAGAATATGGCTCGCCACAAGCAAACTACTACATTTAAATAATCACATAAAGCGGTGAGACCCCACCTCTATGAAAAATACAAAAAAAAAAAAAAGAAAGCCT
Source organism: Rhinopithecus roxellana (assembly GCF_007565055.1). NCBI lineage: Eukaryota > Metazoa > Chordata > Mammalia > Primates > Cercopithecidae > Rhinopithecus > Rhinopithecus roxellana. The sequence goes on along the minus strand of NC_044556.1, from coordinate 108,808,010 downwards.
GTGTGTCGGTGCTTGCCTGTGGTCCCAGCTACTCAGGAGGCTAAGGCAGGAGGATCGCTTGAGCCCAGGAAGCAGAGGTTGCAGTGAACCAAGATCACACCACTGCACTCCAGCCTGGGTGACAGAGTGAGACCCTGTCTTAAAAAAAAAAGAAAAATCACAGGAAAAAGAGTAAACAATGGGAAGGAAAACTGAGTGGCTGGGGGACAAAGGCACACTTTTTACCATTTACCTTAGGAATTTTGCACCCTGCCTATCTATTCTGTATGCATAAAGACAAGTGGGCCTGCGGTTTGCACAAACATAGCTTGTGGTGTAGCAGGAGAACATTGGACTGAGACCTACGTGACCTGCGGCAAGTCATTTCCCCATTCTCCACATTGATTACAATAGCTCTCTGCAGGGTTAAAGGAGGCAGTGATGTGTGCGAGAGTGTTCTGTGTCCTTGAAAACATCTTTGAGAAAGGAGAAATGTGAGTTCCTATTGACAATCATGGATTATGTATCAGGTAACATGTATTAACTCCTATTAGCCTCCTAGCAACCCTACAGAGTTTTATCGCTATTTACTCCCAAGAAATTGAGGTACTGAAGAAGTCAAGTTAACTTGTGTGAGGTTACCAAGGAACCAGGGCTGGAACCCTCTGGCTGCAGAAATATTTATTTCAACTCTTATGCTCTATCAAAACAATCACAAGGCACCCAGACCATCAGCCAACACAAAACTAGGACTATTCCGTAACCAGGAGACAGAAAGGACTGGAAAAAAAAGTGTATGATGTCTCCTCCTCTTCCCTTTCATAGACAACGGCTAACTCATTGCCTGCCGGCTGGCTAGCCACTTTATTACACCTGAGTGTGTTTTTCAAAGCAACTTGAAGATTTTAAACACATTACATTATAATGGAATAGCTGGCTATCCAACAGAGCCTAATCATTTATAATGTACTTTTACTGCTGTGATTTGAAAAAAAAAAAAGAGAGAGAGAGAGAAGGAAGGAAGAAACAATGAAAGAGAAAATCTGAGTAAATACACCTGAGCTCTTGGTTAATTTGATAACCCGAACTCCGAAAGCTTCGTGACTGCAGAGTTTACTTCAGTAGAAGTGATAAGCTGGACAGAAGTGATAGGCCGGACAGAAGTGATGATAGACTGGACAGAAGTGATGAGAGGCTGGACAGAAGTGATGAGAGGCCGGACAGAAGTGATGATAGGCTGGACAGAAGAGATAGGCTGGACAGAAGTGATGAGAGGCTGGACAGAAGTGATGACAGGCTGGACAGAAGTGATGATAGGCTGGACAGAAGTGATGATTGGCTGGACAGAAGTGATAGGCTGGACAGAATAATGCAGGGTATTCAGGGCTCTTGGCGCTCCTAACAAAGACAGCCCCAACTATCCTTTCGAAGACAGAGTGAGTGCTCAGTGCCTAGAAATTCTGAATCAGTCTTGTAAGGGAATAAATTGGTCATGAGTTGCCATGCTTTTCTTGGATATATAGGAGATGTACATATTTATGGGGTGCATGTGCCATTTTTATACAAGCATACAATGAGTAATGATCCAATCAGGGTAATGGGGGTGTCCATCACCTCAATAATTTATCATTTCTTTGTGTTAGGAACATTCTAATTCCACTTTTTAAGTTATTTTGAAATGTAGAACAGGCCGGGTGCGGTGGCTCAGGCCTGTAATCCCAGCACTTTGAGAGGCCGAGGCGGGCAGATCACTTGAAGTGTTCTGAATCCTTGAACTCAGGAGGCAGAGGTTGCAGTGAGCCGAGATGGAGCCACTGCACTCCAGCCTGGGCAACAGAGGAAGACTCCGTCTCAAAAAAAAGAAAAATAAAAAAAGAAAGAAAAAAAAGAAATGTACAATAAATTGTAGACAATAGTCACCTGTTGTGCTACCAAACACTGATCTTTTTTCTTCTAACTGTATTTTTGTTCCATTTACCATTCACCGTTTATTCCCTCCTCCCCACTCCCCTTCCCAGCCCTGCTAACCATCATTCTACCATCATTCTACTCTCCACCTCCACAAGCTCAATTTCTTTTCTTCTACAAGTTCAAATTTTTTCAAACTCCCACATATTAGTGAGAACAGGCAACATTTGTCTTTCTGTGCCTGGCTTATTTTACTTAATATAATGTCCTCCAGTTCCCTTCATGTTGTAAATGACAGGATTTCATGCTTTTCTTTTTGTTTGTTTGTTTTTGTTTTTTGAAACGGAGTCTCAGTCTGTCACCCAGGCTGGAGTGCAGTGGCGTGATCTCAGCTCACAGCAACCTCTGCCTCCCAGGTTCAAGCGATTCTCCTGTCTTAGCCTCCTGAGTAGCTGGGACTACAGGCACCTGCCGTCGTGCCCAGCTAATTTTTGTATTTTTGTAGAGATGGGGTTTCACCATGTCTTGGAACTCCTGACCTCAGGTGATCCTCCCACCTCAGCCTCCCAAAGTGCTGGGATTACAGGCATGAGCCGCTGTGCCCAGCCAACTTCATGCTTTTTTATGGCTGAATAATATTCCATGCATGTATATATATCTCACATTGTCTGTATCCAATTCATCCATTGATAGACACTTGGGTTGATTCCATAGCTTGGCTATTGTGAATAGTGCTGCAGTAAACATAGGAGGGCAGATACCTCTTTGATATAACAATTTCCTTTCTCTTTGATATATACCCAGCAGCAAGATTGCTGGATCATATGGTAGTTCTATTTTTAGTTTTTTGAGGAACTTCCACACTGTTCTCCATAGTAGCATTCATTATTGCCTGGCTTTTGGATAAAAGACATTTTAACTGAGGCGAGATGATATCCCATTGCATTTTTCTGATGATTAGTAACATTGAACTTTTCTTTTTTTTTAGACTCACTCTGTCTCTAGGCTGCAGTGCAGTGGTACAGTGGTGTGATGTTGGCTCACTGCAACCTCTGCCTCCTGGGTTCCAGTAATTCTCCTGCCTCAGCCTCCCTAGTAGCTGGGACTACAGGCATGCATCACCACGCCCAGCTAATTTTTTGTATTTCTAGTAGAGACAAGGTTTCACCATGTTGGCCAGGATGGCCAGATTCACCTTGTGATCTGCCTGCCTTGGTCTCCCAAAGTGCTGGGATTACAGGCATGAGCCACCGCACCCAGCCATGTTGAACATTTTTTTTACACACCTGTTGGCCATTTATGTGTCTTCTTCTGAGAAATGTCTATTCAGATTTTTTGCTGATTTTATTTAATTAATTAATTAATTAATTTTTTGAGATGGAGTTTTGCTCTCATTGCCCAGGCTGGAATTCAATGGCGTGATCTTGGCTCACTGCAGCCTCCGCCTCCTGTGTTCAAGTGATTCTCCTGCCTCAACCTCCCGAGTAGTTGGGATTACAGGCACCCGCCACCACACCCAGCTAATTTTTTGTAGTTTTAGTAGAGGTGGGCTTTCATTATGTTGGCCAGGCTGGTCTTGAACTCTTGACCTCAGGTGATCCACCCACGTCAGTCTCCCAAAGTGCTCGGATTACAAATGTGAGCCACTGCTCCTGGCCCTTTGGCCCATTTTAAAATCAGATTTTCTTTTCCCTATTGAATTGTTTAAGCTCTTTATACATTCTGGTTATTAATCCCTTGTCAGGTGGGTAGTTTGCAAATGTTTTCTCCCATTCTGTGGGTTGTCTCTGGTTGCCATGCCATGCAAATGTTTTTAGAGGAATGCATTAGCAGTGGTGTTTGAGTCCAAGTCAATGCTCCTACGATAATCAGACGACCTTGTTTGGGGGTGGTTACCGATCTTTAGAGAATTTCCTGCACCTTACGTAAGGGATACCAAATCACATTTTTTTTTTTTTTTTGCTGTTAATCATAATCTCTTGGACACATAAGGAAGTGTAGTTTGCGATAAGATATATCAGTACATTTTATTTTAGTCCATCTTAAAAAATGTAGCCACATACCAAATCCAAATGTGATAACTCAAGTATGAACATATGGTAAACTTACCATCATTTTCATAGTCACAGCCAGTACTGTACAACTGTTGTTCTCAGCACCAGGAACAACATAACTTCAGCTCCCTTAAATATGTAATTGTTTAGCTGCCTTAATAAAAGACACTCACTTAGATGTGCCCCAAGTAAAATTCTTCCAAAGCAAACAAAATTGCTATCCGTACCCTTACCCTACCATTCACTCAATTTCACTTATGCCTAGGAAATCTTTGAATGTGTTTATTTACCACGGAAAACATAGCATGCCCAGAGTGAATAATGCCATGAGACAATAGTAGAGCCATCCATGATTCTACACATAAACAACTATTTTCATGTTTTTATAGCATATATATGTGTGTGTGTGTCTATATATATATATACACACATATACATACTTAAATTGTTTTTTTTGAGACCGTCTCACTCTGTCACTTAGGCTGGAATGCAGTGGCACGATCTCAGCTCACTGCAACCTCTACCTCCTGGGTTCAAGCAATTCTCATGCCTCAGCCTCCTGAGTAGCTGGGATTACAGACATGCGCCACCATGCCTGGCTAATTTTTGTATTTTTAATAGAGACGGGATTTCACCATGTTGGCCAGGCTGGTCTCAAACTCCTGATCTCAAGTAATCCACCCACCTCGGCCTCCCTAAGGGCTGGGATTCCAGGTGTGAGCCATCATGCCTGGCCCATACAGAAATAGTTAAACCACAGCAGATATTCTATTTTGTAATTTTTAATTTTCTTTTTTCTTTTCCTTTTTGAGACAGAGTCTGGCTCTGTCACCCAGGCTGGAGGGCAGTGGCGCGAACTTGGCTCACTGCAACCTCCACCTCCCGGGTTCAAGTGATTCTCCTGCCTCAGCCTCCTGAGCAGCTGGGATTACAGGTGTGTACCACCATGCCCGGCTAATTTTTTTGTTTGTTTTTAGTAGAGATGGGGTTTCACCACATTGGCTAGGCTGGTCTCGACCTCCCGGGCTCAAGTGATCCTCCCCCTTCAGCCTCCTGAGTAGCTTGGACTGCAGGTGCATGACACCACACTCGGCTAATTAAATAATTTTTTTTTTTTTTTTGTAGAGATGGGTCTCACTATGTTATCTGTTATCTAGGCTGGTCTTGAACTCCTAGGCCCAACCAATCCTCCCACCTCGGCTTCCCAAAGGGCTGGAATTACAGGCCTGAGCCGCTGTGCCTGGCCCTATTTTATATTCTTTGTTTCTCATTGAACAATATATCATAAAACTTTTTCCACATTGCTAGACTACTTTTTTTTTTTTTTTTTTTTTTTTTTCCCAAGATGGAATCTCGCTCTGTCGCCTAGGCTGGAGTGCAAGGCACAATCTTGGCTCACTACAACCTCTGCCTCCTGGGTTCAAACGATTCTCCTGCCTCAGCCTCCTGAGTAGCTGGGATTACAGGCGCACGCTACCATGCTTGGCTAATTTTTGTATTTTTAGTAGAGACAGGCTTTCACCATGTTGGTCAGGCTGGTCTCGAACTCCTGACTTCGTGATCCATCCGCCTTGGCCCCCCAGAGTATTGGGATTACAGGCGTGAGCACCCTGCGCCCGGCTGAGTATTCTTAATTTTAATATTTCACATTCCTTTGTGTAGTTTAGTAAGGGCCATCCACCACTCTATTTAACATAAGACTCCACTCCACCCCACTTCTGAACTCCTTTTCCCTGCCTTTGCTTTTTCTCCAAAACACTTTTCCCCATTTGCCATACTGTACGTTTACTTATGTATCTTATTTATATTTGTTTTACCCTGCCCTCATTAGAAAGTAATCTCCATGGTGGTTGCAGTAGCTCATGCCTGTCATCTCAGCACATGGGAGGCCAAAGTGGGTGGATCGCTTAAGATCAGGAGTTTGAGACCAGCCTGGGCAACATGGCAAAACCCCATCTGTCCAAAGAATACAAGAATTATCTGGGCAGGTGGCATGTGTCTGTAGTCCCAGTTACTTGGGAGGCTGAGATGGGAGGATTGCTTGAGCCTGGGAGGTGGAGGTTGCAGTGAGCTGAAAAGACGCCACTGCACTCCAGCCTGGGTGACAGAATGAGACCCTGTCTCAAAAAAAAAAAAAAAAAAAAAGGAAAAGAAAAGAAGAAAGGGCAGGGTTGTCTATTTTGTCTACTGCTATAGCAGTCAGGTCAAAGATAATAATTAGCACATGGTAGACATCTGACAAATATTCATTGAATAACTGAGTGAGTTATAATTTATTTAACCCAATACCCTAATTTTGGACATTTTGGTCATGCTGAACATCTCTATGAATATGTTTCATTCTACTGAATTTATTTCTTAAGGTACATTGCTAAGAATGAGTCAAGGCTTGCGCAGCTTCATGGCTACTAGGAGGATTCAGCCACCTCCATTAACTAATGTTGGCCCCCAGACCACTGAGGTTAGACTCTCTGCGCACAGAAATTAAAATTTAACAATACAACTTTTTATCACATTGGTGTTCAGAAGGTGAACCAAGATAAATGAATTAAAAATGCACATTGCAACAAACTTCCTCAAAGTTAGTGTTCAACATGCTGACTTCAGGAACAAATCTGTAAGATTTGTCAACTTTCTCAGTACGTTTTTGGCATTATATAATATGGATTAAATCAAATTTCTACAACATACAATAATAGTAAAGAACCTAATAAAATTCACCCATCTGTGGTAAAATTTATTAGCAAACTGTAAGGAACCTTCTCAATCTGATAGCGAACATCTACAGAAACCTACAGCTAGCGTCATACATAATGGTTAAGGACTTAGTGCTCTCTTCCTAAAATCAGTAGCAAAACAAGAATGTTTACTCTCATTGCTCATATTAAACATAGTGCCGCAAGTCCTAGCCAGCACAATAAGAAGAAAAGGAAATAAAAGGTATACAGATGTCCTTAGCTGCAAATGACATAACTGTCCACTTAGAAAATCTCAAGAAATCTACAAATAAATTCCTAAAACCAACAGCTATGCTTAGCAAGATCGTAGGATTCAAGATTAACATGTAAAAAAATCATATTTCTAGATAGAAATTAAAAATTGGAACAAAAATGTAAAACACAACTATTTGCAATTGCTTAAAAATGAAACGTGAAAAACGAAAAACACATATACAGGATTTGTATGCCGAAAACTACAAAATGCTGATGAAAGAAACCAGAGAGACCTGAGAGGTAGACTACATTCATGGACTGGAAGACAACATAATAAAGATAACAATTCACTGTACAATGATCTGCTTTATCTTAACAAAATCCCAGCAGGATTTTTTGTAGATATACACAAACTTATTCTAAAATTTATTTGGGGCTGGGCGTGGTGGCTCATGCCTGTAATCCCAGCACTTTGGAAGGCTGAGGCAGGCCTTCCAAAGTGCGGAGGTCAGGAGTTTGAGACCAGCCTGGTCAACATGGTGAAACCTGTTTCAACTAAAAATATACATACACAGATAAGCCGGGTATGGTGGTGCGCGCCGGTAGTCCCAGCTACTCTGGAGGCTAAGGCAGGAGAATCATTTGAACCAGGAGGTGGAGGCTTCAGTGAGCCAAAATTATGTTACTGCACTCCAGCCTGGGCAACAGAATGAGACTCCACCTCAAAAAAAAAAAAAAAAAAAAAAAAAAAAAAATCAAAGTTTGGGTACTCCCGGTACAATGTCAGGTGAAACCAGTCACAATTATTTAGCAAATTTAATCAACTTACGGGCCCCCATGAAAGACAACTAGCAAGTTATGAATTAATCTGTCCAGAGAAGGGACGGAGGAGGAGGAAGGATATTAGAGTCAGGGTCCCAAGACTCTGATGTTATACATCTAGTAAGATTTGGAAAATTCAGTGAGTCAATGGAAACCTGTGGAATAGTCAGAAAATGGCATTTGAACTGGTGAGTAAATTGTATCAGTTGATTTTCTGGATGCATTTATTTTATAATGCCCCTTTTCCTTGTAAGTGTTGCATCTGTGCTCATGAAATGCAAACTATCACAAGAACAGAAAACCAAACACCGCATGTTCTCACTCATAGGTGGGAACTGAACAATGAGATTACTTGGACTCGGGAAGGGGAACATCACACATCGGGGCCTATCATGGGGAGGGGGTAGGGGGGAGGGATTGCACTGGGAGTTATACCTGATGTAAATGACGAGTTGATGGGTGCTGACGAGTTGATGGGTGCAGCACACCAACATGGCACAAGTATACATATGTAACAAACCTGCACATTATGCACATGTACCCTAGAACTTAAAGTATAATAATAAGAAAAAGAAATTAGAGGAAGTTCAGCCTCTGGGGAAAGCCGCGCCCTAGTGACCTGAGGGTGTAGAGAAGGCATAGGTGGGGAAGTGCTTTAGGACTGACATGACTCACCCTGCTAAGAGCATGACGACCGTTCTAACTGCCTTTGAGCATGCGTGCTGAGAGGCTGTTTAGAAGAGAGCTCACAGCAACTGAGTTACTTTTTCAGTCCCCTATTGCTTCTGTTTTTTCAGTCCCCTATTGCTTCTGTGTTTTCAGGCAGCCGGTTTTCCCAGTTTAGGAAGGCTGGTTCCCCTCTCCCCTGATTCTCACCAGTTCTGTAGTGAATTCTGCTGCCTGAATACTCACTCTTTCTCCTTCTCTAGCCTAAATTAAACCCACTCTTCAGGGCTTTGTTCAGGTCCTACGTAAGTTCTCTACGAGGCCTCTCTTCTGAGTTTCAAATGGCCCATTTCCCTCCTCTGAATTCCCAGAGCCCCTGGTAAATTCTCCTATGCATTTTGGTTCTGAGTCTTCTCCTTTTTGGTTTATTGGTTTCTGAATTAATTTATTCTATTATTTAAGAAAAATTAGTGACAACTCTCTGCCAGGCTTTGGATAAGGCTCCAGAAATTCTTCAAACAACAAGACATCTGGGTTTGTTGTTGTTGTTGTTCGTTTTCTTAAATAGAGACAGGGCCTTGCTATGTTGCCCAGACTGGTCTCAAACTCCTGGGCTCAAGTGATTCTCCCTCCTCGGCCTCCCAAAATGTAGGGATTATAGGTGTGAGCCACCATGCTTGGCCAAGACGTCCATTTTATACAGCACTTTGTCTCTTCAGGTAGAACATGAGCTCCTAGATGCTGGGGACCACTGTGTTTTGGTGGCCACGATCTTCGCTCTTTGTCCTTCTCCTGTCTCATTCTCTTGCCAAGTGTTCGCTCTCCAAGGAGTGCTTGATGCATACTTCAGAATGAGTGAATGAGTGAAAGAGTCTATCGATCAGCTAACTCAGTGACCTGTTCATCTAGTGAACAGTTTTTAAAACCTAGGTATTCTTGTATCCCAGAGAACCAGATATCTTATTAAATATAGGTGTACCTGTTTCTGAGAAAAAAAAAAAAGACAACGTTGAGTTAAAACTATGACAAGAATTCAAAGTTGAGAGGGATGAGTATTCACTTTCTAAAAGAAATTTTTGCTTTACCAAAAGGCTTGCCATAAAGTTTCTTTATGTTGCGAGTTCCTGTCTCTAAAATATTTGAAATGCAGTCAACCATGTAGTAATGCAGCCACTAAGTGAGGCGAGAGAGGTACAGGCAGTACCAACCACACCGCTCTTACCTGTCTCGGCTGCCCTGGGCAGAGACCACCTTGTTCTTAAAAGTACTCTGAGGACAGTGATGATTACAGCTGCCTCCTGCTGCTGGATCAACTGCAGAGAGGCAGTGGCAGGGCCTGATTCCTCTACATCATTCAAAGGGTATTGTGATGCACGATGGCTTACAAGGTTTGCCAGGAAGTGCTTTTCAGGTCTTAGGCTTACAAAAAGTAGAGATCCTTTGGTCTCCAGAGACAGCCCAGCTGCACATGAAAGAAAGGGCAGGCCGGGCGCAGTGGCTCAAGCCTGTAATCCCAGCACTTTGGGAGGCCGAGACGGGCGGATCACGAGGTCAGGAGATCGAGACCATCCTGGCTAACACGGTGAAACCCCGTCTCTACTAAAAAATACAAAAAAAAACTAGCCGGGCGAGGTGGCGGCGCCTGTAGTCCCAGCTACTCGGGAGGCTGAGGCAGGAGAATGGCGTGAACCCGGGAGGCGGAGCTTGCAGTGAGCTGAGATCCGGCCACAGCACTCCAGCCCGGGCGACAGAGCGAGACTCCGCTCGGAAGGAAGGAAGGAAGGAAGGAAGGAAGGGGAAAGAGCAAAAATTAGTGTGAAAAGGAAAATCATGTAGGCGAATAATCCAGGCTATCTAATCACTAGAGCTTTCTTTTCTGTAAAGATGGTCCCAAGGACAACGTAAGGTGAAAATCTGGGTGGTGCCACACTGAGGAGTCCTGCCCTTTGCAAGCTAGAATTGAGGAAGTATGGTTTGGCACGAGGAGCAGATGAGGCCAGCTCTGCCTTGTCTAAGGCTAGATCAGGCTCCAACCTGCTTCTTTGCAGGTATCAAAGGAGAATTTTAATTATTTTAAAATATGGTTCAAACCAATCCATGAAGTGTCACAATAGCACTATTATATAGAAGCAAGCCATAACCCGAGAAAAAGAAGTGGCAAAAATATTTATTCAGACCAACCTGTCAAAACCAAACCAAAACACTGGCATTGTCTCTTTTTTTTTTTTTTTTTTTTGTGATAGAGTCCTGCTCTGTTGCCAGGCTGGAGTACAGTGCCACGATCTCCGCTCACTGCAACCTCTGCCTCCCAGATTCAAGCCATTCCCCTGCCTCAGCCTCCTGAGTAGCTGGGACTACAGGCGCCCGCCACCACACCTTGCTAATTTTTTGTATTTTTTAGTAGAGATGGGGTTTCACCATGTTAGCCAGGATGGTCTTGATCTCCTGACCTCGTGATCCTCCCGCCTCGACCTCCCAAAGTGCTGGGATTACAGGCATAAGCCACCGCGCCTAGCCAACAGTGGCATTATCTACAGTAGGTTGTCCTGGAAACAGGGACACTTCTCAGTTAAATACAGTCTGCAAGTTAGAATGTAAAATATTTCCATAAGATTCCAGATGGCACTCAGGAGAGACCAGGGCTAGGCTGGGTTCCTGCTGGGAGCTTAACCTATATGGAACAGGCATGAAATAATGTAATAACAGAGTCTTGGTGACACAGCATTTTGTTGAAAGCGGATAAGCTAAGGAAAACTTCAATATATGAGGACAGAAGCAACAAACTGGAACCACACTAAGAGAAATGATAAATTGGGTCTGATTTGTTGAGTAAGCACCTCATGTTGTTTTAGCTATTAGACACACACCATCTAGACTCTCCATCACCACCATGGAGGGAGATTCTCTATTGAAAATGAAGTATTTCTATTTGAAATGAAGGCTAAGAGAAGCTAAGGAACTTGCCTTACAGTCCTACAACCAGGCTGTAATGAATCTATGATTTGAATCCAGCTATTTGATGTCAAAGGCGTTTTAAGAGTAATAACCCATATTCTTCACTGAAAAAAAAAATGAACAAAAAATTCCCATTTCTTTATGTAAGATATACCTGTCAATATAACAAAAAGTTCAAAGAAGAAAGTTTAAAAATGAACACAGGCCAGGCATGGTGGCTCATGCCTGTAATCCCAGCACTCTGGGAGCCCAAGGTGAGTGGACCACTTGAGGTCAGGAGCTCGAGACCAGCCTGGCCAACATGGCAAAACCCCATCTCTACTGAAAATACAAAAAATTAGCTGGGTGTGGTGATGTGCACCTGTAATCAGAGCTACTCGGGAGGCTGAGGCAGAAGAATGGCTTGAACCTGGGAGGCGGAGGTTGCAGTGAGTCAAGATCACACCACTGCACTCCAGCCTGGGCAACAGAGCAAGACTCTGCCTCAAAAAATAAATAAATAATAATTACAAAAAAAGGAACACAAATCTCACTGGTCAGAAATTATCATTGTCCACAACTGGTGAATATCAGTTTAGATTTCATTCTAGAAATATAAACAGATGGAGGTTAAGAGTGAGAGAGGGGTTTTATAGACAAATAATTTTAGAAAACTGGGATCATACTATACACGCCATGTATATAAAATGTAAATATATAATTTAAGTGTGTTTTAAAATATTTCACTGAAGAGTCAAACCGAAGTCATGACGAATCTACACAGCGGAAGAGGTTGTACGGACTGCTCCTCAGAACGGCCTCTGAACGGCAAGGGCCGCTTTTGCATAAAGATGCTCATTGGTAGACATTTCTTCAAGCCTGTGCCGTGCCTGGTGACCTCTAACACCTAGTTCTCCATTCCTCTCAGCTTTCAAATGTCCTCCAGTCTCCCCCCTGGGTTTTGTAAATGGCAAAGTTAGTGTTTCCTTAGATGAGCGGCATTGGGATTGTCCTGCAAAATGTGAACACAACACTATTGGTCTATCTTTCCACCATGTCATATTGTCCTTTGAGTCTCTCAAAAGGCAAAATATTGCCAGGCCATACTGACCACCATCCAGGTCAGCCTCATCACCTTTTCTTACAGTACATCCAAGTCTTATCTTCATGTTTGGAAGCACATTCGTTAAATAACTCTTCCCCAGGATCCACCATTAATTTGGAGTCATCTTCTGTCCACTTAATCTCATACTTCTCCCTTGGTGATGTCAGAGAGCTCGGAGACCTTCCTCATCTGCATAGAACCTTTAAATCTTTAAAATAATACATGTCCTGGCTGGGCGCAGTGGCTCACGCCTGTAATCCCAGCACTTTGGGAGGCCGAGACGGGGTGGATGACCTGAGGTCGGGAGTTCGAGACCAGCCTGACCAACATGGTGAAATCCCATCTCTACTAAAAGTACAAAATTAGCCAGGCATGGTGGTGCATGCCTGTAATCCCAGCTACTCGGGAGGCTGAGGCAGGAGAATCGCTTGAACCTGGATGGCAGAGTTTGCAGTGAGCCAAGATCACACCACTGTACTCCAGCCTGGGCAACAAGAGCAAAACCCTGTCCCCAAAAAATAAATAAATAAATAAGTAAATAAAAAAAATTGCATGTTCTCATAATTCAGAAAATACAAACAAAAGTAGGAACATTAAAATAGTATGAGATTTTTCAATCCAGAGACTCTACTATTACTATTTGAGTTCATGCAATAGATCGCAGTTATGACTGGGGTAGGGTACCATGTATATTTCGGTTCCCAGGAGGGAGCCCTGGCTGGTTAGCCAGAATTCGTTCTAGGACAGAGCAACTGTGCTGCGTGCTCCTCATCCACTTTCCACCTTCGAACATGGAGCCAACCCAACACGGCAGATTCCCTGCCCTTCCTCTGTCCCCTGCCGGCTCCTCCACCTCTCCAGTCTAAAGGTGCCTTTTAAACAGATGAGCCCTCTAGTCACGGAAAGTACAGGGATCCCTGCAGTGGAAAATGCGGTGCTTTGCCTCGACTCCCCTTAGGGACCAAGCTGTGTCCATACCTGCTGAGACTGTAGGTTGCCTCTTGATAACTCACAACTAAATTGCGCTTCAAGAATTGCCCTTAGGCAAAAAACAAATAAACAAAACTGATGTCCAAGGTGTGTGCTCCCCGCTGCAGGCAGCCGTATCCAATGACTTGTCAATATGAGGGTGACAAAGACGAATCCCCTTGCCTGGGTTTGGGACAACTGCGAAGGGTCATCCCAGCTTCAAACTCCCTGTGGAATCAACTGGCTGAGGCAGAGCCTTTGCTGCATCTGAGTTATTTTTTCCCTCTACTGAAACCTGCTGCCTTCGTTCCATTGTGGAGATAGTTCTTGTGCCTCTCTTCTCCAATAAACCACCTCCACACAAATCTCCCTGTCAGAGTGTTTCCCAGTGTTTCCTGATTGAAAAGAGTTGGTCTGGGAATGGGCTGAGGATGCAGACTCTAAGATGAACTTTGGGATTCCGTCGCCTACCAGCAGGCTATCAGTAAAGTCCTCCTTACCAGTGAGGAGGAGTAGGGCTAGCCTCTGGCATTCTGTAGGGAAGCAACTGTTAAAACTTTCACCTAGGCCGGGCATGGTGGCTCATGCCTGTAATCCCAGCACTTTGGGAGGCCAAGGCGGATGGATCACCTGAGGTCAGGAGTTCGAGACCAGCCTGGCCAACATGGTGAATCCCCATCTCTACTAAAAATACAAAATTAGCTGGGCGTGGTGGTACATGCCTGTAATCCCAGCTACTCGGGAGACTGAGGCTGGAGAATCGCTTGAACCTGGGAAGTGGAGGTTGTGGTGAGCCGAGATCACGCCATTGCACTCCAGCCTGGGCAACAAGAGCAAAACTCCGTTTCAAAAAAAAAAAAAAAAAACTTTCACTTACAGTACAAAAGGACAGAGTAGGGGGAGGAGGAAGCAACTGGCAGGTGCAGTTTCTCAGGCATTTGAGAGGTTGGAGAAGTAATTATGAGAGTAATGAAACTGGATAGTTCCTGATGAATACAATCTATGCTTTGCAGTGAGACGGCAAACATCATCATTAATTTAGGCAAAGTGTGAAAGCAGGGCTCCCCCTTTGCAGCATACAGAGAGGCTCTCATTTCCTGCAGCAGGCGGGCAGGAAAAGATGAGAATTAGACTAAGGATTTAAACATAAGGGTAGTGGGGCCCCCGAGAAGAACCCGGCAAATCTGCTCTACCAACATCATGGCTGAATTTGGAAAGGATTGGTGACTTCAGATGTGGTTGAGGACAAAGAGGTCAATGCACTTGATAGCTTGCAAACTCAGATTCATCTCTGTCCAGGGTTATTGTTCCTCCCTGCCTTGATGGCTTGAAGATAATGCAGGGGCCATCTCACCACCGCCTCAGGGTTTACCCCATTTCCTCTGCTGGCCGCCAGATGATAATTACATGGAGCAGCAACATGACCTGCAGGGGAAGTGCCTGGCCCACCAAGAGAGGAAAGAAGTGATGAGTCAAAGGAAAATCATCTGAATTTCAGTCATAAGGAAAGATTAGACAAATTCAAACATTCTGCAACATAACTGGCCTGAACTCTTTAAAAATGATAAAGTCCACTGGGCGTGGTGGCTCACGCCTGTAAGGCGGGCAGATCAGGAGGTCAGGAGATCGAGACCATCCTGGCTAACACAGTGAAACCCCGTCTCAACTAAAAATACAAAAAATTAGCTGGACGTGGTGGCAGGTGCCTGTAGTCCCAGCTACTCGGGAGGCTGAGGCAGGAGAATGGCATGAACCCGGGAGACGGAGCTTGCAGTGAGCCGAGATCGCGCCACTGCAGTTCAGCCTGGGCAACAGAGCGAGACTCCGTCTCAAAACAAAACAAAACAAAACAACATTTTTGTTTTTAAATTTACAGAAGCCACATTTTGGAGAACTATCTGACATAATATTCTCAATGACAATTTTAAAATGTCTCTTTATCAGACACTCAATAGTGTTTAAGGAGAACCTGCCAGGTATTCATTCCTGTACTGGCCAGCCGGGAGTGAGGTAATTCTAGGAGACGTGGAGACGAACATAGGTCAAAAGTGCAGCTCTGCATCTTGGCTATAAAACGGGGCAATAAAACCTACCACATGATGCTCATTCACATCGAGATTGCAAGCAGAATGTGACAGCACTGTGTTGGTTTGCAAATGCTCGTTATAATTGTATAGGACAGCCATAAACCTCAAAAACTGTGTAGACAGGGAGTTCTCACTCTGACTCACTGACATAAACTGTCCTTTGGGACAATGACATATTAGATATTCTCCTCAAGCATTTTTTTCACTTTCCTCTATTGTAAATTGACCATTTATAATTGTATAATCAAATATTTTATTTAGAAAATTTCAAACTTACAGAAAAGTTGAAAGAATACAATAAGCATTCATGTACCTTCAACCTAGTTTCACCAGTTTTTAATATTTTCACCACATTGTATATTTTTTTCCTGAAGCATTTGAAAGTAGGCATCATGACAGTTAATTCCAAATATTTCAGCATGCATTTCCTCAGAATAGGAACATTTTCTGTTAACCCCAGTGGGCTGTCTCATCTAAGAAAAGTAACACTAATTTTATAACACCATCACATATACAGTCCAAATTTGAATTTTCATAAATGACCCAAAAAAAATGTTTTTCAAACTTTATCTTTTCTTCCTCTCTTTTTTTCAGTGACCTGTGATCGAATCACATTCTATTTGGTTTTTATGGCTCTGGCCTCTTCTCATCTATCCCCCTCATTCTTTTGTTTGCTTTTCATGATAATAACTTGCTTTAAAGAGTCCGTGCCAGTTGTAGAATGCTGTAGAGTCCATTTTTTTCTCCTTTGCTCATGATTAGATTCTAAGGAAACACTGTTGACACGAGTACCACATGTGGGAATTTGTGGCATACCGTATACCTTTAAAGACCTTATCAAGGACTTACATAAAGTTCTTTTGGTTTTAAGTTATAAAATAATTACTATTAACTTGATAAAAAATTAATTTATTGGAAGGCAGTTTATTGGAGTGGACTATAGAACTGAAGGAAGGATGGGACTCACCATGCCTCAAGGAGGCAGTACCAGGTCAGGTCTTGGGATCCCAGAAGCAGGGGTTCATGGTCCCTTGGGCACTGCCATTGATATGACGCGGCTTCCATGACACCCTGTCTGTCGGGGTCAGGTCACATAGACACAGCCACCAGGGAAATAAGGTCAGGCAGCCACTCCAGCTGCTTTCTATTTAAGAGATGAGGACATTTACTATTGTATGAGGCTTATACAAAAGGCTTTTCTTGCTTTCTTTATTTGGTTTGCCCAGCAGATCAAGAGACAGGAAAGTCTCTGAAGGATCTCCCAAGCAACAGATTGTCTCCTAAGTCATAAGATCATTTTATGCATCTCATTAGCCTGTCTTCCCCAGTCCTCACCCTCCTCCCCCAGTTAATTAAATCACTGACATCCAGTCACCCAAGTCACACAGTTTGGGAACAGCCTAAGAATCCTTCTCCTCCGCCTTCACTTTCGGTAGCTCACCAAGTACTTTTGCTTCTGCTTCCTGATAGTCTCACCGTGCTGCTCTCAACTCATCTGCTAGTGCAGTTCCTTATCACCTCTTGTTTGGACCTGTTTGAAAGACTGTGAGCTGAGCCTGTAGGTCACCTCCCCACGGCGCAGCCCTCATTTCTTCCTGGCTAACACAACCACAGTTTCGTTCAGGTTGCAGTAGGCCCAGCCCAAGAGAATGATTACGGTTGATCTCAGCCAAGTTTGGAGATCCCGTTCCCTTTTGTGTGCGTGTATGTGTGTGTGTGTATGTGTGTGTGTGCATGTATGTGTATGTGTGTGTGTGTGCATGTGCATGTGTGTGTGTGCGCGTGTGTATGTGTGCGTGCGTGTATGTGTGTGTATGTGTGTGTGTATATGTGCGTGTATGTGTGTGAGTGTATGTGTGCGTGCGTGTGTGTGTATCTGTGTGTATGTGTGTGTGTATGTGTGTGTGTGCGTGTGTGTGTGTGTGGGGGGGGTTTCACTTTTTGGTCTCTGGGTTTTTTGTTTTGTTTTGTTTTTGAGACAAGGTCTCTCTATGTTGCCCAGGACGGTCTCAAACTCTGGTGCTCAAGTAATCTTCCCACTCCAACTTCCTGTAGCTAGTACTCCAGGTGCAACCTCCTGAGTAGCTAGTACTCCAGGTACACACTGCCACACCCGGTTCCCATTCCTTTTAGTTCTATGCTCATGGTTCTGTCCTTCCTCACAGCTCAGAGCACCTTTGTGACTTAGTTCTAACCAATATAACCAACAAGATCTAAGGAAACATCTGTTGGGGGTTTGCTACAGAATGTTTTCCTTGCTGAAAAACGAACTATCTTTTTCCATCCTCCCCTTCCATTCTCCGTGATGGGAAACAATGTCTGCAGCCCAGCAGCCACTACGCAGTCGACACAGCCATGCTGTCACGCGTGCTGCTTCCTGGCTGCAGACACATTGCCTGTCTGCCTGGCTGATTTCTATTCATTCTTCACCTAGGGAGTGTCCCCTATCCACCTGACCTTGTAATCCCTCTCCCACACCACTGATCAAGATGTACTGTCTCCCTGTGTGCCAGCCCAGTTACACCTTAAGGTTGGCACATATCTTCTCTTTTTTGTGAGAAGCAGCAGAAGTTTGTTAAGAGCAAGAAGTCTGGCCACAGAGCCCTGGTTTCATTATTTTATTTTATTTTGAGACAGGGTCTCACTTGTCACCCAGGCTGGAGTGCAGTGGCACAAACATGGTTCACTGCAGCCTCAACCTCCTGAGCTCAAAAAATCCTCACAGCTCAGCCTCCAGAGTGGCTGGGACTACAGGCATGTGCCATCACACCTCATTAATTGTTAAATTTTTTGTAGAGATGGGGTCTCACTATGTTGCCCTGGCTGAGCCCGGGTTTTAAAATCTCATGCTACTACTTTACTGGTTCATTCATCATTCTTTACTATCAGAGCCTTAATTTTCTCATTTGAAAAATGGCAGTAAGATCATTATTATCTAGATTGTAGGATTATTACAGGGAATAAAGAATCACTGCGCATTAGCTTAGCACAGCGCCTGGTCCGTGGTAACTTCTCATCGTGCACCTACACAAAATCAGTCACTTACTAGATAGCTGAGCTCTGATTCACCTTGGAGATCTTGACTCCAAGTCCAGTGCTCTTTTTACTGACCTGAAGTTTGCGGGGTTAAAGAGGCACAGGCCTTCTCGCTAGCTCAGGCCCAAGTGGGCTGCTGGTGTTGAATGTGTGGTGACAAATGCACAGGTCCATGGCACCATTCATTTATACCCAGATGCCGCTTGGTCATCTGACTGCTTAGGATCTAGGTAAGAGTGTCTCAAATCCACAGTATCACTACAGGAATACATCCGAAGCCTGCTGGGGAGGCAGCAGGGCTATGGTTATTTTTACTTTAAACTCTACTTTTTTTTTTTTTTTTTTTTTTTTTTTTTTTTGTAGGAGCAAGGTCTCGCTCTGTCATCCAGGCTGGAGGGCAGTGGTGTGATCAGGGCTCACTGCAACCTTGAAATCCTGAGCTCAAGCAATCCTCCCACCTCAGCCTTCTGAGTAGCTAGGACAACAGGTGCGCACCACCGTGACTGGCTAATTTGTAAAAATTTTTTGTAGAGATGAGATTTTGCCACATTGCCCAGACAGGTCTTGAACTACTGGCCTCTAGTGATCCTCCCAAAGTGATGTGATTACAGGTGTGAGCCGCCATGTTTGTTTTAAACCAATTGATGGGTGTGATAGAGACTGCTGTTTGTCCCTCATGTCTATTCTGTCCTTACAGAACCCTTATTTTTTAGCTGCGCTCAGGGTGACTCAGCTAAAGACTGTATTCCTCAGTCTCCCTTTCATTTGTTCAAGAAAAAAATACAGAAAGACTAAGAGCGTACGGATGGTGCAGTGAGCGGGAAAGTGACGTCCTTGAGCAGGAACCCCGATCTAGCACAGACTCTAGGTTCTAGGGGATTTGGTTCAAGGGAGGCCAAATGCAGTCGGTTTTTAAAGCCAAGAGACTGAGGACTGTGTATGTCTCATGTCAGAATGTCGCAGTGTCTCAGTGTTGTGTTGGCTGGCAACAGCTAGGTTTGCCGGTTAGGTAAGCACTGGGCTGGCTGAAACTGTGCAGTATATGTGGGGTACCTGCTTTGGGACGGTGGCATCTGACAGCCTCTGTTGAGTGAAGATTGTAGCGTTCAGTGAAACACGCCTTAGTGGCAGCAGGCTGGGTGGCCAGGTCCTTGTATGTCACATTTAAGTGTGGCTATGTGTCTAATTTTGGCCAAGGAAATGCAAGGGGGAGTGTTTTGTGCTATTTTTAAAAGGCATGGTCTCCTCCGTCCTGTTTGGTGGAGATGCAGACAAGATGCAAGGCTTCAAGTAGTCCTGGGTCCCTGCGATGGAAGCCGGGAATGTAGGATGGTGGAATAATACATTTGGAGAAAGCTGGTTCCCTGATGCTCGTGGAGCTACCAAACCAGCTCCTGACTGCTTTCCTCGGGACTTGGTTCAGATGAAAGAGCAATGAGCTTCCATCTCGTTGAAGCCCATCCCCCCGCTTTTTTTTCAAGACCAAGTCCTGCTGTGTGGCCCAGGGTGGAGCGCAGTGGCAGGATCTCAGCACCTCCACCTCCCATGTTCAAGCGATTCTCTTGCCTCAGCCTCCCGAGTAGCTGGAATTACAGGTGCGCACCACCACTCTCAGCTAATTTTTGTATTTTTAGTAGAGATAGGGTTTTGCCATGTGAGCCAGGTTGGTCCGGAACTCCTGACCTCAGGTGATCCACCTGCCTCGGCCTCCCAATGTACTAGGATTACAGGTGTTAGCCACCACACCCAGCCTTGAAGCCCATCTCTGCAGAGCCAGACCCATATATGTGTTGAGCAGGACAGGATCTACCTGCCTGTAAAGGAATTTTGTTTTTAAATAGGAATTTTCTATCCGGTCACCTCCCTACATTCATTCACTTGTTGAAAAAATGTTAGATATTGTATACCAATATTTCCTTTACCTTTATACTTAGGAAAGATGGGAGTTATAAAAAAAAAAAAAGCAAAAAACACAACAGGGGTACTGAGAAAGAGCCAGATGCCATTGTCACTAAAATCTCAGTTCCCGAGCCCTGTGTGGCCTCTGGGAAGCAAAGGTTGATGATAACATGTTTGTCACAGCACAGTCAAAGCTGACAGTCATGTTTCAGTGCTAATCATAACCACGGTAGAAGATGAGCTATGTACTGTTTTACTATGGAAACTTGTTTTATTTCTCTTGCCCCTGCCTTTTTTTTTTTTTGCAGCAACACATAGGATGACAAGCAAGTGCAATAATTTCTCCTGGCCTCCTAGGAGGCTGTGAAAATTAGGTGCAGTTTTTCTTACGATGACTATTTGGACTCTGGCTCCTTGATATGGTGTCATCAATAAGTAGCAAGATCCTGGAGGGAAATACCTGAAATGGGAAGCTGGAAGGTAGACCACAGTCAAAATTAAGTTTATGGAAAATAAAGAAATGTAAAACAAAGTTATTTATGTAAGTTTTGGAACAAGATTCATACTTACTACATAACTTCCATTTGTGGAGTCCTTATTATAAGCCTGACATGTTGCTAAAGTCTCCTCATAAGGTTATTTTTATTTTTCTCCTTTTTTTTTTTTTTTGACAGGGTTTCACTTTGTCCTCCAGGCTGGAGTGCAGTGGTGCAATCATGATTCATGACAGCCTCGACCTCCCGGGCTCAAGCAAACCTCCCACCTCAGCTTCCCAATTGGCTGGGATTGCCGACGCATGCCACCATGACTAGCTACTTTTTGCTACTTTTTGTGTTTTTTGTACAGACAGGGTCTCCAAATGTTGCCGAGGCTGGTCTTGAACTCCCGGGCTTGAGCAATCTTTTCACCTCGGCCTTCCAAATTGCTGGGATTACAGGTATGAGCCACCATGCCCAACAGATTATTTTTTTAAATTCTCACAGTGTTATGAGGTGGGTACTACAAAATGCAATTTGCAAAGGAGGCAGCGGAGGCCTGGAAACACTGAGTATCTGGCCCATAGTTACACAGGCGGTAAAGGCAAAGGTAGGCTCTGAACCCAGGTCTGGGTGACCCGAAAATCCCTGCCTCTGTGGAGTGTGCTGGAGGCTGTGGGTCAGAAGACCGGAGTTGGGATCCTGGCTTTGCACACCACAGCTCCCTGACTTTAGGTATGTTTACTGTCTCTGGGCTTCTGTATCCTCAGTTGACAGCATCACGTCCTTCTGTGCCCATCAGCAGCAGGAGATCATCGCCCCACAATGCGGGCATTCTGCTTCTGTTTTTTCCTCTCTCATAGGCTCGTGTGACGACTGATTCATCTGGGAGAAAACTCTGGGAGGATCTTGTTGGGCGACAGAATGGGCAATGGTGGGGAGGCTCTTGCAGACAGAGAGAGGATACTTAAGGTGAATCATAAACACTGCCCGCCTCTCACCTGCAGTTCTTGCCCCATCCCGTCCCCGTCTCCGTTGGACCACAGCCCTTTGTCCCCAGACTGGGTGACTCAGCACTTGCAGGAGAGAACCGACTGAGGCTGAAGTTGCCAGAGGAAACCAAACAATTCTTATTTACCAAACTGTCAAAATCCTATCATTGCAATTAAGGAGATAGGCAATTAACTGTGTCTTAATTGCAGCAGCTGCCACTTCTTCTGAATGCTGTAATTTACAGACAGAATGGGAGGAGACTTTACATTAATGTGTGTCTTTAAACAACGGAAAACATTGATGGAGCCTGAAGAAAATTGTCAGCCTGGTGGTGGGGCCCCTCCTGGGAAGAGGCATTGTTACAAAATATGCTTACAGAACGCGGTGATTTTCCTTTGCCTTTGTTGCCTAATGGCTGCATTCATAACAAATGCCAGAATGACATTGTTATATCCTATATTATACACAATACAACTTACTGATTCCAATAGCAGTATCATCTGTGAAAACCTCTGCAAGTGTTTTCTCAGTCTTGTTGGTTTCAAAAACAAAACAAAACACACACACACAAGCTGAGTTTTAAAACAAAGAGTTTTTGCTTGTTTGTTTGTTTGTTTTTGTTTTTTTGAGACAGAGTCTCGCTCTGTCGCCCAGGCTGGAGTGCAGTGGTGCGATCTTGGTTCACGGCAACCTCTGCCTCCCGGGTTCAAGTGATTCTCCTGCCTCAGCCTCCCGAGTAGCTGGGATTACAGGCATGTGACACCACACCTGGCTAATTTTTTTATTTTTCGTAGAGATAGGGTTTCACCATATAGGCCAGGTTGGTCTTGAACCCTTGACCTTAGGTGATCCGCCTGCCTGGACCTCCCAAAGTGCTGGGAGCCACCACGCACAGCCCTAAAACAAGGAGTTTTAAACATTAAGTTCAGACTCATGGTCAGAGAAACAAGGTTTTACTTTTTTATTTATTTATTTATTTAATTTTTTTTTTGAGATAACGTCTCACTATGTTGCTGGAAAAAAAGCTTTTAAATTTAGAATTTTAAAGGGTATTCAGATTTACACCTGTACAGCCACTCTATGGGGTAGGTTTTATACAAATGAGGAAACTGACACGCAGAGAAACTAAGAAACTTGTTCAGGGTCACGGAGCAAGCTAGGAAGTGGCCAAGCTGGTTTCAGGCCCAGAGTTTGCTTTCTTCCCCAGGGCTGGTTGGCCACGTGGGATGCAAGGCTGACCACAGTGAGGGACCCCAAACAAGGGAGAAGACAGAGCCATGGCAAATCCAGGAGGAGCAGCCCTTAGTGAGGCGGCTGGCAAGTGAGAGGCCAGACTCGGCTGCAGTCTGGAGCTGCACTTCAGTCCGGGAAAGGCCCAAGTGCAGCAGGAGTAACATGACGCTTTCAGGTGAGACTGACCAGGCCTCCAAACCCTGCTCCTCCACTCCCCAGCCAGGTGACCTTGGGAAATGTCCTTATCTCTGAGCTTCAATAGCGTCAACGTTCTTCATTTATACGGGGGACCGGATCAGCCTTGCACAACTGCCGTGAGGATATAAAAGGAAAAGTTGTGGCCCAGGGTCTGGAATTCTGGCTGGGACGCTGAAGTCACCTGGTAAATGTTTGTACATCCTTCTTCTTCCCCAAAGGAGGCTGCACAGGGCCTCCAATCTAGGAGGCGTGGGGGTGCTGGGCAGCTACTAGAAAAAGTGCAAATCCAGGGGCTGACAATAAGAACCAGAGCACACACTGAGGGGGCAGGCTCAGTGTCAGGGATAAGCCGGATGCCTGGTTATCATCATCAGGGACCACACCAATGCTGGACAACAAATACCATGGGCTGCATGTTGAGCCCCGAGTGTTGGGGTCAAGGCTGTCACATCCTCCTGCTTCAGATCAGAATGAATCCTAGGACCTGTGCATGAGTCTAAGTGGCTGAGCGGTGAGGCTGGGTGGGCTCCAACACCCAGGATGTCAGCTGGGTGGCCCTAGGCCCGGGCTTCCTCTTGGCAGGCCCTCTCTCCTCAGTGCATGGACCTACTGTTCTGGCAGCCTGCAGAGAAATGACAACTGCCTTCACCAGAGGGCTAAGTGAGGGTGCAGTGCTGTGCCTGCAAGACACCTCACCTTAGGCCAGTTCCTCTGGGACCATCTCCTCTCTTGTCTGATTGAACTTTGACCTGTCTTTTGGAGAGACAGAGTTTTCAACACAATTCATTAATGTAGAGATACAATTATATCAAAGTGGCTGGGCACAGTGACTCATGCCTTAATCCTAGTGCTTTGGGACACTGAGGTGAGAGGACTGATTTCAGCCGGGAGTTCGAGAGCAGCCTGGGCAACAAAAATTTTAAAAAGCTAGCTGGGAATTGTGGTACATACCTACAGTCCCAGCTGCTTGGGAAGCTTATGGTGGGGGGAGTCTCCTGAGCCCAGGAGTTTGAGGCTGTAGCAAGCTCTGATTGTACCACTGCACTCCAGCCTGGACGACAGGGTGAGACCCTGTTTCAAAAACGAAAACAAAAAACAGAAAAAAAGTCACATAAAAGTAAAGTGCATACCTGCAATTACCTTCCCAAGAGAGTTGAATGTAACCTCAGAGTTGCCTGGTAACCATTGTAGAACAGGCAGGGCCAGCCCCAGCAAGTGCAGCCTCCCCTCTTGACCTCCCCGGCCCTTCCCTTCATTCCTCTGAGCAAAGTCAGCATCCGGGAGGGAAGCTGGTATTAGGCCTCTGGATCCTGATGGAATCTCCTAGGAAAGCCAGCACTTTAGCTGGCTTTTTCTGTGGTCCATTTGTGGACGATTTTTTGTGGTCCATTTAGCTGGTCCATTTGTGACCAACATAATTGTAGAGGCACCGCGCATCTGATGATCACCAGCAGAAGTGCCATCCTAAGACTGTGATCAGAGCTCTGTCTCCAAGACTCGCTGACAGTTTCCCAGAAAGGAAGGTCAGAGATGAAAGAGCACGAAGTGAAATGGCACAGATCTGGACCTGGGGGTCCGGCAGGGTTGCGGGGTGATCCTATTGCACTCCCACTGTCTTAAAATTATTGACTTTCTTGTTCATCATTTGCAGAGGCCAAACTCCACATCTTGTAAACTCCCATGCACCCAGACTTAAGAAGCAACAAATGTTAACAGGCAAGTGGAATTCACATTGGGCAGAGTTTTTAGTGTGGAGATTCCTTAAAGAACTAAAAGTAAAACTACCATTTGATCCAGCAATCCAACTCTTGGGTACCTACTCTGAGGAAAAGAAGTCATTAAACAAAAAAGATACTTGTACACACATGTTTATAGCAGCACAATTCGCAATTGCAAAATCGTGGAACCAACTCAAATGCCCAACAATCAATGAGTGGATAAAGAAACTTGTATATACATATATATGATGGAATACTACTCAGCAACGAAAAGGAATGAATTAATGGCATTTGCAGCCACCTGGATGACATTGGAGACTATTATTCTAAGTGATGTGACTCAGGAATGGAAAACCAAACACCGTACATGCTCACAGATATGTGGGAGCTAAGCTATGAGGACACAAAGGCATAAGGATGATACAATGGGCTTTGGGGACTTGAGGGGAAGGATGGGACGGGGGTGAGGGATAAAAGGCAACAAATAGGGTGCAATGTTTACCGCTCGGGTGATGGGTGCACTAAAATCTCACAAATCACCACTGAAGAACTTCGTCATGTAACCAAATACCACCTGTTCCCCAATAACCTATGGAAAAAAACAAGCAAACAAAATTGGGCAGAGTTTTCAGTCCCTGCCCATTATTCTTGCCTTCAGTCATGTGAAGCCACCAGGAAATCTTTGCCCACAGAATCACAGAAAATAGGGCTGGACAAACCTCGGAGACCATTCGGTTAAATGAGTCAACTGCCTAAGACCACAGTAAAGTTACTCCATCCATTCAGAGCTTACCGATGGGGCATGCTGGGCGTGGTGCTAGTCGCTGACTAAACAGTGGTTACAGCACAGGCCGCGGGCAGATCTAGAGCAAAACTTCACTTCTATTGACCCTTGGTCTTTTCTTGTTCATACCTCACAAAGTCAGAGACCCCTATCAGGGATCTATCTAATATGTTTTGCAATAAAGATTTTTTTTTTTCTTTTTGAGATGGAGTCTCGCTCTGTCACCTAGGTTGGAGTGGTGACATGATCTTGGCTCACTGCAACCTCTGCCTCCCGGGTCTAAGCAATTCTCCTACCTCAGCCTCCCAAGTAGCTGGGATTACAGGCACACACCGCCATGCCCAGCTAATTTTTGTATTTTTAGTAGAGACGGGGTTTCACCATGATGGCCAAGCTGGTTTCAAACTCCTGATCTCAAGTGATCTGCCCGCCTCGCCCTCTCGAAGTGCTAGGATTACAGGCGTGAGCCACCATGCTTGGTCTATTTTGCAAGAATAATTTAAAAAGATTCTCAGGGCAGGAAAACCACTTTTGCCTGTTGTGAGTGAAATGGCTGGAAAGAAACCAGGAAAGGAAAGAGAAGAAGGTTGCAAAAGTTAGGAAGTCTTTGAGGCAGGGATCAGAAAACTTAGATGCTCCAGGAGCCCGGCAGATATGCATAAGTGAGCAGACATGGTTAGTGACCACAACAGGGGTGCCCTGCAGGGGTCGGAGGGCATCTGACCCCGCCAGAGGGAGCAGCTGCCACTCAGCTCTGAACTCTTGTGCTGTTGTGGGACTATGGCCCAGTGTTGCCAGGTCTTCCCATATTTCAAGAGAAACCAGATTTTTAATGGGAGCTTTTTAAAATTCTAGTGCACCGATCAAGCTGAACAAAACATGGAGTTAAATTTATCTTATCAGCCATCGGTTTTCAACCTTGTGAGTTAAAACATTTAAAAAATTACTTAGGTGCATCAAACAAAAACAAATGGTTACCTCTCCTCTTCTTTAATTCTATTTTGCCTTTCCTGCAATGTTACATCCTTTGCTTTAAAAAAGGTACCCAAGTCCATTATTCACAATCATGTAATTGAAAGTTTTCATTTAGTAGTGCAGCTCCACTCGCAGAATCCATTCCAGGTGGTACATGAGGGACGCCTTCAATGTCCAAAGATGCGAGGCCTCAAAGGCCAAGGAAACCCCACCTGGAGGAGATGTGTGTTTACCTGGGCAGCAATGTCTTTTCCTGCTATTTTCTAAGTTTCCTGCATTGTCTCTTTGGCAAAGAGAAATCCTACCCTTTTCATAGACTAGGACACTTCAGCTGATTGAGCGTCACCTCTCTGCCTCGGAGCCCGGCACTCCCAGCTGGTCACCAGGCCTCCCAGGGCTGAGGTGTGGTGGAAGGTGGGTTGGTGTCTAGGAGAGGTAATCCTTAGGAACAGGCGTGGCCCTCAGCAGCCAAGCAGAAGAAAGGGGCTTGCAAAGGACTTCAAAGGTTTTAAATATTTGCAGAGAATTAATCCATTCCTTATATGCAGAGACTTAATCCATTCCTTATTTGTGAAGCTAAAAGTATTTTTTAAAGTACCTTTTACTGACACCTGTGGAATTTAGGAAACTGCTGTGGGAATTACTTGCTCACAGTCACTCCTTACGAGAAGTCACTCCTTACAGTGGCTGCGTGGAGGTGGCTGTTTCTGCTAACTGGCCTGCTGCTTAGTCCCCCTTATCCACGAGGATATGTTCCAAGAGCCCCCGTGGCTGCCTCCAACCTTGGATAGCACCAAACCCTATATATACTATGTTGTTATTTTTATTTATCTTTTCTTTTTAATCCTGCCCCCAATGTGATAGTCATGTTTTTCCCTATACATACATACATAGGATAAACTTTGATTTATAAATGAGGCACAGTAAGAGATTAATAACAGTAACTGGCCTGGCATGGGGGTCATGCCTGTAATCCCAGCACCTTGGCAGGACGAGGTGGGTAGATCGCTTGAGCTCAGGAGTTTGAGACCAGCCGGGGCACATGGTGAGAACCTGTCTCTGCAAAAAATACAAAAATTAGCCAGGCATGGCAGCCTGCATCTGTAGTCCCAGCTACTTAGGAGGCTGAGGTGAGAGGATTGCTTGAGCCCAGGAGGCAGAGGTTGCAGTGAGCCAAGATTGTGCCACTGCACTCCAGCCTGGGTGACCGAGTGAGACCCCGTCAAAAAAAATAAAAATAAAATAAAAAATAAAAAATAAGAAAAAGCAATAACTAAATATAAAAGAGAACAATTATAACAATATG
Organism: Rhinopithecus roxellana; assembly: GCF_007565055.1. NCBI lineage: Eukaryota > Metazoa > Chordata > Mammalia > Primates > Cercopithecidae > Rhinopithecus > Rhinopithecus roxellana. The sequence continues at coordinate 108,779,935 of NC_044556.1, read as the reverse complement.
CCAGCACCACTATTTTTGCACTTTGGGGCCGTTATGAAGTAAACAAGGGTTGCTTCAACACAAGCACTGTAATACCTTAACAGTTGATCTGATAACTGAGACAGCTGCTGGGTGACGAAAGGGCAGGGAGTGTAGACAGCGGGGAAATGCTGGACAAATGAACGATTCACGTGCTGAGGGGACAGAGTGGGATGGCATGAAATGTCCTCAGGCTACGCAGTATGGCATGCAATTGAAAAACTTACGAATTGTTTATTTCTGGAGTTTCCATTTAGTATTTCCAGACTGTGGTTGACCTCACGTAACTGAAATTGCAGAACGTGAAACCTCGGAGAAAGGAGTCCACCAACAAATTGTCAATGTGGTCCTCTATCAGCTGGCTGCAGATTCATCAGCTGCAGCTCCCTGCAGATGCCACATTCCAAAGACTATTTGTAGTTCCCTGAACACACTGGAAAGTTTGTTTCCGTGCCTCTATTGCTCCAATTTGCTATGACATTTATTTCGTTTACCGCTTGTAAAATTCTACTCATTTGCTTACTTAAATAATCATTAAATATGGAGCATAAAATAAGAGCAAAATGTGGACTATGTCCTCCAAGAGTCTAGAATCTGAAAAGAGACAGACATGTACACAAGTGCTCTCTGCCTGGCTGTTCATTCTCCCCAGCACTCCTAGATTCCTGTGCTCTGGAAAGTTTTCAATGACCAGTGAAGTTTGGTTCAGGTGCCGTAATTTTATGGTAACTTTCTGATTTTCTCATCTTTCTTTCTCCGCTGGTTGTAAGTTTTTTGAGAAAGGACATTCTTTTCTTTTCTTTTCTTTTTTTTTAATACTTTAAGTTCTAGGGTACATGTGCACAACGTGCAGGCTTGTTACATAGGTACGCATGTGCCATGTTGATTTCCTGCACCCATCAACCTGTCATCTACATCAGGCATTTCTCCTAATGCTGTCCCTTCCTCAGCCCCCCACCCCCTGACAGGCCCTGGTGTGTGATGTTCCCCGCCCTGTGTCCAAGTGATCTCATTGCTCAATTCCCACCTATGAATGAGAACATGTGGTATTTGGTTTTCTGTCTTTGTGACAGTTTGCTGAGAATGATGGTTTCCAGTTTCATCCATGTCCCTGTAAAGGACATGAACTCATCCTTTTTTATGGCTGCATAGTATTCCAAGGTTTGTATGTGCCACATTTTCTTAATCCAGTCTACCATTGATGGACATTTTGGTTGGTTCCAAGTCTTTGCTATTGTGAATAGTGCCACAATAAACATACATGTGTATAAGTCTTTGTAGTAGCATGATTTATAATCCTTTGGGTATATACCCAGTAATGGGATTGCTGGGTCAAATGATATTTCTAGTTCTAGATCCTTGAGGAATTGCCACAACGTTTTCCACAATGGTTGAACTAATTTACACTCCCACCAATAGTGTACAAACGTTCCTATTTCTCCACATCCTCTCCAGCATCTGTTGTTACCTGATTTTTTAATGATCGCCATTCTAGCTGGCATGAGATGGCATCTTATTGTGGTTTTGATTTGCATTTCTCTGATGACCAGTAATAATGAGCATTTTTTCATGTGTCTGTTGGCTCCATAAATGTCTGAGAAAGGACACTTTCTTATTCATGTGGTTCCCCCAGGACTTAGGAACACGGTTATTTGGTGAATGAATGAATGAATGAGTGAATGGGTATGGAACGCTGGAGGCTAGCACAGGGTGCTAGGAAAGCATACAGAGGCTAAACCTCTCCTAGACCTAAAAGCCAGGGAGAGTTTCCCAGGGAATGCCTAAATTGAGTTCAGAACACTGACCCAAAGTAAGAAAAATGTGTCAATTCTGCTTCCAGATACAAAAACTAACATCTACTGGATGACTCTTTATGCAGAAAACAATGGCAAGACCTGACCGTAACACAAGGTAACTACCTGAAGGTACTGGTGAGCAAACAGAGGCAAACAGATCCCAGTGGAGAGTTATCTCGGAGCAGGGGAGGAGGGGAGACTAGGAGTTTTGTGGCTTTAGCCTGGGTTGACAGCTGGCTTGGGGAGCCAAAAGGGTGGTGCCAGGAAACGCTAAATGCTAAATAGAACAGGGGCAGGGAGTCATGGAAGGGCAAGTGCTAAAGAGCGACTTTCCTAAATCAATGTATCCGTATCTCTGACTCACTCCTAAAGCAGGAACAAATGGGACAGACTCAAGGCAGATCCGTTACAAACCAAAGGTCTCAACTGAAACCAGAGCTGCTGCTTAAAACAGAGTTTGTAATTAAACCCAGCCGAGAATGTTACCTGCTAAAACAAAGGAAATGACACTCACTAGAGGGGGGAAAAACAAAATACAGAACCTCTAAGACTGAACATTCATCATGTCTAAGATACAGTCCAGAATTCCCCGACACACAAAGACCAAGAAAATTGAACTAATTCTCAGAAGAAAAGTTCTGCCTGGGATGGAAAAATGTTGGAATGAATAGGCAAGGATTTTGAAACTAGATTATAACGGTTATAAATAAAAAAAAAAAAACACGTTTTCAATGAATGAAAATTTTAGCAGAGAAGAAATCTCAACAGAGATATAGAAACAATAACGAAGAACCAAATGGAACTTGTAGACTGAAAAATAAAATTTCTGAAACAAAAGTGTCCTAAATGAATGTAACATCTAAATGAACTTGACAAAGAAAAGAGTAAGTGAACATAAAGAGAGATAAATAGAAATTATCTAAGATGGAAACCAAGAAAGGAGAAAAAAATAAACAGAGCCCTCAGGAATCTGTTAGAAGGTATCAAACAGTCCAGCATGGATGTAACTGAAATAACAGAAAGAGAGGGAAAGAAGAATGGTACAGAAAGATTTTTAAATGGCTGAGATTTCCCCAATTCAATGAAAGATATAAATTTGCAAAAAAAGATGCTGAACAAACAACTAAAAAACAACAACCCACTGACGCACACACAAGGAAGCCCACACCAAGGCACATCATAATCAAAGTGCTGAAAGAAAAAGATAAGAGCAAATTTTCAAAGAAGCAAGAGAATCAGTCACAATGGCTCACGCCTGTAATTCTGCCACTTTGGGAAGCTGAGGTGGAAGGATTGCTTGAACCAGGAGTTCAAGACCAGCCTGCACAACATAATGAGATTTCCCTCCCCTTCTTCCCTCCTTCCTTCCTTCCCCTACGGCCGGTAAGTCATTACGGCGACGTACTTCCGGACCTAGTGCCTTTCTTTATTCCTAGGTGAGAGGGTCGGCTACAGAATGACTGTTTCTTCTAACTCCGTAAGTACTTAAACCGACTACCTCCTATTTCCTTCCTTCTTCCTCCCTCCCTTCTTCCTTCCTCTTTCTTTCTTTCTTTCTTTCTTTCTTTCTTTCTTTCTTTCTTTCTTTCTTTCTTTCTTTCTTTCTTTCTTTCTTTCTTTCTTTCTTTTCTTTTCTTTTCTTTTCTTTTTCTCTTTTTTATCCAAGTTGGGCTGCAATGGCACAATCATAGCTCACCGCAGCCTTGAACTCTTGGGCTCAAACAATCCCCTCACCTCAGCTTCCAAGGTAACTGGGACTACAGGTGCATACCACCATATCCTGGCTAATTTTTAACTTTTTTGTAGACACAAGGTCTCACTATGTTGCCTAGGCTGGTCTCAAACTCCTGGGCTCAAGTGATCCTCCCACCTCAGCCTTCCAAAGCGCTGGGATTACAGGCGTGAGTCACCATGCCTGGTTAGAAACTTGTCTCTTCAAATAAATGATAAAAAAGACTCTGTTTCTAAAACAACGTAAACCACCACCAAAACAAAAAACAAACAAAAACCCAAAACCCAAACAAACAAACAAAAACAAAGGAGCAAGAGAAAATAATATATTACATACAGAGGAACAACGATCTAATTAATATCAGATTCCTCATGAGAAATTCTGGAGGCTAGAATAAAGTGAAACAGTGTAATTAAAGTGCTGGGAAAAAACTGTCAATCCAGTATTTTATATCCAGCAAAAAATTCTTTAAGAATTTAGATGAAATAAAGATACAGAGACTTTATTACCAGTAGATGTTCTCTACAAGAATGGCTAAAGAAAGTTCTTCAGCCTAAAGAGAAATAATACCAGAGGAAAATGTGGATCCTCAGAAACAAAAGAAGAGTTTTGGAAATGGCAAATAATTGGAATATACAAACTTATTTTTCCTTTTGCCTTTTTTCTCTTAATTTCTTTATAAAATATAACTGATTACAGAAAAAATTATAACAATGTATTTTGGAGTTTTAAATTTGTATAGACATAATACATGTAATAACTATAACATAAAGAATAAAGGAAAAATATAGATTTACAAAGTCGTAAGATTTTTATACTTTACAGAAAATAGTACATATTAACTGTAAAAGAGCTATGAAAGGTTGTGTATATATGTGTGTGTGTGTGTGTGTGTGCATGCCCACAAGCATATGTATATGTATATATGTGTGTGTGTATATATATGCCCATATACATATAGTAATCCTTAGGGCAACCACACACACAAAAAAAGCAAAAAGTCTGGCTAAAAATCCATGCAGACAACTAAAATATAATTAACATTTTTTGATATATTGCCTCCAAGAGAAGGCAAAAATGTAGGAACAAAGGAATAAAGAACAGATGAGATAAGCAAAGAACAATAACAAAAAAGTAGCAAACCATATCAGTAGTTCATTAAAAATTAATAGACTTAACACTCTAACAAAAGGCAGAGACTTTCAGAATGAAGGTGTGAAAGGAAAAAACAACCTTTTTTTTTTTAACTTCTACTTGCCAATACAGATCACGTTTATGACCTCCGGTCAGCAATCCTCACCAGCAACCAATGCCCAAGGAAGATTCTTCAGTGGACACCAGCTGAGTGTCCTATAACTCAACTCAATTCTGACACTGTCTACCTGGAGATAGCATCAGATCCCACAGGTTGAGGGCTCAGTCTCACAAGATTGCTTCCACTCCAAATGCCAATTGCAAGTAATAAGTGGTCACCTACACAGTCATTCCTTGACATCTGCAGGGATTGGTTCCAGAATTTTCTGGAGATACCAAAATCTGCAGATGTTCCCGTCCCTTTTATAAAATGCTGTAGTATTTGCATATAATTTATGTACATCCTTCTATACACTTTATAGTATCTCTAGATTACTTACAATATCTAATACAATGTAAGTATTATGTAAATAGTTGTCATACTGTATTTTTTTTTTTTTTTTTGAGACGGAGTCTTGCTCTGCCGCCCAGGCTGGAGTGCAGTGGCCGGCTCTCAGCTCACTGCAAGCTCCGCCTCCCGGGTTCACGCCATTCTCCTGTCTCAGCCTCCCGAGTAGCTGGGACTACAGGCGCCCGCCTTGTCGCCCGGCTAGTTTTTTGTATTTTTTAGTAGAGACGGGGTTTCACCGTATTAGCCAGGATGGTCTCGATCTCCTGACCTCATGATCCGCCCGTCTCGGCCTCCCAAAGTGCTGGGATTACAGGCTTGAGCCACCGCGCCCGGCCGTCATACTGTATTTTTAAATGTTGTGTTTTTTTATTGTTATATTGTTATTTTCTTTATTGGTTTTCTTTTCCCAAATATTTTCAACTCATGGTGGGTTGAACCCATGAATGTGGAACCCAGGGATGCAGAGGGCTGATTGTACTTCTGATCAATAGCTTATAAATTGGGGATTTTATGACCCTCTTCTTGAGTTCAATTGATTTGGTAGGACTGCTCACAATATTTGGGGAAACATGTATGTTTACTTGTTCATTATAAAGGATATTACAAAGAATACAAATAAACAGCCAGATGGATGGGTGCACAGTGCAAGGTATGTGGGAAACATCATGGAGCTTCCGTGCCCTTCTCCAAATGCACCACCCTTCAGGAATCTCCACATGTTCGACTATCTAGAAGTTCTCTGAACCTAGCCCTTTTGGTTTTCCGTGGAAGCTTCATTAAGTAAGTATGATTGATGACCTCATTGGCCATTGGTGATCAACTCAACCTTCAGCCTCTCTTTCCTCACTAGAGGTGGAGGGTGTAGAACTGAAAGTTCCAACCTTCTAACCACATGATTTGTTCCCTTAGCAGCCAGTCCCCATCCTGAGGCTATTCAAAAGACCCCAGCCATCAGTAAAATCATTAGTATACAAAAAGACACATCATTTTGGAGATTCCAATGGTTTGAGAAATTACATGCCAGAAAACGGAGGAAAACTAAATATGTATTTCACGATATCACAGAAAGAAAATAGGACTCAATTATATGTTGTTTACAAGATACTCCTTTTTGATATAAATATTGTAGAAAATATAAGTAGAAATATAAGTAGAATATATTATAATATATTATAATAGCATAAATATAAGTAGAAAAATAAAGAGATCTGGAAAGAAATACCATATCAACAGTTAGCATAATAAGGCTGAAGTGGTTATATTAATATCAAATAAAATAGATTAAAAACTAAATGCATTGCCAGAGATAAAGGGAGACCTTTTGTAGTGATTTATAGTGTTTCATTGGGAGAGACATAAATGTATACGTTCTGAGTAACAGAGTTTCAAATACAGGAATAAAACATTGACAGAATGAAAGAGGTAAGTAAACAATTTCACAATCATTGTTAGAAATTTTAACCTTTCTCTTGTCAACTGATGGAAGAACTAGACAAAAAAATCAGCAATGACATAGAAAATCTAAACAACATTACAAACCACTTTAATTGATATTGATGGAACCCCTCAACATTTGAAGCATGTAAATTCAAGCACAAATGGTATGTTTACCAAGATAATTCATATTCTAGATAATAAAATAAGTCTCAATAATATTCAAAAGATTGAAATCAAACCAAGTATGTTGTCTGACCACAATGAAATAGATTATAAGCAAATAAAAATAAAATAACTAGAAAAAGCCTAAATGCTTGAAAATTAAACAATATATTTCTAAAAAATTATTAGAGCAAAGAAGAAATCAAAAGATAAATTATAAGATATTTTGAACCGAAAGAAAATGAATACGTAACACATCAAAAATCTATGGATGAAGTAAAGGTGGTACTTACGGAAAGATGGATAGCTTCAAATGCCTATAATGGAAAAGGAGGAAGGTGTCAAATCAATGATATAAATTATAAGCCTAGAAACTAGTAAAATGAGAACAAATTTAACCCAAACCTAGCAGAAAGAAGGAAATAACAAAAATTAGAGCAGGAATCAATAAAAGAGAATACAGAAAAATAGAGAAAAATCAGTAAACCCAAAGTTGATTCTTCAAAAAAGAGAAAAGACACAAATTATCAATATTATAAATGAACAATAAGGCATCACTACAGATCCTACAGAAACTAAAAAGTTAATAAGAAAATATTATAAACAATTTCATGCCAATAAAATTGACAATCTAGGTGAATTTAGCAAAGTCCTTCAAAAACACAAATTACCAAAACTGACTAAAGAAGAAATAGAAAGCATGAACAGCAGTATATCAATGAAGAAATTGAATTTATAATTTAAAATCTTCCCACAAAGAAAACCCCAAGGGTAGATTGCTTTACTGATGAATTCTTTAAAACACTTCTGGAAGTGATAATATCAATTCTACACAAACCCTTTCAGAAAACAGAGGTGGGAACACTTTCTATGGTATATTATGAAGCTAATATTATTCTGATTTGAAAACCAAAGAGATCACAAGAGAACATGAGACCAATACTCCTCATAAACATAAACACAAAAGAGTTCTCAGAAATACTACCAAATTGAATCAAACAATATATAAAAATGATGAGACATTGTAATCAAGTGGTATTTATCCTTGGAATGCAAGATTGATTTAACATCTAAAAATGAATTTGTGTAATTTACACTATTAATAGAATAAAGGAGAAAAACCATAATATTATTTCAATAAAGGCAGAAAAACATGTGACATAATCATCACTCTTCTGAGATGAAAATCTTTAGGAAACTAGAAATATAAAGGACTTTCTTCAACCTAAGAATGTGTATTAAAAACCTATAGCTGTCAATGCTTTCTATCTACAATCAAGAACAAGTTCAGGATATCTGCACTTACCATTTCTATTTAACATTGTACTTAATCTCCTAGCCCGTATAATTGGATAAGAAAAAGAAATACAAAGCATAAATATTGGAAAAGTAGAATTAAAACTCAGGGTGGGAATGCCACATAGTACAGCCACTTTGAAAAATGGCATGGCAGTCTTGTAAAGTTAAACATAGACTGACCACATGACCTTGCGATTTCACTCCTAGGTATTTACTCAAGAGAAATGTCAACATATGTCCACACAAAGATGTGTATATGAAGATTAAAGTGGTCTTATTCATAATAGCCAAACACTGGAAAAAATTTAAATGCCCATTCATTGATGTACAAATGAACAATTCTAGCATACTCATACTGAGGAATACCACTCAGCAATAAAAAGGAACAAAATATCAATACATATGAGAATATAAATGAATTCCAAGGACATTGAGTGAATGAAGTCAAACACAAAAGAACAAAGGCTACAAACTGTCTGATTTTACTACAGTAACAGAAATCAGATCAGTGGTTGCTTGAGGGTCAGAAGAAGGGATCAACTATAAAAGGAGCACAAAGGAACTTTTAAAATAAAAGAAATATTATGTATCTTTTCTTTCTATTACATTAAGAGCTGGATATCATATATCTTAATAGTGGTGGTTACATGGTTACATACAATTACCAAAATTTATCCAACTGCACACTTAAAATGGATGATTTTTTTGCATGTAATACCTTAATTTTTTTTAAAAGATGATTTTTTAAAAGTGATTGAGTAAAAAGTTGGCCACAACAAACCTGGTTTGACTTATCACATAAGTCCATGGAAAATTTAATTTTTTTTTTTTTTTTTTTTTGAAACGGAGTCTTGCTCTGTCGCCCAGGCTGGAGCGCAGTGGCCGGATCTCAGCTCACTGCAAGCTCTGCCTCCCAGGTTCACGCCATTCTCCTGCCTCAGCCTCCCGAGTAGCTGGGACTACAGGCGCCGCCACCTTGCCCAGCTAGTTTTTTTTTTGTATTTTTTTTTTTTTTTTTTTTTTAGTAGAGACGGGGTTTCACCGTGTTAGCCAGGATGGTCTCGATCTCCTGACCTCGTGATCCGCCCGTCTCGGCCTCCCAAAGTGCTGGGATTACAGGCTTGAGCCACCGTGCCTGGCTGGGAAATTTATTTAACCTCTCAAGGCTCAGTTTCTATTGCTTTAAAACAGAGATGAGTAGGCCGGGTGCGATGGTTCACGCCTGTAATCCCAGTGCTTTGGAAGGCCAAGGTGAGCAGATAACAAGGTCAGGAGTTTGAGACCAGTCTGGCCAATATGGTGAAACCTTGTCTCTACTAAAAACACAAAAATTAACCAGGTGTGGTGTTGTGGGCCTGTAATCCCAGCGCTCGGGAGGCTGAGGCAGGAGAATTGCTTGAACTCAGGAGGTGGAGGTTGCAGTGAGCCAAGATCATGCCACTCCACTCCAGCCTGGGCGACAGAGTGAGACTCTGTCTCAAAAAACAACAATAACAGCAAACCAAAACAAAAAACAAACAAAGATGAGTATTTCTTACAGAATTATGATGATGAATAAACAGGATAATTGATGTACCTGCCACAAAATTAATGCTCAATACACATAAACCATGAAGATAAAAGGAGGCCGGTAGGAGAGGTAGAAGACATATTCCAGAGAGAGCAGACAACACGTGCAGAGGGATAGAGGTGAGTGAGCAGGATCAGCTGTTCAGTCTGGTGGGAGTGTAGGGAGAGGAAAAATTCAGGAAATGAGAACCAGGACACTGATCCTCAAAGGCCTCTGCCTACCACATTAATGAGTCTGGATTTTATTTTGAAATCCCTGGGAGTTATTAAAGGGGCAGTGCAATGTAGTGCTTAGTTATGTTTTGGAGCCAGATTGCATTTGAATTTTGGTTCTCTCATCTATTAACTGTGGAAGTTTTGAAAGTTCCTCACAGTTCTCAGTAGTTTCCTCAACTGTGAAAGACGAAATCATTTCACTTGTTTCGAGGATTAAATGAGTGCTACGTTTTCCACATTCTCTGGCACATAACAAACAATCAATGTGATTAAACTTGCATGTTAGGGTGTGGAGAGTGGTTTATAGGAAACAGGCAGCAAGGACATCCGTGTGAAAACAGTTTCACTCTCTAAGTGAAAATTGAAGGTGTCCCAAGCTAAGGCAATGGTAATAAGGACAGGAATGGAGACAGGCTGGGAAAATATATAGGAGGTGGAATCAACACAGCTCAGGCCAATGGGGTGGTCATAGAGGGAAAGAAAGGAATCAAAGGTAACGCCGAGGTTTCTGGTCTAGGATATAGGGCCATTTATCTAGATTTAGGGCCCTTGCACGGTGACTCACACCTGCAATCCCAGTACTTTGGGAGGCTGTGCCAGGAGGATTGCTTGAGGCCAAGAGCTCAAGACCAGCCTGGGCAACATGGCTACACCCCCATCTCTACCAAAAATTACACACACACACACACACACACACACACACACACACACACACACACACACGGGAAACATGAGACCACCAGTTCTCACATCACCTTCTCACTGAATGAGGGTACCGTATCTGCCCATGACTAAAACGTGTTTCCTCACCCTATCCCCGAGGTGCCCCCAACAAATGCATGCTACACTGAATTGCCCATCAGAGATTAGATGGGTATCAGTAGGTCTGGAAGGAACGCGGGCTTCTAGCAGGACACAGAAATGGAAAAGTGATCACATTTAAGATGGGAAATGAGCGGCTGCCTTCATCACAAAAGGAAGTTTGTACCATCTCACTGTATCTCCTCTGTATTTCCCTTTGTGACTCCAAAAAAATACGGACAAACACTCTAAATGAAAAACATCCCTAGAAAGGCCGGGCGCGGTGGCTCACACCTGTAATCCCAGCACTTGGGGAGGCTGAGGCGGGTGGATCATGAGGTCAGGAGATCGAGACCATCCTGGCTAACACAGTGAAACCCTGTCTCTACTAAAAATACAAAAAAAATAGCTGGGCATGGTGGCAGGACGCCTGTAGTCCCAGCTACTCAGGAGGCTGAGGCAGGAGAATGGCGTAAACCCGGGAGGCGGAGCTTGCAGTGAGCCGAGATTGCACCACTGCACTCCAGCCTGGGTGACAGAGAAGCTGGAAAAAAAAAAAAATTCCCTAGGAAAAAAATAAGAAAATCTTACTACAAAATGAAACCTACAAGTCTGCCCTACTTAGAAGACAAGGAAACTGTAGAGAGGGTGCTAGCTCCCGTAGTCAAATGTGGCTGCACAGGAGCATCACAGCAAACATGTCACATTCAAATGCTGCCTGATTTGTGAGTCGTTCATTGCTCCATTAAATTATTTTACATTTAATTCGGTTGAAGTTTTCCTTTAATCAACTGATTTTTTTAAAAGTACCTCAGGTTAACTTTAAAAAAACAAATCTGTCCTTAAAAATTGGGTTGGCCAGGCACAGTGATGCAGTGGCTCATGCTTGTAATCCCAGCACTTTGGGAGGCCTGAGGTGGAAAGATCGCTTGAGTCCAGAAGTTCAAGACCAGCTTGGTCAACACAGTGACACCTGGTCTCTTAAAAGAGAGAGAAAGAGAGAGAGAAATAATTGTGTTGTGACTTATACTCTATACAATGTATATAGCAAGACATACAATATATCTAGTCAGATAGACAGCCATGGTTCCAGTGAGCTAATAATACACATGGATTGTGGTAAGCTAGTGAGTGGCATATATAGAGACCAATAGGAAAAGAGTTAACTGTGATTGCAGATATTTAAGCAGGCTGAACAAGGCATTTGATGTATGGATCATTTTTCCCCCGGCAGCAATGAGGGAGGTTTTTCCAATGGGAGGTTATAGACAAGGTGGTGGGAAAATTTCAGCCGTGTACAAGTGTGTTCACTCGCTAGGGCTGTTGTAACAAACTACCAGAGACTGGGAAGCTTAGACAACAGACGGTTTCTTTCATTTTTGGATGCTAGGAGTCTAAGATCAAGGTGTCAGCAGGAGGCTTCATCCCTTCTGAGGGCTGCAAGGGAGAATCTGTTCCAGCTCTGGTGGTTTGGTGGCAATCTCTGGTGCTCCTTGACTTCTAGGAGCATCACCCTGCTCTCTGCCCACATCTTCACCTAGTGTTCCTGGTGTTCTCCCTGTGTCTCTTGAACAGTGTCTTCTCCATGTGTGTGTCTTTGTGTCTACATTTCCCCTATTTATAAGGACCAAAGTCATATTGGATTAGGGGTCCATCCCACTGACCTCATCTCAGTTAATTATGTCTGCAACAACCTGGCTTTCAAATAAGGTCACATTTGGAGTACTGGGAGTTAGAACTTTAACATGTACGTTATTTTTAGGGCTAGGGTGAGAAGGACATAATTTAACCTTTAACATAATTTAACATTTAACATAATTTAACCTTTAACAACCAGTATGGGCCGGGCGCTGTGGCTCACGCCTGTAATCCCAGCACTTGGGAGGTCAAGGAAGGTGGATCACCTGAGGTCAGGAGTTTGAGAACAGCTTGCCCAACATGGTGAAACCCTGTCTTTACTAAAAATATAAAAATTAGCCGGGTGTGGTGGCAGGTGCCTGTAATCCCGGCTACTCAGGAGGCTGAGGAAGGAGAATCGCTTGAACCCAGGAGGCAGAGTTTGCAGTGAACTGAGACCGAGCCACTGCACTCCAGCCTGGGTGACAGAGTGAGACTCCGTCTCAAACAACAACAATAACAACAACAACAACAACAACAACAACAACAACAACAACCAGTATGTAAGGCATATAGTGTGGCTGACATGTAAGGCCTGTAGTTTGGAGGGTACAGGAAATTGAGACCAGAAAGAGACCTTGGCAAACTTTTTAGTTAAATACTAATAATGGCAAACACTAGTTGACCAGTTGTTTTATCCCAGGTACTGTTCTCAGCACCTCATGGATTTGATTATTTAATCCTCATCATTTTATAGATGTGGGAATAGGGGCACAGGGAGCATACTTGGCTCAACTTTGAAACTTTCTTGAAATTCCTCCAAAAGGGATGTACTTTTTAAAAAATAAAAGAAAGAAAGTAAACAAGGAAATGATGAAGAAAAGTCACATTTTCTGTTGGAAGAAGGCTGCTTTAATGAGGTTTCTGGAAGCCAAATCAGTGTGACTCCACCTTCATCAGCCTGAATTGTTTTTTCTCTCCTAAAAGTCGACTGGTCAGGAAGCTCTGAGTCAGGATTGAGTCATAGTTGTGGTATGTTCTCCAACTAGAAAACAAACTTTGTTTTTAAAACCACCAACGAAATGTTTGAATAAAGTAAATGTGCTTCTGTAGCCATCATCTCTGATTCATGAGTTTTTTGAATGGTTCACTAGCAAATGTTCCTCTGTTTGCCGCAGAGTTTGGACAGTGGATATTCTCCACACTTAGAGGCGGTCTTGTCCTGTCTTTCCCCAGTCCATCTTGCCACTGCTCTTTAAATGTCTTCTCAAAAGCTAATCAAAAATACATGAACAATTCCAAGCTGGGCAAACCAGTTCAACTGGCGTGAAGTGCAAGAGGAAAAAGAAAAAGAATCCAAGTGAGAAATTATGCTGGTGTGATTATTAAGAGCTATGGTTTTGTACAAATACTGCTTCCAGTCTTATTGGGTTGCTCCTAATAACCCCAAAGTCCAACCAAACCAGGGAACAGAGAAAATCTAGAGAAGGTAGAGAGAGAGTTGAAAGCCGTTTCTTTTAAGGTGTTTTACTTTATGTTTCTATTTTCCCACACAAGGAACATTACCCAGATATGTGAGTGATAATGACATGTTTATTTCTATTTGTTATTTTTGCCTTAAAACAACATATATATTATCTTGTGGTTTCAATTGGTCAGGAATCCAGGCACATCTTAGCAGGGTCCTCTGCTCAGGGTGTCACGAAGCTGTCGTTAATGTGTGGCCAGGTCGTAGTTCTCATCTGGAGGATCAACTGGGGATGGATCTGCTTCATTCAGCTTGTTGGTAGAATTCATTTCCTTGCAGCCATAGAATGTACAGTGCTTTGCTTCTTCAAGGCCAGCAGGAGAGTTGACCCCAGGGAAACTTTCAGCCCTCTTTTTTTTTTCTTTTTCTTTTTGAGACAGAGTCTCACTCGTGTTGCCCAGGCTGGAGTGCAATAGTGCAATCTCGGCTCACTGCAACCTCTGCCTCCTGGGTTCAAGCAATTCTCCTGCCTCAGCCTCCCAAGTAGCTGGGATTACAGGCATGTGCCACCATGCCTGGCTAATTTTTGTATTTTTAGTAGAGATGGGGTTTCACCACGTTGGCCAGGCTGGACTTGAACTGCTGCCCTCTGGTGATCCCCCCCCTCCCCGCTCAGCCTCCCAAAGAGCTGGCACTACAGGTGTGAGCCACCACACCCGGCTCTCCTCTTCTAAAGACTTCCAATGATTAACTCAGGCCCACTCAGAATATTCTTTCGGTTAATTTAAAGTCACCTGGAACCTTGTCCACAGTGAAGAATGAATGACTTACGAGGTTTATCTATTACTTTCTTCACTAGCTTTATTGGCATCTAGGCCTTAGGCCAAAGGGATGAAATGCAAAGAGCAGAATTGTATCCATCAGTGATTCTGATGGAACATCTGCTAAAGTCGTTCATCCTTGCTATATATACCTGAGGGTAATATTAGGGGACCGAGATCATGGGGACCATTTTAGAATTCTTCATGCCATAATTACTTTCCAGTAATATCCTATTTATAGTTGTACTTGGAACGTGCCACAGTTACCACCCTATTTTCTGAGTGAGGGATAATGACGCTTTTAAACAGAAAGATTGAGCCTGGGTATAGTGGCTCACGCCTGTAATCCCAGCACTTTGGGAGGCCTAAGCAGGCAGATCACTTGATGTCAGAAGTTCGAGACCAGCCTGGCCAACATGGCAAAACCCCGTCTCTACTAAAATTACTAACCAGGTGTGGTGGTGGATGCCTGTAATCCCAGCTACTCAGGAGGCTGAGGCAGGCGTGTCACTTGATCCCAGAAGGCAGAGGTTGCAGTGAGCTGAGACGGCGCTGCTGCACTCCAGCCTGAGAAAGAGAGACTCCATCTAAAAAAAATTAAAATAAATAAATAAATAAATAAATAAATAAGAAGGTTGAATGTCCTCTCGTAAATGTAGACTGGGCCATCAGAAAATACACTTTCCATGATCATGGAGTCATAGAAGCACATGTTAGACACAACCTTATTTTCTAATTTGTTTATTTTTTTGAGACAGAGTCTCGCCCTGTCACCCAGGCTGGGGTGTAGCAGTGGCGTGATCTCGGCTCACTGCAACCTCCGCCTTCCAGGTTTAAGTGATTCTCCTGCCTCAGCCTCCCAAGTAGCTGGGATTACAGGCACATGCCACCACATCAGGCTAATTTTTGTATTTTTAGTAGAAATGGGTTTTCACCATGTTAGCCAGGCTGATGAGACACAACCTTATAATCAGCTGGTCCATCCGCCTGTGTTTAGAGACAGAAACCAAGGAAACAGCAGTGACTTTCCAAGGTCACAGAACTTGTTCTTCTGAATTAGATTCTAAAGTCACAGTGAACTGGGGATTTGCAAATAATAGAAACTGAGGTGCAAGAGCTTTTTTTAAAATAGCACTTTTTTTTTTTTTTTTTTTTTAAAGAGACAGGGTCTCACTCTGTTGCCCAGGCTAGAGTGCAGTGGCATGATCACAGCTTACTGCATCCTCCTATTCCTGGCCACAAGTGATCCTCCAGTCTCAGCCTCCTCAGCATGTACCATCATGCCTAGCTAATTTTTATGTTATTTAATTTTATTTTTGAGACAGGGTCTCACTCTGTGTCCCAGGCTGGAGTGCAGTGGTGTGATCTTGGCTCACTGCAGCCTTGACCTCCCGGGCTCGAGCAATCCTCCCACCTCAGCCTCCCAAGTAGCTGGGACTAGAGGCATGCACAACTATGCCCAGCTGATTTTTGTATTATTATTATTTTTTTGTAGAGGTGGGGGTCTCACTATGTTGCCCAGACTGATCTTGAGCTCCTGGGCTCAAACAATCCACCTGCCTCAGCCTCCCAAAGTGCAGGGATTACAGGCATGAGCCACTGTGCCCCACCTCACGTTTTATTTTTAATTTTTTGTAGAGAAGGGGTTTTGTTGCTCAGTCTGGTCTGGAACTCCTGGTCAGCCTCAAGCAATCCTCCCACCTTAGCCTCCCAAAGCACTGGGAATACAGGTATAAACCATTGCTTACGGTCAAAAATAACACTTTCATTTATAATTTGCTCATCAGAAATTTGTCAAATCACACCTAGAACTGGGAACACCACTGAGCCTCTTCAGGGACTTAGAAATCAGGGAAACCCTTAATATGTGTGAATATACATTGGCCTGCATCCTGGCCAGGGAAGGCAAGTTGAAGTTTTCAGAGGATTTGTAGGTTGGATGTCATGATTGCCTTCTTCAGGGCTGTCATCTCTTGATGTCTTTTATATTCTTCTTCTCTTCTTCTACATCTCCCTTCTGCACTGAGTCAGGGCCCCTCTCGTGGAGCATCAACCTTCCCATAGAGAGTAAAGTGATCATAGTGGAGGCTTGTTCAAACTTCAACAATTCTAAAACCACAGGGCAACATTAACTTCCTCCATTTCTCACCGGAAATCAACATGGCCACCACCACCGTGCCTCACCCTGCTCCTCCTGGATTGTAAATCAGGGCTTGTTCATTGTAAGCCACCAACTGCACGCTGTCTCAGTTGTCTGCCAACCCAGTTCTATCAGTGTGTTTTGAGGGATAGAATGTTGTAAGCTCCCTTTGACATGTATTTGTATTTGACTAGGTGGTTTGATTTCGTTAAGCGGTCTTCCTCTTTGTTATCCCTCCTGCCACAGTTCTTGGAGCTCATTACCCCTTTTCAGATTGTCATGGGCAGGCAAATTGCTGGTCTCCTCACCTTGCAAGGTCCTTTGCATAACCACAGTTTTCACTTGAAAAGATGATAGAGTTGCCAGATTGCAAGATCTGGAACATACTCTACATGATGCTATGCAGTATTTGGGATATACTTATGCCAAAACCTGTTCATTATTTCTGTGAAATTCAAGTTCAATTTGAATTAAATATTGGCACCTGTATTTTTATTTGTTAAATCTTGTCACCCTCAAATACAAACGCCTCTGTACCTCAAGGCATCAATGTGCAAATGGGGTTCATGCAACTCACAACCTAGACCTCCCTCTCTTTTATACCTTCAAAAATCAATGCTCTTTTACTGTGAAGAACTTTGGGAGAGAGGAAATCACAAGACACGCACAAGCAGATTACTACCCTCTTGTAGTAATAACATTTCATTTAAAAATTGATTTATTTTTCTTCTGACTTAAAAGCAAAATGAAAAAAAAAAGCAACAACAACAACCCAAAACCACAAACTCAGGCCTTTTCTCTGGACTTTCCTGCGCACGGGCTGATGTTAACTGCACTGAGCACCCTGGGAGCATTGGTCGAACTGCAGGCACTGGAACTGCTGTAGACCATGGACGGACAATGGCTCCCGTACGCACAGCATTCCAGTCTTGGGAGTGAAAATGGCCCTATGCAGCCTCACGGCCCATGGGTTTAGGCTGAACTTTGAGACCATTTCTTTTCATTCACACCTGGGATGGCCTAGCCCAAGTGAAACCAAGTGACCTGGACACCCTATCAGTGGCTGTGAAATCATAAGCCAAATTCCTCTGTGGCGAAGACTTTCTGTAAAAAATACCTTTAAGGCCTAGCCAGGCCCTAAATGAATAAATGAATAATCATTCATTATTGAGCAATGCTTTTTAATCAATGCCCTCTGTGAAAAGGAACTACCCCTCCCCACAAAACTTTTTTAAGAATCGAACCAGAATGGTTGAAGGGTAGTTTCATTCATTTTTTTTTAACAGATGAGTTCTTGCTGTGTTGCCCAGGCTAGTCTTAAACTCCTGGCCTCCAGTG
Source organism: Rhinopithecus roxellana (assembly GCF_007565055.1). NCBI lineage: Eukaryota > Metazoa > Chordata > Mammalia > Primates > Cercopithecidae > Rhinopithecus > Rhinopithecus roxellana. The sequence goes on along the minus strand of NC_044556.1, from coordinate 108,761,876 downwards.
ATCCTCCTGCCTCAGCCTCGGCCGCTGAGCCAGGCTCGTTGACTTTTTACCTGCTTTTAGAACCTCAAACGGTAACTAACTTACCAAGTGATTAGCATAGCCAAGGTGAAATGTTAAATTTAATGCAGTGTCACATTGTTCTTCTAGATTCGTGGTTAGTGGGATTATCCAACAATCCCTCTCAAGTATTTCTAATCAAAATGATCAGCCTTCTGTACCCTGACTTTCCAGATTCTGTTCTCAGCTCATTAGATGAGAATTATTCCATCTAGGTCAGTCCATTTGTCTCTAGAAAAACAACTCATGGGAAGATAATGTTCCCCACCCCCTTCCTTGCGTTTTGGGCGAAGAATATTTAAGGCCCTTAAGTTAAATAATTCTGCCATGAAGCATGAAATATAAATACAGGTTAAAAAAATCATAAAAGAGAGACCATATGTCCAAGCAGGCAGCATGCACCTTGATGGGTGATGAATATGTTAAGATAAATCATGCCCAGATTGCAAGGTGTGGGGAGGCGTGGTGCACCGTCCAGATTGCCCTGCAAATCTGAGGGACTCTGGGAGTGCTGCTGGCTGAGAGCCTTCAGCTGTCTGTCCTCTCCAGAAATTGCTCTTGGCTGCAGAGATCCTCTTCCTTAAGGTCATGTCCTTTTGTAAGGGCAGTTGGTATCCGATGACTGTTCATTGCAGAGGTATTTTTAAAGGCTCGGACCCTGTGCCCCAAATCTTGACAACTCTGAAGGCCCACGGGGTCAGCTGAGGTCACCCTTTCTCCTGGGGTGTTAATCCCAAGAGAACTCCAGCAGGCGTCCTGCATGCTAACTTCCATCTCAGACCCTGTTTTCCCAGGAATCAACCTGTAACTGGGGATATCAAGGATATTTCGACATGGCCTGCTGCAGTGGCTCACACCTGCAATTCCAACACTTTGGGAGGCTGAGGCGGGAGGATGGCTTGAGCCCAGGAGTTTGAGACCAGCCTGAGCAACACAGGGAGACCCTGCCTCTACAAATAATTTAAAACAATTAATTTCAAAAGGGATATTACAAGAAAGCAGATGTTAAGATGGGATTCTGCAGCTGAGTCACCTGTGTTTCTGGTTGGCCATGAGGACTTCATAACTGCTGGTAGGGGAGGCACAGCCTAGCCCTGGTAAAAGGCAGCGGTGCAATTGTTAAAACTTCTGCCAGTAGTGAATTTGGATGGCAAATGAGTGGAGGGGAATACAGTAGCCATTGAAATGTATTAGACATTTGAGAAACATGGGGAGAATGAAGGACAGTGGAACTGGATGACTGTTGCAGGGGCAAATGCTGCTTTGAAAGATGAAAGGCTGACAGTGAAGGCACCAATGACCAGCTAGGTATGAAAACCAGAGACCTTCTTGGCAAGATATAAGGGAATCCCCATCTTCAGTCACCAGAGGACAGAAAAAGCTGAGGATCAGGCCCAGTTTTTAATCATAAGAGTAGCGGAATTCTACAAAGTGTTGAACTCTCATCCTAGGTAGGTCTGCTTTGTCCAGGTCAGGGCTCTGATGAGTAGAAAGTGGAACCTGGACATATGAGATTGAAACGCACGCATCAATGTACTTGAAAATCCCGATTCCCCAAAACCCTTTGAGCCGAGGGAATGGCTCCCTCCTCCATACTAAGGGCTAGCACCCACCCCATTTATTTGAACACAGTGCAGCGGCCATGTCCCTGCAAGACAGCAGGCACCCTCTTCAGGGTCTGCCCTTACCTGCCCTCTTAACCATTAGGTCAGTAACTATATTCTATAACACACCTGGGGAGGTGCAGGGCCTGTGACGGGAGAGAAAGGACGATGCACTGAAAGGGCTGCAGGGTCAAGCTTATCTCAGTGGGCAGGAGCCGGCGGAGTGCAGACAGGAGCCGGCGGAGTGCGGGCAGGGCTGGGCTCTGAGAGCGCAGAGTCAGGGAGTGGGGTTAGGGTGGGAGGTTGGGGGCTGTGCTGTTTTTTCTTACTTTCTGTACTCTGAATGCTCTGGCATTTGGCGTCTTCATTCTGGACAGGCTCCCAGGGCCAGCTAATTCCTAGAGATAGCAAGCAACCTCCCTGTGAACATGCATTTGATATACAAACCAGCCAATCCAGAGCCACAGTCCCAGCCATCTCTTTTATCAGACTCTCACACACCAGCCTGGCATGGTGGTGCGTGCCTGCAGTCCCAGGTACTTGGGAGGCTGAGGCAGGAGGATCCCTTGAGCCCAGGAGTTTGAGGCTGCCATATGCTCTGATTGTGCCTGTGACTAGCCACTGCATTCCAGCTTGGGCAACATAGTGAGACCCTGTCTCAAATAAATAAAATAAAATAAAATAAAAAAACTCTCACACACCAAGCTAATATTCCCCTAGCCCTAAATTGCCCCAGGGCAGTCACTGGACAAATGGGGATCACCCCCGTAGCCCAGAGCCAGCTGAAATTATTCAGACTATCCAACACTATACTTACTTGGCATACTTACCCTGCCTCGCCCATGCTTCCCTGAGAAAACCCCAAGAAAGGCTCTGGGCCTGCTCTTCCTCTTCTTCTTACCACTCCTGAGCATCCCTGGTCCTTCCCTACTGGCCCCGCATGGTGTGCTGCACCCCCTGTTTCAGGGATGTGTGAGTATGAACTTCCTTCAGGACAGTCATTTCCATGTCTGCTGTCCCACCGTACCTGAATAAAACAGATCCTCGGTACATTTTTAACACAGGGGTGGAGTGCAGAGCTGGGCAAGGGAAATTTGATGGATATGAGAACATTCTCTTAGGATACAAGATTTAATACTCTGGCAAGGATCCCAGGATGAAGAACAACTGTGTTGCTAGTGTGGCTTCTGGGAGGCTGGAGAAAGCAATGATCCATGTCAAACCAAGTCAATGTGCCAGAACTATTGTGGCACGCGGTGGAAGAAGAGATCACAAAGGTCAGAGAAGTGGGTATACTAGAGCATATTCGCACTATGTGAGGCTGGAAAATTCACCAGATTTTCTGCAGGAGAGTCTGAAGTACATGCCACTTCCTGAAGTGATCAGGAATGAACTGGGTAGAGGGACACCAGCATTGTTGAAGTCTGGCGAGTCTCAGTGGTTCAGCTGTTCTCGATAGACCAGCACTGATGGTAATTATAGAACTGGGATCTCTGTGACAACAGGGGTGATCGGATCCCCAAATAATAGGGATCAGGTGGTTACACTTTGCTGTCAGAAGTGAGGGGGCACAATGGTTATAGCGAGTGGCAAGATCAGAAGGTCAGCTAAAGGACCAAGTTCACACAGGGCTTTGGAGATGCTTCATAGACGTGGTGTTCCCAGGGCGCTTTGGAGGGCCATCACGTGGACGAGCACTGATCAACTTATATAAGCAAAAATTAAAGGATGGATGAGGGCAGCTGCCATAATACAAATACATGATTCCAAGCAGGCCATGGTGGTGCATGCCTGTAATCCCAGCACTTTGGGTGGCCGAGGTGGGAGGACTGCTTGAGGCTAGCAGTTCGAGATCAGCCTGGTCAACATAGTGAGACCCTATCTCTACAAAAAATTAAAAAAAATTAGCCAGGTGTGGTGACACACACCTGTAGTCCTAGTTACTTAGGAGGCTGAGGCAGAGGATCCCTTGAGCCCAGAAATTCGAGGCTGCAGTGAGCTACGATTGTACCACAGCACTTTGCCCTGGGTGACAAAGCAAGACTCTATCTCTAAAAAAAACTATAAAAAATAATTAAAAAGTTACAATCCCTTGTTCTTTTGGGGTGGGGGGGCTGAGATATTTTTCAAGCCCAGTATCCAATGAACGAAGAAGAGGCTGGATCCTCAAGAGGAGAAGCCCAGTAGCACCAGGGCTGTAAGTAGTAATGTTTGCCCGAGGCTTTCCCATTGATCCTTACGGTTACTTTCTTACATAACGACATTGCTGATCCTCAGAGCCATGACACACCCCTGTGAGAATGGAAGCAAGTGGGGTTCAGACAGTGAATGCAATTCTGGCCCATGTCTGGCTCACATTGATTCCACTGGGCCTACTGACTCATCTGGTGGGCACTGCCCCAGAATCTGAATATGCAATTCATGTAGAATCAATCTACATTGATTCCTTGGCCTTGGTGGTAAGATCTGTCGCAATTAAGAAGAAAAAGGGAGAGTCTTTGAAACTCCCCCATCAGCACCAATTATTGTCATTTAAAAAACCATCCAGAATGATAGCCATACTGGCCAGTTTTTCCAGCACTGTCATAAGGAGGGAAGGAAGCCTGGGACAGCCACACACCCAAAGTCCTTTCATAGCCCACCAGGAAGGGGAGTGTTGCAACTTGGAAATAAGCAGGTGAGATACAGACAGGAAAATAAGCCTCCCTTAGTGCCCCTACAGAGACCCTCTCCAAGCTTCAGGGCCCCCGGGTCACCCTCCGCCAGGCCAAGCTGCTGTGCCGTGAGCTCCTGGACCACATGATCTGGCTCATGACACATATGCTGTGTCACTGGTATGGATTGTTGAACAAACTTGAGTTAGATATTGAACACCACTGATTTTAAAACATAAGGGATTGGATTATGTAAGACATAAACAATAGGCTGGACACAGTGGCTCACACCTGTAATCCCAGCACTTTGGGAGACCAAGATGGGTGGATCACTTGAGGTCAGGAGTTCGAGACCAGCCTGACCCAACATGGTGAAACCCCGTCTCTACTAAAAATACAAAAATAGCTGGGCATGGTGGCGCACATCTGTAATCCCAGCTACTTGGGAGGCTGAGGCAGGAGAATCACTTGAACCCAGGAGGCGGAGGTTGCGGTGAGCCGAGATTGAGCCATTGCACTTCAGCCTGGGCAACAAGAAAAAAACTGTCTCAAAAAAAAAAAAAAAAAAAAATATATATATATATATAAAACAGTTCAGTGAGAATTATGGCCCTGAAATAGATGAAGCCTTCAAATGCAGAGCAAAGGTTCTGAAGCATCCAAGATGCTGTGGGGCCATCGTGTGAGCCAGGCTGAGGAAAAAAGTAGACAACCAGAGGAAAAATAGTCAGAGAAACAGAGGAAAAAAGACAGTCAGAGGAAAAAACCTCTTCCATGTCATCAGCTCTGAGCTTCTAACACCCCTGAGACCACCTTCCTTTACAGACAGTGTCAAAGCCAATCACTGTATGAGAGGAGGAAGAAAAGGGAAAGGAAATTAGGGCGTGCTAATAAAGGGACTGTGGGAGCTTGAGGAAAGACCAAGGGTTAAAGGTAAATGTAAGAAAAAACAGGCCAGATGAAGTGACTCATGCCTGTAATCCCAGCACTTTGGGAGGTCGAGGCAGGTGGACTGCTTGAGCCCAGGAGTTCGAGACCAGCCTTGACAACATGGTGAAAACCCATTTCTACAAAAAATACCAACATTAGCCGGCTATGGTGATGTACTCCTCTAGTTTCAGCGATACAGAAGGGCTGGGCTTCTGGCTAAACCCCAGCCTTAAGCCTGGAACTGTGGCCCTAAGTGAAAACAGCTGATCCCATTTTTCTGCCCAAATGTGGCTTTTTGGGCCTCCCCTCCGCCCCTATCCTGTGTCTATAAAAGGCTTCAGCTGGCAGAGCAACACAAATGGCTGAGTGTCGCGGATCCAAGCAGCTGAATGTTGGGGATACAAGCAGTTGAGCGGTGAGCAGAGAAGCAACTGAGCACCAGAGACTACAGATAGATGTGGCCAACTTCAGACAGTGTGGCCTCAGAGAGGGGCCCAGCCAAAGACGGCAGAGCTTCAGGAAAAGGTCACTTTCGCACGCCCTTTCCAGCCTCCCTTTCTGCTCAGAGCCGCCCACTGTTCAATAAAGTCTTCCGCATTCATCACCTTTCAAACACTTCTTGTGACCTGATTCTTCCTGGACACGGGATAAGAACTTGGGTGCCAAGAGGACAGGGGCTGCCACCCTGACCCTCCACTGAGCTGGTTGGCACTTGGCTGTCCCCAGACGGCAGAACTGAAAGAGCAATTGGTTGTAACATGCTTGGACGCTGCTGCAGGGCCTGCACAGAGCATGCTGCTGCCAGAGAGGAGCGACCAGCTGGCTCCAGAGTTCGTTCTCTCTAGTTCCTGCACTCACTCACTCACATGCCACCTCCCATGAGAAGTGGCCAGCGGTGGGCTGAGTGAAACAAGCCACCCCAGTTCCTGCCTGCAAAGGGAGTGAAGGGAACAATCCCATCTCACCAGCTCTCAGGAGGCTGAGGTGGAAGGATCGCCTAAGCCCAGGAGGTTGAGGCTGCAGTGAGCCATGATTGTGCCACCACACTCCAGCCTGCATGACAGAGCAAGACCCTGTCTCAGTAAAACAAACGAATTAAAAAAAGTGAAATCTAAAAAATAAAATAAATAATCTACTAAATCTGAAAGGTAATGAAAAATATAAGATGAAATGCCTTAGATTTAAAGTGGAAGAAATAAAAGGTGAAAGCTTTCATTAGCTAAATTAAAAGCTTGAAACGTGAGGAGACAGATTTTAGATTGAGATTAGAAATATATGTAATAGGCAAAAAGGAATTGCACTTTACTTTATTTGATAGGAATAAAAAGAATAGAAAGCTGAACGTGGTGGTTCATACCTGTAATCCCAGCACTTTGGGAGGCTGAGGCAGGAGGATTGCTTGAGCCCACTAGTTTGAGATCAGCATGGGCAATATAGTGAGTCCCTGTTTCTACAAAAAATTAAAAATTAGCCAGGCATGGTGATGCACACCTGTAGTCCTAGCTACACAGCAGGCTGAGGTGAGAGGATTGCTTGAGCCCTTGAGGTCAAGGCTGCGGTGAGCCATGTTTGTGCCACTGTACTCCAGCCTGGGCAACAGAGTGAGACAGTGTCTCAAAAAGAAGAAGGAGAAGGAGAAAAAGAAGGAGAAGGAGCAGAAGAGGAAGAGGGAAGAGGGAAAAAGGAAGATGGAAGAAAGAGAAGAAAAAAGAAAACCAGGAAAGATAGAGTAAGAGTGATAAGGCTAAACATAACTCTAAAGTTGAATTTAAAAATAAAAATCTGAAGGCATTCAACACACAGGGCAATGGGCAGTCCTCAGAACTATGCATGGCTGTGGATTTCTCCAGAGTCGACAGTCCTAGCCCTGGGAGCTCAGCACTGGGTTCTTGGTTCTACGACATGGACAAGACTTCCAATCCTCCATTTGACTTGAACAAAGCCTCTCATAGTCACGACCGGTTTCTAGATCAGTTCCCTCTGCACAGGTATCTTATCCACCCCAAATCAACACTCAAATCTCCTGAAGAGCAATGAAAATGACAAAGAACAAGGCATTTAGATAAAAAGTCTGAGAGCTCTCACTCTCTACTCATTCGAGGAGGGCCACCCCCAATCTGCGGGGACACAGGGACCACACAAGGACAGTGGCAGAACCTGTGGATTTGCAAACATTTGAAATCTTGCCTTGTTCTCTCCCAAATGTTTCCCAATGAAAATCTTCAAATAATTTCAATAACAGGTTTAAAAAAATCTACACAGGCCAGGCAAGGCGGCTCACGCCTGTAATCCCAGCACTTAGGGAGGCCGAGGCGGGTGAATCACAAGGTCAAGAGATTGAGACCATCCTAGCCAACACAGTGAAACCCTGTCTCTACTAAAAATACAAAAAGTAGCTGGGCGTGGTGGCGGGTGCCTGTAATCCCAGTTACTTGAGAGGCTGAGGCAGGAGAATTGCTTGAATCCAGGGGGTGGAGGTTGCAGTGAGCTGAGATCGCACCACTGCACTCCAGCCTGGTGACAGAGCGAGACACCATCTCAAGCAAACAAACAAATAAACAAACACAAAACTACGTAATTTTTTTGAAATAATTTATGTTTTTTGAGACAGGGTCTCACTCTGCGTCACCCAGGCTGGAGTGCAGTGGTGCAATCATGGCTCACTGCTGCAGCCTCAACCTCCTGGGCTCATCCTTCCACCTCATTTTCCCGAGTAGCTGGAACCACAGGCACAGGCCACCACAGTTGGGTAATTTTTTTTTTTTTTTTTTTGTATTTTTTGTAGAGACAAGGTTTCACCATGTTGTCCAGGTTGATCTCAAACTCCTGGGCTCAAGCAATCCTCTCACCTCAGACTCCGAAAGTGCTGGGATTATGGAAATAAGCCACCACACTCAGTCTGTTTTGAAATAGTTTTAAGTGTACAGAAAAGTTGCGAGAACAGTATTGTTAAATAAAATGTATAGGAGGCCATATGGTTTGGACTGAGCTCCTGTGCTAGACCCAATGACCAAACCAAAACAGAGTCCTTCACGTTGAAGCGCCACATCGCCAAGCTGAAATTAAGTTGTCTATCTGACCTTCTGAGAAATCAGGAGTGAGAGCGATCATAGCCAAACCCCCAGACACTTTAGTTGGCATGACAAGGAAGCCTCCCTACTTTAATCTTTACAAGGAAAGTAAGTCTGAAACAACCAATTCACTTTTGTTGTGTGTCTGCTTTCCTTAGCCCTTTTCTGTCTATAAAGCCAACTTCCTCTGCTCTGCTGTATTCGTCCGTTCTCATACTGCTAATGAAGACATACCTGAGACTTGGTAATTTATAAAGAAAAACAGGTTTCATGGACTCACAGCTCCACATGGCTGAGGAGGCCTCACCATCGTGGTGCAAAGTAAAGGAGGAACAAAAGCACATCTTACATGGCAGCAGGCAAAAGAGTGTGTGCAGGGGGAGCTGCCCTTTATAAAACCATCAGATCTCGTGAGACTTATTCACTGTCACGAGAACAGCACGGGAAAACACGCCCCCATGATTCAATTACCTCCCACTGGGTCCCTCCGACAACACATGGGAATTATGGGAGCTACAATTCAAGATAAGATTTGGGTGGGGACACAGCCAAACCATAATATCTGCTTATTGGAGCACTCATTCTATTATATAGAATGAGGTGTAGCTGGATTTTAGAATCATACATAAAAGCCAGTTAAGATCTTTAAACTAAATTTGTTGTAATTTTGTCTTTCAACAGTACACAAAGAACTCTTGAATCCCCTTTTATCATTTTCTGAACCTTTTGAGAGCAAGCTGCAATCATAGTGTCCAGCACCTCTAAACACTCCAGAAAATATTTTTAGATATAACCCTGTAATAGCTGAATAGTGTTCCCCTCAAATTCACATCCTCCTGAAACCTCACAATGTGACCTTATTTTGAAATAGGGTCATTACAGATGTAATGAAGGATCTCCAATTGAATTCATCCAAGGATTAGGGTGGACCCTAAATCCCATAGAGTGGTGTCCTCATAAGAAAAGGTGAAGACAAAGAGAGAGACAGAGACACACAGATACCCACGTGAAGACGGAAGCAGAGACTGGGGATCTGCTGCCACAAACCAAGACACCCCAAGTATTGCCAGCAACCACCAGAAGCAAGGAGAGAGGCATGGGACGGTTTCTCCATCAGGTCTCCAGAAGGAACCAAGCTTACTGACACCCTGATTTTGGACTTCTAGCCTCCAGAACTTCAAGAGAACACATTTCTGTTGTTTAAAGCCACGTGGTTTGTGATAATTTGTTATGACAGTGCTAGAAAACTTATACGAACCCTCCAAGGCAGAAATAAACATGAGCACAACACTGCTAACCAATCCACAGACCCCATTCAAATTTTGCTGGCTCAGCTCACCATGTCTCTTTTCCCTCTCAGGGTCCAGGAGCATGCAATACATTTAGTTGTCACATGTCCAAATAGAAGGAAGGAGATTTCCTTCAATATGGAAAAATTTCTTAGTCTTTCCCTGTCTTCCACATCCTTCAGTTTTTTGTTTTTGTTTTTATTTTGAAACAGAGTCTCACCCTGTCACCCAGGCTGGAATACAGTGGGGTGATCATGGCTCACTACAGCCTTGACCTCCCTGGGCTCAGGTGATCCTCCTACCTCAGCCTCCCGAGTATCTGGGACGACAGGCATGTGCCACCACACCTGGCTAATTTTTGTATCTTTTTTAGAGACAGGGTTTCAAGTTGCTCAGGTTGGTCTCGAACTCCTGGGCTCAAGTGATCTGCCCACCTTGGCCTCCCAAAGAGCTGGGATTATAGGCATGAGCCACTGCAACTGGCCCCACATCCTTCAGTTTTTAAGAGTGCAGGCCTTTTGTTCTGTAGGATGGCCCTAGACCTGGTTCCATCTGATATTTCATTTTGGTCAGACCTCGCCATGAGTTCTTGACAGGAAAATGATGGACAGGATCCTGGGCTCGGCACATTACAGCACATGATGTGGTCTTGTCTCATCGCTGGTGATGTTAATCTTGATTGCTTGGTCATGTTGGTGTCTTCCATGTTTCTCCTCCATGGAGTCACCATTTTCACCTTTGCAATTGATAAGCATTTTGTGGGGAGATTTTCTAAAATTATGCTAAAATCCTGATCCTTAACAACTTCCACCCATCAGCCTTAATATTTGTGGATGATCCCTATCTGAATAAATTATAACCATGTTAGTGTCATATGGTGGTTTGCTATTTTCATCATGCCTTCTACATTAATTACTTGGCATTCTACTGTAAGAAAGAACTTTCACTCCTTCCTCCATTTATTTACTTATTTATTCATTTATTTAGTAGTATGAATTTCAATTTAATTTAACTGGTTAAAAACCATGCTTGTTCTCTGTGAAGGTGTATATAACGTTATTATCTTTATCAGAGCAGAAATAGTTCTGACCTTCTCAAGAAAGTATACAAGCAGTATAGAAATAAGATAATTACACTTGCTTAACATACCTTATTTTCATCCAAATAAACATGAAAAGAATCCAACATGATATTTGAAATTCTACTCTAGGATATTTTACTAGAAAAAATAGAATCTTTTGTTTTTGGTAATGTTCGTTCACATCACAAAACTACTGAGAAGCGAAACATTTCTAAAGTCACATTAGAACATTGTAATTCACATTTGTGTTAGAATGATGGTTACCAGAGTCTGGGAAGGGTAGTGGAGGAGTAGAAGGTGGATGGTTATTGGGTATGAAAATATAGTTAGAGACAATGAATAAGATCTAGTATTTGATAGCACAACAGGGTAACTACAGCCAACAATAATTTATTGTACATTTAAAAATAACTCTAAGACTATGATTAGATTGTTTGTAACACAAATAAAGGATAAATGCTTGAAGTGATAGATACCCCATTTATCCTGATGTGATTATTACACAGTGTATGCTTGTATCAAAATATCTCATGCACATCACACATATATATGCCTACTATGTACTCACAAAAATTAAAAATTGTAAAAATAATAATTAAAAAAACAAATTTTTTAAATATTTCTTTTATAAATTCCCTTTCACAAATCTTTTCATGACTTACACAGATGATCTATGAAAAGCTTGGACTTTCTCACTTGTCCTAAGCATCCCTTTTTTTTAAACAATCAGTTATTTTTCTTTAGGACACTAATTTATGACAAAAGATCCTTTCTCATATAAAATTTCTCTTCTTTATAACCTTCCTTAACCAAAGTACCTCTTTACCTTTGTAACCTTTGAATTAGACAAAAGTCATTTTCCTTCTGTTAGGAATTTACAGTTTGTACTGCATGTTGTTGTATGCGTCCTGTGAAGGGGAAGCAAATGAGAAGGTTATCTACATACTGTAGAAGTTGTTCCCCCTCAAGAGATTGCTCGGTTAGATTTTTGCTAGGGCTCATCCAAATAAGTGTGGGCTATTTTTAAACCCCTGAAGTAGGATGGTACAGGTTGAAGTTAAGACTTAGGTAGCTTTTTGGGAGAAATAGGGCTATTGGAGAGGAAGGCAAATTCAGAGGTTGGGTACATAGTAAGCAGCCACCCATTTTGGAAAGTATATTTTTGCCCCAAAGCGGAGTGAATCTTCTCTTTTAGAGGGAGGGGGTGACATTTGCCTTGTTACCTGACAGGATTTGGAGAAGAGTTGCTTAGAGAAGGAGATTAGCATAGACTAGGCAGCTCTCGAACCCAAAAGGGAAATTTATAATTTTGCTTGTTACGTCTAGAGTTGTCCTTGGCGTCGTCATGCTGATGGCAATGTCTGACTTAGAAGCCAGCCAGAGCAGAGAGCTCCTGCAGCTCAAGGCCATCAGGGATTGGGATCCGGTCCTGGGGGTGCTTCAGCTCTCAGGGCAGTTCCTTTCCAGTGGCAGAGCTGTGGCAAAGGGGCAAGCTGTGCCGGGCTTTTTCCCATTTATCTCATTGGGGCAGTTTGCCTTCCAGTGGCCTGGTTTCCCACACCAATGGCAGTTACCTGAAGGACTGTCCTTAGGGCAACCTGGAGTGGGCTGGCGGTCCCTGCATTTCCCCTTCTCCTTAGCCCTGTCCTCCTTATTCTGCTGTTGGTTACAAAGGACTGAGGAGGCTGATTGGAGGATTTCCTACATAGGGCACTAGGTTCTAAGGCTGACTTTTGTAATTTTCTCTCAGTTCGTTTTGAGGCCAAATGGTATTACAAAGGAAAACTCGTTTTCTGTTTTTAGATTTGAAGAGGATCAAACTTTTCCCGGTTCTTGAGGATACAACCAGGGGCATGTCGCGTGGTATGAAGATGTGATTACCCATTTGTGAAGAGAGAACAGAGGAGAAAAAAAGGAAACAGGAGAAAGAAGGTGTCCCCTCTTACTTCTCTGTCCTGAACAGGGCATCCCCCATTCGTCCTTAGGGTCTAGAATAAACCAGTCTTACCATGTCCCCTTAACCTTCATCCCATCTTGTCACAATTACCCACTTGAGAACAGAGGAAATACGGGCCTGAACCAAGAACCCCCTGTTCATCCTTGGGGTTCCGGAATGAACTGGTCTTACTGTGCACCCCTAACGTTGCCTTCATCTCTGTTCTAATGGTAATGGTCACCTGGAAGAAGCCTTCATCTCTGTCCTGGGGGTCTCTTGCACCTGCAGGCTTGAGCCAGCCTAGATCCTTGTCTCCATGACCTTACAGTGACTCTCGCCCGGAGCATTCTACAACAAACTGGTTATCTCTTTTCTCAAATTTCCATTTCCCATGTTCTTTCAGTAGATGAGACGCCTGTTTTTCAGCTAACTGCCTCCCTTTGAATATGACCTTGAAGATCTTGATGCATATTGAGACGGGCGTGGAAGCGATTAGAGAAATGGAGGCTACAGGAAGAAGTGGGAGGAAGCGAGAGGGATGCTCATGGAAGGACTTTTCTTGCAAAAACAGCAGCCCTTAGATTTGAGAGGGCAACGTTTATTTACTCTATTGACACAGAAGAAGTTGTGGAAGACTTGGAGCTTGGTAGTAGGAACTCACAAATGGCAAAGGAAGAATTTTTCCTCCTGCCAAAGGGATGCTAACCAAACACACACACACACACACACACACACACACACACACACACACACACACACACACACTCAAGTAGGTGGAGTCCTTAAAGGGCCACAGAGTGAGGTCCTATGCAGGTGCACAAACTGCTTCAAAACCCACCAGAAAACTAGGTCCTGGGGCATAACAGGAACAAGAAGTGTACGGTAAGGTCATCGGGAGCTGTCAGAGCTGGGGTTCCGATTAGTGTCCATCCCAGCAATGTGCGAACAGACAGGGGAAAAGTTGGAGGTCATCCTAGCTAGCGGGGTAAAAAAGTACAAATCTCAGGGGACATCCACAAGGGAGCCTGTGGCTTTGCTGCCCAGCAAGTGCAGCAAGAGCCGCAGATGCACGAATAAGAGGGAGTGTGTGTATGTAAGGCAGAGAAGGAAGTTATGCAGTATGCAAAGTGAAACCAGGGAAAAGGCAGACTTGCCCCGGAGGCAGATAGCCTTGTGGGTGCACAAGGCCATTTCAAAACACACACGGAGAAAACAGAATAGGCAGTGCAGGTTTTTGGGAAACAGCTGATTTTAATTGAAAAAGCAGAGGAAATCCCAGATATTGCACGGTCCCTAGGCTTTAGCCCTACCACTCTCACCAAGGCCATTAGCATCTCAGGTCTACTTGGTGCAGACTCCAAGTTCCTCCTCACCTCCATGAGCCACCTGTCAGGGTGAGCTGAGGGATCAACCGGGGGAAGCACAGCCACTGTGGCTGAGAGGAATACTTCTGGGGGTTGGTTAGTAAGCAGGAGAGCAAGAGGGAGAAGAAAACTGCATTTAGGGGTCGAACACCTCCAGTCAAAGAAGGCAAGGCAAAGAGGGGTCTTACCACTAGGGAACATATCCAAGTCACAGCACCAAAGTATGTTAGCAGCAGCAAATCTGCACGGGTCTGCAGCAACCTCAATTCTTGCTTCCTTGGTTTCCTTAGAAGAAAGAATTCAACTGAGGGGCATAAGGCAGAAAGAGAGAGAGAGAGAGAAAAGAGAGAGAGAGAGAGAGAGAGTGCTCAAGGCAAGTTTCAGAGCAGGAGTAAAAGTTTATTAAAAAGTTTTAAAGCAGGAACAAAAGGAAATAAAGTATGCTTGGAAGAGGGCCAAGCAGGCAGCTAGAGACATGTGAGTGCACAGTGTAACCTTTGACTTGGGGCTTTTTACGCTGGCGTGCTTCCGACGGGGGCTGTATCCCTTCTCCCCTGATTCTCCCCTTGGGGTGGGCTGTCTGCACCTGGGAGGGCCGTGTGCACAGTGTGTTTACTGATGCTGTACGCATGCTCACCTGAGGAGCTCTTCCCTTACCAATCCAGTGTTCCTAGAAGAAGGTCATAGACCAGTTAGACCCCACCACTTGCCTCTCAGAGCACACGCTTGAGCTCACCCACTCGACTCCTGAGATCTTACTGGGAAGCTGCTGGTCACCAGTTTCAGGTATTTTGTATCTCTTGGGAGACTGCCTTTCCCTGATGACACAGCTGTGACCAATTATTATCTTCGAGAGACAGTGTAACAACTGCTTGGTCGTCACCTGATGGTTGTCTGACATCCCAGGTCATGGGGCCATGGTGGGGACGTGCCCTCTCTGCCCTGCTCATGTCTGACTAACTGCCTCCCGTAACACACCACACCCGGCTCTGTCCACATCATTCTTGAGCAATGTCTTCCCTTTCTAGTACAATCAGATATTTCAGGCTTACCTAGTTCCTGCACTGTCCCAGGAATCAGTTATTTCCTGGTTCCTTTCAGTGCAGAATGACATTTAGAAACCACGTGCTCATTGCTGCTGGGATGATATTGCTTCTAGGCTTGCTTGGCTGATAGAGCTAAGATTTGTTTGTAAGTATGTGTATGTGTGTGTGTGTGTGTGTGTGTGTGTGTGTGTGTGTGTATACATCTCTAGATATGTACTCATATAGTTATATCTGTAGAGATATATTTATATTTTTGTATTTATGTATTTTTAAATTACGAGTTCATAATGTACTTCCGATTACAATTCAATACCTTAAGGTTATTTCCATTCTTCCCTCTTCTCTTCTGGCCACTGCTCTAACCTAGCCCCCATGGTCCTCTCTACATTTACTTGTTCAATTTGCTTGTTTGCTCCATGGAACCGTGCAGCACCGGCTCATGGAATACCTCCCACCACCTCTGCACAGCTCAGCCCCGGCCACACTGACATCTCTCAGAAAGGGATAGAGGGGAAGAAAAAGCTCAGAAGTAGTTTAGAAGAAAAACATGGAAAAGATAGGGTAAGTCGACTTCACTCTCTTGGAAGCTGATTGCAGAATGTGAACTTTGATTTTGTAGCACATCCTTTGCCTTTAATGGAAGAATGAAGTTGTTACATGATATTCAGTCCGAAGAAGAGAGGCCTGTGTTTCCCCTGGTTCCACTAGAACAGCCTCAACTGAGTAAAACCAAATAGAATAAGGCAGTGGACTGGAATGGGAAGAAACAAGGAGAATACAAGTAAATCATATGGAAATAAAATGAAGATTTTAAAATGAGGCAGATGTGAGGGAAGTCAAGGGTCAGAGTGGCAGAGCAAAGAATCTGAGCCTGGCTTTTCAGAAAGTCCTTCAGGCATGATTCTTCCCAGTGCCACCTCCTGACCATTTGCTTGTGGCAAGTTTCCTTTCCCACCTTAAATCTGACTTCTGAGTGGCCACACCCCCTCCAGGGCCCAGACTTTCCTTTTCCCAGTAGGGATCTCCTGCCTTGGCCCGATCCACATCCTGGCCCCTCCCTGCAGACCCAGATCCAACCCTTTTTTCTTTTATCCTCAGGGCTCCCCCTCCTTTATTTAACCCTTTGGATTTCCTTTCCCTAGTCTTTTATTTTATTTTTATGTTTATTATTTATTTATTTATTTATTTTTGAGACAGAGTCCCACTCTTTTGCCCAGGCTGGAGTGCAGTGGCGCGATCTTGGCTCACTGCAACCTCTGCGTCCCGGGTTCAAGCGATTATCCTGCCTCAGCCTCCCGAGTAGCTGGGATTACAGGTGCCCGCCACTATGCCCAGCTAATTTTTCAACTTTTAGTAGAGACAGGGTTTCACCATGTTGGTCAGGCTGGTCTCGAACTCCTGACCTCAGGCGATCCACCTGCCTCGGCCTCCCAAAGTGCTGGGATTACAGGCGTGAGCCACTGCGCCTGGCCTCCCTAGACTTTTAGGAAGTGGAACTCTGCCCAGTGCTGTAGGAAGCAAGGGGAATCTGCAGTCAGGCAACCCTGGGATTTTAAATCCTACTTTTTCTACTTTCTAGCTGTGTGTCCTTGGGCAGATTATTCTTTGAGCATCTATTTCATCCCCTTTAAAACATGCGTAACAATATAAACCACACAGGGTTGCAGCGAGTGTCAAGTGAGTGAGCAAAGAAGCTCTTCCTTTCTTATGAAAATCAGGATGACCATCTTGGGCTCCTTTTAAATTCCCATTCCTCCAGAAGCAAAGGTCCAGTGCAGATTTGGCAAAGACTCAGAGAAATGACCTTGCTTTTCTACACTGAGAAACTTCCTTAAGAAAACATTAGATATCAGGGAGGAGGTAAAGCCAAGGGCAAGAGAAAGTGCAGCCACAATAAACTTCCCAGGAGTTTGTAACCTGGAGAACGCTGATAAGGAACAGAGTTTACCCCTTGTCGAAAGAAGAAACAAATAACTTAGTATTACAGGAATTCCATACTTCAGTATGTCATTAAGTGGATTCTGGCAGAAAGAATTTGGGATTCTGGAGTCTAATCCTTATTCTGAAAACTGCTTCATTTCAATTTCTAGTTTTCCTTACGTGTTAATGCCTAGGTTGTGTTGTAAATCACAGGATCTTTAGTAAAATTTAAAAAGTACTGGAAAAACCTGGGCAGGCTAACAGGGCAGGCTCTGACTGCCATTGTCACCTGTGACACCCTGTCTCTAGTCTGGGGACACATTCTCTCTCTCTTTCTCTCTCTCTCTCTCTTTTTTTTTTTTTTTTTTTTTGAGATGGAGTCTCACTGTCACCCAGGCTGGAGTACAGTGGCACAATCTTGGCTCACTGCAACGTCCACTTCCCGGGTTCAAGCAATTCTCCTGCCTCAGCCTCCTGAATAGCTGGGACTACAGGTGCTCAACACCACGACTGGCTAATTTTTGTATTTTTGATAGAGACAGGGTTTCACCATGTTGGCCAGTCTGGTCTCGAATTGCCAGCCTCAGGTGATCTGCCCACCTCAGCCTCCCAACGTGCTGGGATTACAGGCATGAGCCACTGTGCTAGCGACACATTCTCTTTCCTGTGTGGTGGTTTTCACTTGAAGCAAGAACCAGTTCTCCACCTTCCCCTGAGAAATGACAAGCCTGTGTTTTGGCAAATATGTTGGTTTGCAAATCTGCTGCAAAACAGATTTCTGTGGTGGTGGTGGGGTGGGGGCTCCCCAGCCTATCCTGGGAGGTTTTATTACAAAAACAACTAATTCAAGAACCTCCTTTTAAGCCAGCCTCTCTCCAGGAAGGACATGGAGGGCCAGGCTAGTCCTAGAGTCTCTAGCAGGGTCACTTCCCTGAAGTTTTGTTCCTTGCTGGCTTAGCCCTAATAAACAGACCACTCTTCCTGTAGCACTAAAGTCACTCGATGACTTTCTGTTTCAGATACGGTTTCAGAAGGATTTTGTCAGCTTTCTGTAAACTGCGTCTGTAATTGAGGCCGGCCGCCTCCAGGTGGCACCAGTGTGCCGTCCCACGCTGAGTCTGCTCTGAGAATCAAGACGTTTCACTCCCGCCTAATTCATTTGAGGAACTACTGCCAAGATGCATCTTCCTAATGATTTCTCTGCTCACAGCCCTTCAGAGGCTTCCTGTTGTCTGCTAGATAAAGCCAAGCTATCAGTGCTCTCAGCCTGAGAGCAAGCTGAGATGCAGTCTTGTCTGAGTCTGCAGGGTGGTGGGAGAAGAGGCATGGGCATTTTTGATTGGAGTAGAGGCAGGAGATTGTTTGAGATATGAGGGAAAAGAACTGAAACAACAAAAACAAGGAGAGTGAAAAGGAACCATGACACCAGCGCCATGGACTTGTGTCTCTGCAGAGAAGCACTGCAGGGAAATTGCAAGCCCCCCCTTCCCTTCCCTTCCCTTCCCTTCCCTTCCCTTCCCTTCCCTTCCTTTCCTTCCTCCTCCCTTCCTCCTCCCTCCCTCCCTCCCTCCCTTCCTTCCTTCCTTCTTTCCTTCCTTCCTTCTTTCCTCTCTCTCTCTTTCTTTTTTGGAGTTTCACTCTTATTGCTCAGGCTGGAGTGCAATGACATGATGTCTGCTCACTGCAACCTCCGCCTCCCAGGTTCAAGCGATTTTCCTGCCTCAGCCTCCCGAGTAGCTGGGATTACAGGTGCCCGCCACCATCCCCAACTAATTTTGTATTTTTAGTAGAGACAGGGTTTCACCATGTTGGTCAGGCTGGTCTTGAACTCGAGTGATCTGCCCGCCTCTGCCTCCCAAAGTGCTGGGATTACAGGCATGAACCACTGCGCCCGGCCTGAAACTGCAAGCTTTTCATGCAAGACCCAGGACTCACACTTTTTAGTGCTCACTACCCAAGTAATAAAATGTGACATGGAGGGAGGGAGGGAGAGGGACTTTCTACTCCACCTTTACAAGAAACACAATGAAACCGCTTTGCAAAAATTAGGTCAGTGAGAGAACTATGGCAGTGAGGGAGATCTGATCTAGCCAACCCTCATCTTGCCTTTAGCCTTCAAGTGGCCATTAATTATTAATATTTCTGGGCGTAGGCCAAGCTAACTTTGGGAGTTAAATGATAATAGCCCTTTCCCCAAACTCAGCTGCTTTTGTAAAGGTGATGAGAGGCCACCAGGCTAGCGAGGTACAGGAGCCTGAATTCTGCTAAGGTGTAGACATAAATGATTGCCAATCATTATTCTGGAGGTCATAAGATTTGCAACCTCCCAAATTACTCCTGCAGAGAATATCACCATTCTAGAGCCTAAGTTTGGCCTTTGGGATATCTTTTCAGTCTTTTTTTTTTTCATGTCTGACACAAATGCCTCCACCTAGACCCACCAACCCCTCCTGTGGCCCCACCCACAAAGGACTCAGGCACAGGAGGGCCATTTCCCACAGCCCTATGATTGCACCCCCAGCCAATCAGCAGCAAGCATTCATTGCCCGGACACCTCCACCCCTTCTCCCAAACTATCCTTCAAAAACTCCTGACGTCTGAGACTTCAATGAGGTCGATTTGAGTAATAACTCCATCTCCCTTGTGGCATGGTTGGCCTCGAGTCAATTAAACTCTTTTTTTTTTTTTTTGAGACGGAGTCTTGCTCTGTCACCAGGCTGGAGTGCAGTGGTGCCATCTCAGCTCACCACAACCTCCACCTCCAAATGATCCCCCTGTCTCAGCCTCCTGAGTAGCTGGGACTACAGGTGTGCACCACCACACCAGGCTAATTTTTGTAGTTTAGTAGAGACGGGGTTTCACCATGTTGGCCAAGATGGTCTCGATCTCCTGACCTCGTGATCTGCAATGCTGTGGTCTCTGTGAATGGATTTTGTTTGTGCAGTGGACAGGAAGCACCCATCGGGTGGTTATAACAGCATGACTCCAGGCTTGCCCCACAGCTGCGATGGTGACACACAGCAGCCCTCAAAGGGCTTCACAAGCAAAAGACAGAGGGGCCCAGGGCCAAGGAACATGAGAGAACTCTTTATGAGATTATACAACAAAACCCAAGATCCCCGAAACACTTGGAGAGGATTTTGCAAAGTTAGATCTCCTCTGTCAAGGAAGTTGAGAAAAGAGCCAATGAAATAGAGTTTGGGTGGCTGCGGGGGGCCCGTCAGCACCCACAGCTGGAGAGCCAGAGCGGCATGCATTTCATCCCCCGGGACGCTTACTACCGATGTTACTCAAGAACCTCCTTATAAATTGGCCTGTCCTGGACACTTGCTCTTATAGGATTAAAAAACAACTTTGTTATTATTTTCTTTCTACCACTGCCTTCAAATAAAGCTATTTTTCTCCATTCCTGGACAATCTATTGGATGAGGCCTACAACTCAGTCAGTCACAAAAGTCCCAAGCTTTTGAATATTGGAATCACCTCACTTTTCAATCTAAGGACAGAGCTTCAGTCTTTCAACCAGTTCATTGCTGCTTTTGCAGCCCTATTTTCCATCACTACTTTTTTCTTTTTCAAATAAACACTTAATTTTCCATCCGTTTGTTTTCTTCTTTCTCTCTCTCTCTTTTTTTTTTTTTTTTTTTGAGACAGTCTCACTGTCGCCCAGGGTGGAGTACAGTGGTGCAATCTCAGCTCACTGCAACCTCCACCTCTTGGGTTCAAGTGATTCTCATGCCTTAGCGTCCTGAATAGCTGGGATTACAAAAACATGCCACCACACCCGGCTAACTTTTGTATTATTATTGTTATTTTTTTTTGGTAGAGGCAGGGTTTCACCATGTTGGCCAGGCTGGTCTCCAACTCCTGACCTCAAGTGATCCCCCCATCTTGGCCTCCCACAGTGCTGGGATTATAAGCGTGAGCCACCGCGCATGGCCTCCATCCATTTCTGAGAGGGACGTGGCAGTGTTCAAGCCAAGATTCCAGTCTTTGGGCCGAGATATACTATCTTCCCCTTCCCACTCCCAGTCCTCAGAGCTTCCTGTTTGCTTTTTATTTCTTTTCTTTTTGTTTTTTTTGTCTCAAGATCTGTTTGTGGACTCCAGAGCTTGCTTGTTTCATTGGGAGGCCGTGTGGTAAGCCGTGAAGGCACAGGACGGAGAGGTTGCTGATCTGGCGGTTCCCGGCTAGCCCTGTGTCTTATCCGCTGGGTGACTGAACAAATCGCAGGTCCCATGCGATCTTGGCTCCTTTACCCAAGGAAGGGAAATATTGCTGTCTCTTCCACAGGTTGTGAGGTTACACGACACAAAACAGGTGACTGCGTGATGCAGACTTCATGTGACTATTCGGATATTAGGACTTTTTTTCCTTGCCATTTTTTTTTTCTCACTCTCATCAATGACCAGAAGAAAAGGAACTGTGGAAAGAGCCATGAGGAGTGTGGGAAAATGGGGCAAGCATTTGTATTTTTATCTCTCTGACTTTTCCTGGGACTCATGGGATTTCTCACTTCCCCATCAGCAACGTGGGGGCGGTTTGCTTTCTACAGAACAGAGGCGGCTTGAGAGAGTGACTGGTTGTGTCCAGTGACTAACCAGCCTCAGTCATTGCAGCCGTCCCCAGCACAGAAGAGGAGCTCCACGGATCCTTGTTGAGCGATGCGGCTTGTAATATAACAGCACTGACTATAACTTTGGGAGGTTGAGGCGGGCGGATCGCCTGAGCTCAGGAGTTTGAGACCAGCCTGGGCAATATGGTGAAACCCTGTCTCTACCGGAAAAAAAAAAAAAATTAGCTGGGCCTGGTGGCGGGTGCCTGGAGTCCCAGCTACTCAGGAGGCTGAGGCAGGAGAATGGCATGAACCTGGGAGGCGGAGGTTACAGTGAGCCGAGATCATGCCACTGCACTCCAGCCTGGGGACAGAGCGAGACTCTGTCTCCAAAATAATAATAATAATATTGACTATATTGATTATGCTATTTCCATCCCCATTTCTCACTCCCTTCCCTCCATCTGAGATTCGCTGCTGTGGGTTTCATTCAAAACATTTGTTGAGTCCTGATTCTCTGCTGGATTCCAATAGAGAAAGCGGGGAGAGGGGAGGGCAGATAGAAAGACAAAGAAGAGGCCGGCGCGATGGCTCATGCCTGTAATCCCAGCACTTTGGGAGGCCAAGGTGGGCGGATCACCTGAGCTCAGGAGTTCAAGACTAGCCTGGGTAACATGACGAAAACCCGTCTCTACAAAAAATACAGAAATTAGCTGGTGTGGTCACATGGATCTGTAGTCCCGGCTACTTGGGAGGCCGAGGAGGGAAGACTGCTTGAGCCTGGGAGGCGGAGGTTGCTGTGAGCAGTGATCGCACCCCTGCACTCCAGCCTGGACAACAGAGAGAGACCCTGTCTCTAAAACAAAAACAAAAAGGAAGATGAATAAGAAAACACTTCTCCTTTTAAAGTCCTAAAGGAGAGAAAGAATACAAATATACATAAATAATACTCTTCTCTTTGCTTCCTCCGGATGAGAAAGTATGACAAGTGTCTTAGTGCTCGGGAAACACAAACCCCCAATGTATTTACAAACCGTATTATGTACAAAAATGTAGATTAAACAGTTTTTTAAACTCTTCTTTTGAAAGCACTCAGCTTTGCCTTTTTATTTTTCCTCTTAAGCTATCTTATCAAGCCCTGCTTGCAACAGGTTTCTAGTTTCTGGACATCAGTCATCTCTAACAACGACATCAGCTGTAAGCCTCTCATAGTCTCACCCTGAAGATTAACTTGTAGTCAAGATTCCTCAAAGTTTAAACAGCCATCTAACTCGAAATGGGAATTATGAACAGCCAATTACACTGGCTTCCCTGAGGGACCTAGCCTCCTGCAATGAATAGATTCTCCTCTCCGACTGTAAAGTTTGAATGGATAGAACTTTTCAGCTGAAGGCAGAACCGATTGTGTGTGTTAAATGTAAATTCCAGCACTTGTACATGCAAATTCATAACGGATAAGAAATTGACTGGAAGGAAAGAAGCCGGCCTGCATAATAGGTGGGAGATGTGAAGCATGAACAAGCTAGAGAAATGTCAAGGAGAGGGCCGTGGGTTTAGAAGAGAAATATTAACAAGTGAAGCAGTTTGAATATTTTGGAAAGAGAGCAATTCAAAAGATGTCGTGGGGGTTAGGGAAGCCCGAGAGCGTCCGGTCAGGATTCACTCAGGGGCCTGAGCACAGAGAAGGGCTGGAGATAACCTGGCTTTGGAACCCTGGGTTCTAGTCCTGCCTCCACTAAATGACATTGAGAGTCACAACAGCTCTGCAGACTCCCATGCCCTCAGGGGCCTACCAGAGGGTTGGACGAGACCAGTGGTTCTCAGCCACCTCTACATATTTAGAATCACCTGGGAGCTTTTTAAAAAAGTTGAATTTAATTTAACTTTAAAAATGGACATATAGGCCAGGCACAGTGGCTCACACCTGTAATCCCAGCACTTTGGGAGGCCGAGGTGGGCAGATCACCTGAGGCCGGGAGTTCAAGACCAGCCTGACCAACATGAAGAAACCTTGTCTCTACTAAAATACAAAATATTAGCTGGGCGTGGTGGTGCATGCCTGTAATCCCAGCTACTCGGGAGGCTGAGGCAGGAGAATCGCTTGAAACTGGGAGGTGGAGGTTGCAGTGAGCTGAGATCATTTCATTACACCCCAGCCTAGGCAACAAGAGCGAAATTCTGTCTCAAAAAAAAAGAAAAATGACATATAATAATTGTACATACTCAATGAGTACATAGTATTGTTTCTCTATATATCTAAAACATATACTGATCAGATGAGGGTAATTAGCGCACCCATCATCTCAAACATTTATCATTCTTTTGTGTTGGGAACATTGAATATCTTCCCTCTATGGCTGGGTGCAATGGCTTATGCTTGTAACACAGCACTTTGGGAGGTTGAGGCAGGACGATGGCTTGAGGCCAGGAGTTTGAGACCAGCCTGGGCAAGACAGTGAGACACCGTTTCTACAACAACAGAAAATCTTCCTTATAGCTATTTGAAACTACATAATACATTGCTGTTAACTACAGTCATCCTACAGTGGTATGGAACACTGGAACTTAGTCTTCCTATCTAGCTGTGGTTTTACATCTCTTAACAAATCTTTCCCTGTCAGCTGGGGAGTTTTAAAAACCCACTGATACCTGGGCTTCAGCCCCCAGACATCCTGATTTAATTGGGGTGGGGTGGAGCAAATTCATCAATGTATTTTGACAGCTTTACTGAACTATAATTCACATGCCATAAAATTCACCCTTTGAGCCAGGCATGGTGGTTCACACCTGTAATCCCAGCACTTTGAAAGGCTGGGGCAGGAGGATCACCTGAGCCCAGGAGTTCAAGATCAGCCCGGGGAACAGAGCGAGGCTCCATCTCCACAAAAAATTGGAAAACTAGCTGGATGTTTTGGTGTGCGCTGTAGTCCCAGCCTCTCAGGAGGCTGAGATGGGAAGATCACTTGAGCCCAGGACGTTGAGGCTGAAAGGAGCTATGATCAATGTAACTGCATTTCAGCCTGGGAAACAGAGCAAGGGTCTGAAAAAAAAAAATCCACTCTTTGAAAGTGTATAGTTCAGTATGTTTTTAGTTATTTACAATGTTGTGCAACCATCACAACTACGTAATTTTAGAACATCTTCATCACCTCCAAAAGAAACCAAAGTACCCATTAGCAGTCACTTCCTATTTACTTCCCCACCAAGCCCTAGGCAACTGCTAATCTACTTTGTCTTCATAGATTCGCCCATTCTGGATCTTTCATTTAAATGGGATTGTACAACACAGTTTTCTGTGACTGGCTTCTTTCGCTTAGCGTAATGGTTTTGAGTTTCACTCAGGTTGTAGCACGTGTTGGTCCAGTTGACTCTTCAACAATCAGGGTTTGAAATGAGTGAAACCATGTATACAAGGATTTTTTTCAATACAAGTTACACCGAGTGTGCCTGCCTCTCCTGCCTCCCCCTCCCTGTCCTTCCCCTCTTCTGCCTCTGCCTCCCTTGAGACAGCAAGACCAGCCCCTCCTCCTCCTCAGCCTCCTCAACATGAAGATGATGAGGATGAAGACCTTTATGATGATCCACTTCCTCTTAATCAATAGGAAAGATACTTACTCTCCCTTATGATTCTCTTAATAACATTTTCTATTCTCTAGCTTACTTTATTGTAAGAATACAGTATACAATACGTACAACATACTAAATGTGTATTAATTGACTATGTTATTGGCAAGACTTCTGTTCAACAGTAGGCTATTAGTAGTTAAGTTTAGGAGGAATCAAAACACATACATAGATTTTTGACTGTGCAGGGGCTCAGTGACCCTAACCCCTGCATTGTTCAAGGCCAAATGTACTTCATTCCTTTTTATGGCCAAATAATATTTTCATTTATGGATATACTATATTTTCAGCATGGATGGTTTTAGGATTCCAGAGGTTCTAATGTGTATCCATGATGAAATCATTATGACCCTGCTGGGCTCTGTAGCACATATGACTAAAACAGGATAGTCAACAAGAGCCTCTGGTGAAGACGGTCTCCAACAATACTGTGTGTGTGTCTTGATTTATTGACAGGAAAAGAGTTTGCACCTGTAGTTGGCACGCCCCTGTTTTGTAGTTCAGTTGCTGCCTCCCTCAGAGGAGCTGGTGGGTGCTGGGCTGCAGGTGACGCGTGAGAGAAGGAAGGCAGAGAGGCAGAAGCACCAGCGGGCCAGAGTCCCAGGCTGGAGGGATCCCGGTTGGTCTCTGGTGTGGGGGCCATGAAGTCCCAGGTAAGTCCTGGGAACATTACTTTGGGTAGAGCAGAAAGAAGCCAAAAAGGTGCTTCTAAAACCTGAAAATGATTCCATGGGGTTGGAGAAGCACCCTTGTGGTATAAAGGATGGACGTAGTTGTAAAGACATCAGAAGGTATCCACTGGTGTGAGGACGTGCTGGGGTCTGGCCCTTTCTTCCCTGGGCTGCTTGCTGCTGTGACCACTTCCCATCTTCGCGCCTTTGTTTGGCCCTTTGTCACACTGTCCATTCAGCAGAAGACCCCAACAGGATTCTTGGCAAATAGACGAGTTGATGCCAACCCACCAAAATTACCATTTGCTGGGTAGGAAAAATGGTCACACCTGTTCTTATCCCATTCAGTGTCTTTATTGCACTCAGGGGTATTTCAGCAGCTGTTCAGACCATTAATGGGAAGTGGGCTAATGCTTCTGTCCCTGCTTTCTTTTTCTAAACTTGGGAAGAAACTGAGTGATTTTTTAACACAATCACAAATTAAGATACAGGTAGATGAAGGCACATGACTCACAAATGCAGTCATGAAGAGACCTCCCATATTCTGGGGTTATGGAAAGGGGCCCTGTTTTCCCCACTGTGCCACCAAACTCCTGCCCATTCAGCAGCCCCAGCAAGCTTTATAAAATAAAAACCAGAGAATGTCCCTCCTTCTCCTCCACCTGAGACCCCAGTGGCTTTCCTACACTTAGGACGAAATCTAAAATACCAGCCAGGCACAGTGGCTCACACCTGTAACCCCAGCACTTTGGGAGGCTGAGGGGGACAGATCACCTGAAGTCAGGAGTTCAAAACCAGCCTAGCCAACATGAAGAAACCCCGCCTCTACTAAAAAAAAAAAAAAAAAAAAATTAGCCAGGTGTGGTGGTGTGCACCTGTAATTCCAGCTACTCGGGAGGCTGAGGCAGGAGGATCGCTTGAACCTGGGAGCCAAGATGGTGTCACTGCACTCCAGCCTGGGCGACAGAGCAAGACTCTGTCTCAAAAAAAAAAAAAAAAAAAAAGAAAAGGAAAAAAAGAAATACAAAACCTGTAACCTGGTGGAAAAGCCTCGCAGACGCGACCCAGCCTTCCCCAGGGCATCTCTCCTGGCTGTGTCCCAGTCAGTTCTACCCACACGAATTGCCCCTCTTTCCACAAAGCACATCCAGCCTTTTCCTACTTCAGGGCCGTGGCACTTGATTCTTGATTTTCTTTCTCTTTCTCCATCCAACATATTCATCACCTGCTTCAGCTTTGATATCTTTTCCTCAAAGACACCTTCTTCTTTCTTCCCCACCAGCTGTCTAAATGAGGGGCCATTCTTTTGCCCATGGTATTCTTTGATTATCTCATACAGTTCATTACTCTTTGAAATTCTGTGGTCATTGTTTCTTTAACGTCCGTCCCTCCATTAGACCGTAAGCTTTATGTTGGGTTTATTCCTACTTTATTCCCCTGAACAGTGCCTGGCTGCAATTAGGCATTGAGCAATGCCTGCTGAAGAAGTGCTGGGTGCATGGATTTACAGAGGGATTCCTGGAAGTCCAGAGTGCTGCGGGATGGGGGTACTATTAGGGGCTGAAATCACCAGGGAAAGTGGGAGAGCTATGGGAAGATTACAAGGAAAGGAGAGGAGTCAGGCCTGGAGGGGGGTTAGCTATCCACAAACTGTCTAGAAAGAGGAGGACAAAATTGAGGGAATGTTTACTTCCAGGAAAGACGAGGCCAGATGCCAAATTATCAAGAAAACAGATTCAGGATACAGGTGATTGGCTGGGCGTGGTGGCTCATGCCTGTAATCTCAGTGCTTTGGGACACGGAGGTGATAGGATTGCTTGAGGCCAGGGGTTTGAGATCAGCCTGAGTAACATATATATATATACCTATATATATATGTATATATATAGGTATATATATATATGGGTACATACACACACACACACACACATATAATCTGAGCGTGGTGGCTTCCCTGTAGTCTTGAGGAGGGAGGATTGCTTGAGTTCAGGAGTTCAAGGTTGCAGTGAACAGCCATGATGGCCCCACTGCACTCCAGCCTGGGCAACAGAGCAAGACCCTGTCCAAAAACACAAAACAAAACAAAACAAAACAGGTGGAGACCTTGCCACCAAGGCAGCTCCAATAATGGGATGGAAAAGGGGAGAGTCAGGGAGAAGCTCCAGAGGAGGCAGGGCTGGGTTGATACCTAAGGAACAAGAGGCGTTTCCCTGAGGACTGAGATGCAGGAGCACAACTGTACCAAAGTGAGCCAGGAGCTCTTTGTTGCCTGTACAAAGAGTCAGCTGGGAGAGCCAGGTATGGTGGCTCACCCCTGTAATCCCAGCACTTTAGGAGGCCGAGGTGGGGGGATCACTGGAGCCCAGGAGCTCAAGGCCAGCCTGGGTGACATAGTTAGATACTGTCTCTACCAGGCTGGAGCCACTGCACTCCAGCCTGGGTGACAGAGCAAGACCTTGTCTCAAAAAAAAAAAAAAAAAAAAAAAAAAAAAAAAATCATCTAGTGCTAACTTTCTCCCAGCAGGAGGGGCTGCATCCCAGCTCAACTTTGTAGAGGAGAGAGGCTTCCTCCATCCCTTACCCTGCTGGGGGTCTGCAACATTCCCCAGACAGCTCCTGGAAACAACTTGCACCTGCCTCTGGCATCTTGGCCCCAAATGACCTTTGCCAGCCTGAGTCCATTGACAGAGCTGCTGTCTCACACTTGGTCCACAAAAAGACAGAAGGGCCAATATTCCTCTCCTGCAGGCCCTTTGGCACCCAGGCCCTCCCATGCCTCTCAGAGGGAGGGTTAGAAGACCATGGCTTCTTTTTCTCCAAAAAAATCTATTTCTTCACCCATATCTTGGGACACTGTGAAATTTTCCCTGAGCTCTGGTGCGCAGAGACCCACAAGGGAAGAACCTTGCACAATAGGGTCCAGGTGGGGAAAAGCATCTCAGACAGAGGAAAGAGCACCTGCCTGCAAAGGCAGACATGAGGGCAGGGCATGTTCACTGGGAGGCGAGACTACCAGAAGGCAGCAGTTAATTTCCACACGGTGCTGTCTCCTATGCTAAGGGGTTTGGATATCTATCCTGTAGACCTTTGCTTTTCCATTCTACAAATATTTATTGAGGAACTGTATTAGTTTTCTAGGGCTGCCTTAACAAATTACCACAAACTTGATGGTTTACAAAAGAAAAGTGTGCTTTTATAGTCCTGGAGAATTTGAAATCCAGGTGTCAGCTCTCTGCAGCCTCTAGGGGAGGCTCCTTCCTTGTCTCTTCCAGCTTCTAGTAGCCTCAGGTCTTGACCCTCCATCACCAAGAAGGGCGTCATAGAACACTGTTGTAAGGAAAGTCCAGGAGGGTACTGAGGTGGTTCAGGTAGGGGTGAGGGTGACATCGATATAGGATGGTTTTCATGAGATAAATAGGTCGTGAAAAGGCGAGGCTCTGTCCCAGAGACCTCAGTCTCTCCATAGGCATAGGTTAGGAGAGGGTTGAGTATGAAGAAGCTCTTTCTGGAGTGTTCATGTAGCCTTTCCCCAAATATTTTCATGCACTGCCTCCCCTACTTTATTCTGCTTCCAGGCACAGAATCAAATTGATCACAATTATTAATTCATAGCATGCTATTATCATGGTCCCTACAAGGCTCCTCTTCTATTTTCAAGTTAATTATTATGTCCCTCTTTGTATCCCAGCTCCAATCCCATTGTCCTGCCGCTTCCCAGGCATACACAGACTTATATATTTAATGTATGCCGCTCCCTCCAATCCACCTTCCACCACACAGATATATGTATATATCCTCCATAATATGCAGTATTTTGTATAGACACGCATTTTTTTTTTTTTGAGACAGAGTCTCATTCTGTTGCCCAGGCTGGAGTGCAGTGGTGCAATTGATCGATGTTTACTGAAGCCTGGACCTCCCAGGCTCAAGCGATCCTCCCGCTGCAGCCTCCTGAGCAGCTTGGGACCCTAGGCGCATGCCACGATGCATAGCTAATTCTTTGTATTTTTGGTAAAGACAGAGTTTAGCTATGTTGCTCAGGCTGGTCTCAAACTTCTGAGCTCAAGGGATCTGCCTGCCTTGGCCTCCCGAAGTGCTGGGATTACAGGCATGAGCCACCATGCACAGCTGTATATTGTTTAAAAAGTCTTGGCCGGGCGCGGTGGCTCAAGCCTGTAATCCCAGCACTTTGCGAGGCCGAGACGGGCGGATCACGAGGTCAGGAGATGGAGACCATCCTGGCTAACACGGTGAAACCCTGTCTCTACTAAAAATACAAAAAATCAGCCGGGCGTGGTGGCGGCACCTGTAATCTCAGCTACTGGGGAGGCTGAGGCAGGAGAATGGCGTGAACCCGGGAGGCGGAGCTTGCAGTGAGCTGAGATCCGGCCACTGCACTCCAGCCTGGGCGACAGAGCAAGACTCCGTCTCAAAAAAAAAAAAAGAAAAAAAAAAAAAGTCTTATACATGTTATTATGCTACAAATATTCTGTTTCTTACATTTTTGACTTAACATTCATAGTTTTAAGATTTATACATGTGTACAGTCTGAGTGATTTCTTCTGCCTATTGCAAAGCATTTAGTCAAATGTATATAGCTTATTTTGCTTGTCTGTTTTCCTAGTATGGCCCCCAGATTACCTCCAACTCTGCAGTACATACAACTCTGTGTGATCCTTTTGTATGTACCTCTTTGTGACCGTGTGTGACAATTTCTCCAGGGTATATGCCAAGCATAGTTTCCCTGGGTCCTAGGGAATACCTATAGAAAATTTTCATTCAAATGGCTGCCCCAGCTAATATTTCAACCAACAATGCTCAAAGGTTCACATTTCCCCATGTTCTTGCCACCACTTGATATTGTCCAACTTTCTAATTTTTGCCAGCTTGCTATGTGTAAGGTGGTATTTTGTTAATTCAGTAGGACTTTTCAAAACCTGTGTGTCTGTAGCCATCTTTGCTGGGACTGGAGGGAACATCATTGCTGTATCAAATGTGGTGTGAACTGCATTTCTACGAGGCTTATAGCCTTTTTTTACCCCTGACTTAAAGAGTAGTTCATAAGTATATAATAAAAGTACCTGCCTCACAGAGTTGTTGTAAGGGTGAGCTAAGGGTCTGGTTCATAGTAAGTGCTCAATAAAAGTAAATCACGATTATTACTGTTGTTATTGTCATCGTTACTGTGAACAGAAAGTAATTAGCACAGTGTTTGGCATGGGGCATTCCACTGGGGTGTAAGCTCCACAAGAAAAGGGAGTTTGTGTCTTTCTTGATCATGGCTGTATTCGCAGTTCCTGAAACAGTGTTTGGCCCATAGTACGTGCTCAGTAAGAATTTGTTGAATAAATGCATAATAACTGTAAGTGGCTGTAATGATGTCAATGATGCATATAAAGTTAAGGGCTCCATAAATGTTAGCTACTGAATTTTAGCTCTTGTTATAATTAACTCACGTCATGGGGGCCCCCATGGGAAGGAGTTAGGCCACTGGTTCTCAAAATTGGTTGTAGTTCGGAATCACCTGCCCTTTGGAATCATGATGTTAAAAATAACCAATGGCTGGTCAGTCTTCCCACATACAACCCACCTCTTATCTTTCACCACAAAATACTAATTCATTTACAAAGGAAAAGGGGCAACTTTACAGTGGAGAAGCCTGGCATGCCTCATCTTAATCAAGTGATCCAAGTGAATTTTAGCAATCATGGGACAAATGAAAATTGTGAGCCACCCAGTTGGATGCAGTGAGAGCGTAACATCGTTTCTGTGATATTCTTGCCAAAAGAGGAGTAAACAAAATCTCCCTGTGAGGAAGCGTTAGACAAACCTAGACTGAGGAACATCATACAAAATAATCTTCAAGTGTGCCAAGGTCATGAAAGTCAAGGAAAGACTGAACAACTCTTCCAAAATGAAGGTGACTAAAAGGGCCAGGTGCAGTGACTCATGCCTATAATCCCAAGACTTCGGGGGGCCAAGGCAGGAGGATAGCTTGAAGTCATGAGTTCAGGACCAGCCTGGGAAACAAAGTGAGTCCCTGTCTTTACAAAAATTAAAAAACAAATTAGCCAAGCATGGTAGTGTGTGCCTGTAAATCCAGCTACTTGGGAGGCTGAGGAGGGAGGATCATTTGAGCCCAAGAGTTAGAGGCTGCAGTGAGCCATGATTGTGCCACTGCACTCCAGCCTGGGCAACAGAGCAAGACCCTATCTCTAAAAAATAAAATAAAATGAAAGAGACTAAAGGCACCTGGTCAATGACTGATCAAAGGATTCTGGAATGTATCCTTTTGCTATAAAGGATGTTATTAGGATAGCTGGGGAAACTTGGATGGAATCTGAGGGTTAGTCAGTAGAGATATAACAACGTTAATTTCCTGATTTTGCTACTTATATTGAGGCTATGTAGGAGAACATCCTTGTTTGTAGAAAATAAACACTAGAGCGTGTGAGGAAGATGATGGATTAGCTTGGCAAATCACTCTCCATTGGTTCAGGAAAAGTTTTTTGTATTGTACTTGCAACTTTTTTGGTAAGTCTGTGATTGTTTGAAAATATTAAATATTATCTTAAAATTCTGATGGGGCTGGGCACAGTGGCTCACACCTGTAATCCCAGCATTTTGGGAGGCTAAGGTGGGCGAATCACAAAGTCAAGAGATTGAGAGCACCCTGGGCAACATGGTGAAACTGTGTCTCTACCAAAAATACAAAAATTAACCAGGCATGGTGGTGGGCACCTGTAGTCCCAGTTACTCGGGAAGTTGAGGCAGGAGAATTGCTTGAACCCAGGAGGCGGAGGTTGCAGTGAGCCGAGATTGTGCCACTGCACTCCAGCCTGGGGGACAGAGCAATACTGTAAAAAAAAAAAAAAAAAAAATTCCGATGACTGGGTCCCAATGACATGTTAATTGGCATGAGATATGTCTTAGTCAGTCTGCACTGCTATAACAAAAATACCATAGAAAGGATAGCTTGACAACAGAAACATACTTCCCATTGTTCTAGGGGCTGGAAGTCCAAGACTAGAGTGTCAGCATGGTTGGTTTCTGCTGAGGGCCCTTCTCTTGGTTTACAGATGGCCATCTTCCTGCAGAAGAGCACGTGGCAGGGAGCAGAGGGAGGGGAGGAAAGTTCTCCTGTCTCTTCTTGTAAGGGCACTAATCACATCATGAGAACTCCACCCTGGTGACCTCTTGATCTCCCAAAGACCCCACCTCCAAACACCATTCTACTGAGGATGGTAGTGTCAATGTATGAAGGCAGAGGGGAAATAGACACGCATTCTATGACCCAGTACAGCCTGGTCTTCAGGATTTAAAACAAATCTCTCCAGTTGTCTCATGTACAGCTAGGTTTGAAAACCACTGGGTTAGATAAAGTCTGCAAGATGATCAGCTAATTTTCTGTGACTAGCTGTTTCTCATCATCTGAAATCCTACATGGGACAGTGTTGTCAGAGGGTGGCAGGCCATCACCGTCCCTCCGTGTAACCTCAGGAAAAGTCAGTGTACGAGAGATGGGTGAGTGCCAGCTTCCCTCTCAGGCACGTAGGTGCCAAGAGGTGGCTAGGGCTGCCTCATACAGACCGGAAATGCCTTGACAGCTATCGTTGACCTGCTAAGTCACAGAGAGGATCTCCAATAACGGCTAGCAAGCTCATCTGTCAGATAAGACTGGGTCCAAGCCCTGGCGTTGCCACTCACTATCTGTGTGACCTGGGTTATTTCATTCAATTCTTGGGCCTCAAATTCATGCCACGTATTTCTGCACAGGATTATTGTGAGGATTTGATGAAGCCATTAGTGCATGAAAATCACCTAGCACAATGCCCAGAATGGAATAAGGACTCAATTCATGCTTGCTATAGTATTATGTAAGAAGAGCTATGTGATTCCCTGAAAATATTCATGTCACCAAGAGTTTTTGACTGTGTGCGTGTGTGTCTGTGTGTGCGCGTGTGTTTGTGTGTGCGCGTGTGTGTCTGGGAGAGGTTACAGCCCAAGAAGGGGACTGTGCCGAGAGCTACATCATCAAGAGAACTAAGACCCCAACTGGGGATGCCCTTGCCACTTGCCCTTCCCTTCCTGCTGGCCAGCCTGGCAAACTCTTGCAAGGAGAGCAATGGGGGCCTAACTGTGCAAAACCCATTTTTGCTACCATTGCTCCACGACCCCAGCATTAGAGAAATGCTGCTCTCTGGAGGCTCTGGTGTCTGGAAGGAGGGGTCGAAGTTGGTGGGGAAAAGAAGGCAACAATGGCAGAAAGAAGCCCCAAGGGCAGGTCTGATCTGCCTTTTCATCTGAAGGTTCTGAAAGGGAGAGAGTCCACTTTTGACATTATGTCTTTGGGTTGAAGATTGCTAGTAGAAAGCTGTGGAGAACAGTTGTTTGAAGGGGAAAGGAGGTTAATTGTTTTAACTTGAGCAGAGCAAACTTGGAAAGTGAGAAATCCTCCCTTTTCCAATAGGTCTCTGGTCCAAAACCACACCTGGCCTCGCATCCTTCTAATGATAATCCCCGCAGAGTTCCAGGTGTTCAGCCCAGTGACTGATTACGAGCCCTGCCGAGTTCAGAGGGACAAGATGGAGGCTATATATAAATCCGACAAAGTTTCACAAGGGAAAAAGACGCATGACCGATGATGAGTGCTTGCCTTGCTTTGGGAGAGTGCTGGAGCTTTTACTTCTGCCCTGGCTGACCCCTTGCTTTTGTTCCTTCTTGGAAGACGAGGAGGTCCTGTGGTCATGGCTCCCCATCTGTGAAATGGGGTGAGACTATCCTCCCTGTGGGACGTCGTCTGTGCAAGGCACCTTTGAAGGCCCCAGGGTACAACAGCTCCATGTACTCTGCAGCGCTGGTGCCAGTATTCCCAATGGCAAAGGCACCAGGGCCAGCTGACGCTTCAGGCGGTGTCTGAGAGCTGGTGGCAGGCAACACCTGCGAGTCGCTGGGGAAGGTTGCCAGGGAGGGCTGCGACACGGTGGCAACTGTGGGGACAGGTCAGCAGGCAGCCCCTGTCTGTGTCAGGCAAGACAGGGCCTCTTGGAAGATGGGGGCTGGCATCCGGCTCTGCTCGCAGTCTCTGCAGCAGTCATTGAACCACACAGCTCGACAGAAGGAGGCTAGTGCTTGGTAATGCCAGGAGGAAGTAAACTCAGAAAAGTCATGAAAGGTGAACGTGGAGTTGCTCAACGAGATACAGTCTCTGGAATTTGGAGGCACCTTGTGAAAGCTGACAGTCTGGGGCAAATGATGGACGTTTAATATGGAAGAGGGGCTGGGTGCAGTGGCTCACGCCTGTAATCCCAGCACTTTGGGAAGCCCAGGAGGGTGGATCAGTTGAGGCCAGGAGTTCAAGACCAGCCTGGGCAGTATAGGAAGACACCCATCTCCACAGAAGATGATTTTTTTAAAAACTAGCCGTGTGTGGTGGTGTGCAACTGTAGTCCCAGCTACTGAGGGAGGCTGAGGTGGGAGGATTGCTTGATCCCAGGAGTTAGAGGCTGCAGTGAGCTATGATCGTGCCACTGCCCTCCAGCCTGGGCAACAGAATGAGACTCTAACTATTTTAAAAAATGAATAGGTGGGAAAGATCCTCTTACCCAATTCCTTTCTTTTATAGACGTGGGAACTCAGGCCCAAAGAGTGTTGATGGCTTTTGCTCGAAGTCTCGCGTTAGAGCCTGCTGTGCACCATGATCAAGGTTGCCTCAATTCTGGGGGTTGAGATAAATAGCAAAGTTGAACTACCAGTGGTTTCCTAGTTTTCAATATAACTCAGCCTCCCTAAGTGACCAAGCGTATGTCGCCCTTTGGGGATTTGCTTTCTCCCAGATACACTGAGCTTTAGGGCCAGTGTGGCATGGTGGCTAGACCAAGGGAATGGAGCTCCAGTCTTTTGTGGGTTCTTGCCTGTATTCTGCTCCTATGCTAGAAGCATATTCTTATAAATAGCGTTTAGAGTAATAATGAAAAGGTTGGCTTGGTCACAAGGTCTTTCCAAGCCCCTTGGGGTGGGAGGCAAAAGGTTCACCTCCCTCGAGGAAGCAGAGAGCTGCCTCTGCGTCAGAAGATGCGTGTGGGTCCTGGAACAGGCAGAGGTGGTGAGACGGGGATTCACGTAGTCCTCAAATGTGACTTTCGGTCAGTTTCCCTGCAGTCCAGCTTCTGGGGCACACATTTCACAAGCAAAACAAAGTCATCTTCTGGGGAACCCAGAGGGCTGTGATCACTCCTTCTCCAACCCCAAGGCCCCCTTGGGAGGGCTGCAGCACTGGGGGCATTGTCAGGAGCTGTGGGGGAAAGCCGGGTGGCTGAAATGGTAAGAGCTGCATCAGTGTCTAGAATGATCAGAACAACAAGGTCCAGGTGGCACCTAACCTCACCCCTCAGCACCAAAGGACCCTCCTTAGGGGAGGGACCCCCACCATACTGAACTGGGGATCTGCCGTTTTGGGCTTGGTCTGGGTTTCTTATCTGTGGCTCTTAACGTCCGGATGAACTAGATATTTCACATCTGAGCATCAGAGTCCAAAACTGCACACTGTGTAATAACATAATAGAATAATTAGGGTTATTGTAAGAATTAAAGGCGGTAATATGGCACAAATACCAAGAATAGTCCCAAGAATAGTCCCAGAGACTCAAGAGATGCCCAACAAATGGTGTTTCTTTTCATTTTTCCCTTAGGGTTAAATATCACTGAAATTGTCATGTATGCATTAAGTTATCTTCCATTTGGGCAAATAAGCATTATGCACGCATGCACACACACACACGGACACACACACACACACACACAATCTCTCGCATGTAAATTTTACAGGCAAAGAATCACAGACTATTAGTGCTTGAAACCACCTTGAAAACCCCTGAGTCCTGAGCGATGCTTGAGAAGGTGGGGTCTGGAGAGGTGATGTACTTGGCCAGGGTTGCACGGGCAGAAGCAGCGTAACTTGTACTCGATTCCAAGTCATGCCATGGTCTCCAAAATTAGTTGTGGGATGTCTTGGGAGTGTGATCCTGTTCTTTGGTGGTCAGTATCAAGAAGATCAGCTATGTCTCTGTGGCAGCACAGTTTGGGATGGGGCACTGGAGTGGATGCATTTTCTGGCTGACCCAGAGTGTCTGATATATATATATATATATATATATATATATATATATATATATATATATATATATATATATATATATTTGAGACGGGGCTTTGCTCTTGTTGCCCACACTGGGGTGCAATGGTGCGACTTCAGCTCACTGCAACCTCCGCCTTCCAGGTTCAAGCGGTCATCTCACCTCAGCCTCCCAAGTAGCTGAGGTTACAGGCGCCGGCCACCACACCCAGCTAATTTTTGTATTCTTAGTAGAGATGAGGTTTCACCATGTCGGCCAGGCTGGTCTCAAACTCCTGACCTCAGGTGATCCTCCTGCCTCAGCCTCCCAAAGTGCTGGGATTACAGGCCTGAGCCACTGCACCCAGCCCTGTCTGATATAATTTATTCCTCAAATATTTCGGGGATCATCATATGCCAGGTCTGGCCTCATGCAACTCTGAGCCTGGTAGCAGGAAGATTTGAAAACCATCACATTCCACTCTGCTGTGCACCATGATCAAGGTTTCCTCAGTTTTGTGGGGGTTGGCAAGTGCGGGGATCAAGGTCTCCCAAACTATTTGTCCTTACTTATACCAGTTAATTCGTGGAAGACACAGAGAGTAGGGCTTGCCTAACTGTGCGTGCACACACATGTAAAATCTTTCCAGCATGATTGCCAAAACACGTATAATCCAACTTCCACTTCCTTGACTTGGTAAAAGAGAACTAGAAACACAAAAATGTGAAACAGAAATTGGCCAGGCACAGTGGCTCATGCCTGTAATCCCAGCACTTTGAGAGGCCAAGGTGGGCAGATCACCTGAGGTCAGGAGTTTGAGACCAGCCTGGTCAACATGGTGAAAAACACAAAAATTAGCCAGGTGTGGTGGCGGGCGCCTGTAATCCCAGCTACTCAGGAGGCTGAGGCGAGATAATCACTTGAACCCAGGAGGCGGAGGTTGCGGTGAGCCGAGATCACACCACTGCATTCCAGCCTGTATCGTGACAGAGCAAGGCTTCATCTCAAAAAAAGAAAAGAAAGAAAGAAAGAAAGAAAGAAAGACATCACTGGATAGTTCTTTTTTTTTTTTGAGATGGAGTCTCGCTCTGTCACCCAGGCTGGAGTGCAGTGGCACGATCTCGGCTCACTGCAACCTCCGCCTCCCGGGTTCACGCCATTCTCCTGCCTCAGCCTCCCGAGTAGCTGGGACTACAGGCGCCCGCCACCTCGCCCGGCTAGTTTTTTGGTATTTTTAGTAGAGACGGGGTTTCACCATGTTAGCCAGGATAGTCTCGATCTCCTGACCTCGTGATCCACCCACCTCGGCCTCCCATAGTGCTGGGATTACAGGTGTGAGCCACTGCGCCCGGCCAATCACTGGATAGTTCTAAGTCTGTTTTTTTAAAAAAGCCTAAACATATTTTTCCCTCTGTTTCCTATCTCTTCCCTCTGATTTTCCTTTCTTTTTTCTCTGAAAATACTGATGATCCCCTAAAGATAATATCTCTTCTCATCTCTGCTAAGCAATTGTTGTCTCTACCTAAACAGGTACAGTGTAAATAAATCACGACCAAACATTACTTAAGGGCAACATTCTTCTTGCTCATCTCTCCTGAGTCTCTGCCAAGTAAACCAAAGAACACAAACAAACTGCACTCCCACTCTTTAAAAGTCATGTTTATTTTCCTTGATTTTAAAATTACTCCACTCATTATGGACAGTTTGGAAAGCACAGAGAAGAGAAAAAGAAGTCACAAACTCTTATAATCCCACAAACTCTGGGGTCATCTATGTCAAAATTTTAGTCTTAGTTTTAAGTCAAGAAAAGGCACTTATGAAAAAAAAAAGAACTAATATCAACAGTAATATTCTGAATTTTTTGTCTTTTCTTGACCTTATAGCAGGGTTTTCCCAGGTCATCACATGTTCTTTGAAAACACAATTTTTAATGGCTGCATATTGTTTCCTCACTTAGCTTGCCCTTAATTTATGTAACCAGATCACTGTTGTACCTTTAGGTTTCCAATTGTTCAATGCTATATGTCATTCTGTGATAAACATCCTTGTACACCAATTCCTGGGCTAATCTCTGAGAAACCCAGATGTCATTTGAGATCATGACATTCCAGGTGACATTGTCTCACAAATCCCAATTCTGATGGAAGCCAAAGTCATCCAGAAGGTTGCTGCCAATTGATGGGGGCGTGGCCTGCTGGGGGCTGCCTTCCACTCCTAGGCCATGTCTATCCTGCCATAAAACCAGGCTCCTTCTTTGGATTTCACAACAGAAAATCACTCACAAGAGGCAGTACTGTGTTTAGAAGACACTGCCGAAGATTTTGGGGGTCCAGAGATGGTGCCACTTAGTAGTCCTCTTCCTCCTTCCCATTTCTACTCTCTACTCTCTGGTCCTTCTCCTGAGTAATGCAGAGCTGTGACCTCATCCTGGCACTGGTGAGACCACTTGACATGCAGACCCTTAAGTGTAGGGCTCATTTCCCACCCAACCATTGACTATAGCATGTTTTTCTCAGCAAAAAATTCTGATGTCAGCAGTTAAGTTGATTCTCACACTTAGGAGAGATTATAGCATAGCAGGAGAATTACTAGGCCTAACAATATGAATGCTAGACATTGAAAAATGTTTAAAACCAAGGATGAGAGATGTGTGGATAAGAAGAGAAATAACAGCACCATTCGTTTGGGTGTTATTGTTTTAGAGACAGTGTCTTGCTCTGTTGCCCAGGCTGGAGTGCAGGGGAGCACTCATAGCCCACTATTACCTTGGATTCATTCAAGCCTTCCATCTCAGCCTCCTGAGTAGCGAGGATTATACCACCATGCTCAGCTATTTATGTATTTATTTATTTTTGAGACAGAGTTTCACTCTTGTTGCCCAGGCTGGAGTGCAATGGCATGATCTCGGCTCACTGCAACCTCCGCCTCCCGGGTTCAAGCGATTCTCCTGCCTCAGCCTCCTGAGTAGCTGGGATTACAGGCATGTGCCACCACGCCCAGCGAATTTTGTATTTTTAGTAGAAACAGGGTTTCTCCAGGTTGGTCAGGCTAGTCTCGAACTCCCAACCTCAGGTGATCTGCTTGCCTTGGCCTCCCATAGTGCTGGGATTACTGGCATGAACCACCATGCCCAGCCCCGGCTATTTTTTATTTCTGTAGAGACGGGGCTTTGCTATGTTTTCTAGGCTGGCCTCCGAAGGGTTGGGATTATAGGAGTGAGCACAGTTGTTTAATTGTTAACATTGTCAGACTCCAGGATCACCATTTTAATGTGAACAGCCAACTTCACCCTAGGGGCTGGGCCTAGGAGTTACATTTACCTATTAACAACCTGGGAATTGTTCATTAGATAGGGATTTACAGAAATAATGCTGCACACCTACAACCATCTGATCTTCGGCAAAGCTGAAAAAAACAGGCAATCAGGAAAGGACTCCTTGTTCAACAAATGGTGCCGGGAGAACTGGCGAGACACATGCAGAAGACAGAAGCTAGACCCCAGCCTTACACCATGTACAAAAATCAACTCAAGATGGATAAAAGGCTTAAATGTAAAACCTGAAACTATAAACACCTTGGAAGATAACCTCAGAAATACCATTCTGGACATAGAACTTGGCAAAGATTTCATGACAAAGACATCAAAAGCGATTGTAACTATATTAGTTCATTCTCATGCGGCTATGAAGAAATACCCGAGACTAGATAATTTAAATATAAAGAAAAGAGATTTAATGACTCACAGTTCCACATGGCTGGAGAGGCCTCAGGAAACTTACAATCGTGGCAGAAGGCACCTCTTCACAGAGCAGCAGGAGAGAGAATGCGTGCCAGCAGGGGAAATGCCAGACACTTATAAAACCATCAGATCCCGTGCAACTCACTGACTCTCACGAGAAAGGCGTGGGGGAAACCATCCCCATGATTCAATTATCTCCACCTGGTCCAAATAATCCCCATTTGACACATGGGGATTATTACAATTCAAGGTGAGATTTGGGTGGGGACACAGAGCCAAACCATATCAGTAACAACAAAAATTGATGAATGGGATCTAATTAAACTAACGAGCTTCTGCACAATGAAAGAAACTATCAACAGAGTAAATGGACAGCCTATAGAATGGGAGAAAATATTTGCAAACTATGCATTCAACAGAGGTCTAATACCCAGAATCTATAAGGAACTTACAATTACAAGCAAAAAACAAACAACTTCATTAAAAAGTGGGCAAAGGACATGAGCAGACACTTTTAAACAGATGACATACATGTGACCAACAATCATATGAAAAAATGCTCAACACTGCTAATCACTGGAGAAATGCAAATCAAAACCATAGTGAGATACCATCTCACATGAGTCAAAATGGCTATAATTAAAAAGAAAAAAAATAGATGCTGGTGAGGTCGCAGAGATAAGGGAACGCTTATACGTTGCTGGTGGGAGTATAAATTAGTTCAGTCATTGTGGAAAGCAGTGTGGTGATTTGCCAACAAATTAAAAAAGGAATTACCATTCAACCCGGTAATCCCATTATTGTGTACATACCCAAACAAATAGAAATCATTCTATCATAAAGACACATGCACACATATGTTCATCGCAGCACTATTCACAATAGTGAAGACATGGAGTCAATCTAAATGCCTATCACCGGCAGACTGGATTAAGAAAATATGGTACATATACAACATGGAATACTATGGAGTCATAAAAATGAATGAGATCATGTTCCTTGCAGCAATATGGATGGAGCTAGAGGCCATAAGCATAAGCAAACTAACACAGGAACAGAAAACCAAATACCACATGGTCTCACTTGTAAATGGGAGCTAAACAATAAGAAAACATGGATACTAGGAGGGGGACAACACGCACGGGGGTCCCCTTGAGAGTGGAGGGTGGGAGGAGGGAGAGGAGCAGAAAAAGTATCTATTGGGTACTGGGCTTACTACCAGGGTGACAAAATTATCTGTACACCAAACCCCAGTGAC
Source organism: Rhinopithecus roxellana (assembly GCF_007565055.1). Classification (NCBI taxonomy): domain Eukaryota; kingdom Metazoa; phylum Chordata; class Mammalia; order Primates; family Cercopithecidae; genus Rhinopithecus; species Rhinopithecus roxellana. Next base: position 108,719,963 of record NC_044556.1, on the reverse strand, counting down.
ACACAGTTGACCTATATAACAAACCTGCACAGCTGGGCACGGTGGCTCATGCCTGTAATCCCAGCACTTTGGGAGGCTCAGGCAGACAGATCACCTGAGGTCAGGAGTTCGGGACCAGCCTGGCCAACATGGTGAAACCCTGTCTCTACTAGAAATACAAAAATTAGCCAGGAGTGGTGCCACGCGCCTATAGTCCTAGCTATTTGGGAGGCTGAGGCAGGATAATTGCTTGAACCCAAGAGGTAGGGGTTGCAGTGAGCCAAGATCATGCCACTGCACTCTAGCCTGGGCAACAGGGCAAGACTCCATCTCAAAAATAAACAAACAAACCAAAAAAACAAACCTGCACATGAACCCCTGAACCTAAAATAAAAGTTTAAAACAAGTGATTTATATATGATCTGGAAAACTGAAAGTCTAAAGAGACTCTAGTCTCTGCCTAAACTCCACCCCCTCCCTCTAATTCCCTGACCCCTACTCCTTCTCGCACTTTTGTGAGATTGAATTTAGAGGACAGGTAACTTATTTTACCTGTTATATTAATAGGTTTATCCTAAATAAATCAAAAAGAGTATCCTAAAATGAGATTATTTTTCCAAATAAATTAATTCATTGGTTTGTATGTAAAACAGGCAGTGTTCCCTTCTCTGTTGTTTTGCTGTCAAATTTTCTTACAAGGGTCCATTTGCCAGTTGCATATGTGAAGACATCCAGTTAGTCTAGCAGTGGACTCTGACAGTCCCCACCTCTGGCCTTCTGGAATCTCTTGGCCCCGTGGCTGGCACTCAAACCCAGATGTCTGAGTTTCCAAGGCCAATGTTTTCCCACCTATCACAGAAAACTCCGATAGCTGTCTGCAGTCTTATTGTGGCCATCATCGCTTCTGCTCTTGTTAGACAGTGGGTGCTTCAGCTCTGATTTGTCCATTGTACTTTTAATTCCCACTCTCATTTGGCTCCTGTTAAGTGTTTAAAGAGAATATGGCAAAGCTCTGAAGAAAACCTCACCCTCTTGCACCTTCCTGCAGGAAAACCTGACTGTTCTCTCTCCCTGACTGCTCTCTCTCCCTGACTATGATCTCTCTCTGACTGCTATCTCTCTCCCTCACTGTGATCTCTCCCTGACTGCGATCTCTCCCTGACTGCTGTCTCTCTCCCTGACTGCTCTCTCTCCCTGACTGCGATCTCTCCCTGACTGCTATCTCTCTCCCTGACTGCGATCTCTCCCTGACTGCTCTCTCTCCCTGACTGCTATCTCTCTCCCTGACTGCTCTCTCTCCCTGACTGTGATCTCTCTCCCTGACTGTGATCTCTCTCCCTGACTGCTGTCTCTCTCCCCGTGTGGAAGACAGGAAGAACCTCCTATTTTCAGACGTGGCCTGTGGAGGAGAAAGCCCCAGGTTGCATCCACAGGGTGGTCTCTCTGGAAGATTCTGGGATAGCCCTGTAAGAGTTAGGTGGAAGAGGCCTGGTGTGATGGCTCACACATGTAATCCCAGCACTTTCGGAGGCCAAGGCGGGCGCATCGCTTGAGATCAGGAGCTCGAGACCAGCCTGGCCAACATAGTGAAACCCCATCTCTACCAAAAATGCAAAAGTTAGCTGGGCATGGTGGTGTGTACCTGTAATCCCAGCTACTCGAGAGGCTGAGGCAGGAGAATCACTTGAACCTGAGAGGTGGAGGTTGCAGTGAGCCAGGAGCACGCTACTGCACTCCAGCCTGAGTGACAGAGCAAGACTCAGTATTAAAAAAAAAAAAAAAAAAAAGTTAGGTGGGAGGAATGAGCACCTTCTGATTCAGGAGTTCTGGCACATCACCTCTCGGGGACTGAGACGGGACCCTCATTCTGCAGGGCCTTCTGATTCAGGCGTTCTGGCACATCACCTCTCGGGGATTGAGACGGGACCCTCATTCTGCAGGGCAGAGGGATGACCTTTCACCTCCATCCCCCAGTTGTGCCCCAGGATACCCTGTAGACACAGCCTACCTCCCACTCTTATAATCCTCACCAGCGAGCACACTTGGAGTGCTGGTGACTCATTCTGAATCCGAAAGGAGGCTTCCTGAGGATGGGCCTAGTGAACCAAACTTGGAAACAGAAAGTGAGCATGGAGGCAGCGGAGCCCAACCCGGAGGGAAGATGGCCTGGACGTGAGTCATCTGTCCTCATCACTCGCCCAAGGATTTGATGTTCCTTTGGCTGGCATCTATTTTCTCTCTGCAAAACTATTGATCCTGCTGCCAAATGTACCTAAGCCTACCTTATGCATCAGTGAGAGGAATGATAAATTCAGTAACTCGAGGACACAGTGACTAGAGGGCACAGAGGACAGTGCCTTGGACTTTCATCAGCAGACTTAACACTGGTGGAGCCCCGGACCCAAGCAGACCTGAAATTTAGCAAGGGATGAGGACAGTAACATTTGGGTTTGTTCACCAAGCCCCCAGCTTGGCACCAGAAATTTTTGGCTTTCTGCAAACAGCTGCACAGAAGCAGTGGCCAAACCCATCTAGTGTGTGATGAGTCATCTCGCGTCAGCATCGTGCAGCACCGACATCTTACGAAGGCTCCTTTAGCTGCTCTGTCAGGTGTGGGTTTTTTCCAAAAGACGAGGGAGCCAAATACCCAAGCCCCCACACTAATGAGCCTTTGTGATTCCACGTAAGCAAACTTATTTCACCTTCCAAGACGCATCTACACGCCTCGTTATTCATTGGCTGGCCCCGTGAAGCAAGGCCGAAGAAACGGACTTGACTTAAATCGGAAACATGAAAACGGAGAGAGCTTGGCAGTATGTATGTATCTTTAGGAAAGCGTAAGACAGTGTAAAGTCCTTCTCTTTATTCTGAGGCCAGGGCTTTCTACTATAGTCAGGTTAGTCATTGAAACAGAGTTCGAGTTTCTAAAGTTTTACCAAGTATGATGACAGAATCTATTTCTCTAGGGATTTTTAAGATATTCATGTGTATATGATTTTAAAGTGGACAAGGCACTCTTCATATGCGTGATCTTATGTAAACACTACAAGACTTGAAGAATCAAACATTGATTATGACCTCCGTTTTACAGATGAGAAAACAGGTTCCTAAAAATGCAATGATTTGCTGAGGGATGATGTCACGAGTCATTGATAGAGCTTAAATGCAGAACCAACATTCTGACTCCAAATCCCATTGATGCTTTCCCCAAACGATACAAGATGTTCTCCTGAAATGTCTTAAAGGAAAGCCCATGCAAATATTTTGAAGAACCCCTCCAACAGCTTCCCTAGACTATGTTTCCTGATGCTGAGAAATGGATCTACACCTGTGCATCCCTCACATGGCCACAAGATGGCAGGGTAGCCTCGATGATTGAGAAATTGGCTTCATTCCTTGCACCAGTAGAGGGCTGTAGTTCCATGTTTCAAAAAGTACGAAATTAAAAAAAAAAAAAAAGAAAAGAAAAGAAAAGAAAAACAGAACAGAACAAAACAAAACAAAACAAAAGCCATCAGTGTCTACACTGATGAAATAGGATGGTGGGAGGTTTGTTTTTCTTTTTTCCTTTCCTTTTTTAAATTAGGCAGTGAGAGTTCAAACAAGTCTCCATTTTCACCTCTGTGTTTGCTTTTGGAGGCACGAGGTCAGGACTTGGGCCAGCCGCCTAGCCTACATTATTCATCTGTCCAGTTCCAGCCCTGGAACAAATGTGAAGAAATGAAGTAGCTTCAGTCGAGGGAAAACAGTGTTGTTATTGTTGCTGGTGACAGTTCTATTTGCCAACAAACATAAAAACATACTTTGGAACTCAAATGGGCTTGTCAGAGGGAACTTTTGTTCCATGTTTGGGCTGGGATGCTTCCAGATAGAAATCAGGCTGGCATTTGAACTTCAGGAGGCAGGGAGAGAGCTGTGCACAGCAGCTACTGACCCGAAAGGCCAGGCCATCAGCTGCAGTTTTCATCTGGGTGTTGTTTGACCACAGCCCACGCGGCTCCGGGTTGCCAACTGGGGTCACTGCCCTGAATGGGTATTATCGGGGAAGAGAGCAGGGCAGGCGGTCCAGGAGGATGGGCTCGCCACAAAAGGGGATTAACAGGCTTTGGATTCTGAGTTTTTGGAAGGTGGCTCTCACTTTGGGGCTTTGGGATAGTGAAAGCGGTCCTGATTCTGGGGGATTTATTTGCTGTCAGGTCTCAATTATCCCAAGATTGTTGGCAGCACCTTGGAGATCCCTTTGCTACATGGATTAATTACTCCAGGGATAAAGCCATCCTCGCTGTGTCTGCTGGTGAGCGTTTAGGGTCTGCAAACTCATGTAAATGCCAGTCTAAGGAAGCATAATTCAGAAGGCCAATCTGCCCATCCCCTGCTACTGTTACATAATTCAAGGTGAAGTTTCCGTCCACAGCTGTCTGGGGGCTGCCTCCTCCCTCACAGATGGGAGGAGCTGGCTCGATGGACTGGACTTACACTAATACGCGGTCTATTTGTAAAGAAGAGATGGCAATAAATTACCACCATGGTGAATATCATTAAAACGTCGCAGAACCAAAAGCACTGTGTGCATGTTAACTCCGGGTGCCTCACATCGCCACTCCGCAAAGCTCCAGTATCACCAGATACTTTAAATTGAGCTCTAAAGCTGGAAAGGCATCTTAGAGATTAGCGGGTCCAGACGTCCGTGTCTAAGACAGCATGTTCCCCTAGGAGGAGTTCAAGAAATGTTTGGTGAATGAGTGAGCCCTTCGTTTTACAAATCATGTAACAGCCCCTGGGAAATGAAGCGATTGCCCCCATCGCACACCTCATTGGTGGCAGACCAGGCACTACAGCACAGCTGGCTAACTCTCAGGTTAGTCCTGTTTCAATTCCATTGTGCTGCCTCGCATTTAAAAAACTCACTTTTATTTTTTTTCTTTTCAAGCCTTATTTTGATCTACAGTTCACTTCAGAAACTACACAGTAATGAGGCAGAAGCCTCCTGGTTCTCACCTTCAGATTCATTTGGTCTCAATTTCCAACCCTGTAAACCTTAACTGACTCTAGAGCTAAATAGTTAAATTTCCAGCATTCAGCCTCAGATTTATGGACACTTATGATAGAAGACTCAAATGTATTCAGTAGATCAGGGTTTGCAAACTTTTTCTGGAAAGGGACAGATAGTCAATACTTGAGGCTTTGCACGCCATACATGCTCGGTCCCTACTGTTCAGTTTTGAGGTTTTAGTGCACAAGCAGCCATAGAGAATACATACATGAATGAGCATGGCTGTGTTCCAGTGCAAAAGAAAAACAGGCAGGAGGGGAAACAGATTTGGCCCTTGGGTCCAAGTTTGCTGACATCTGCAAAGGAGGACTTGGTCTTTGACTTAGTATTTTCCAGCATATTCCAGATCTAAGCAAAGGTGTATCATTCATTCTTGTAGAGTCCATTCACATTCCCAGTCTATCCACCCACCTTAAGAAATACAATTTTTGGTTTTCTCAATCAGAGACTTCACAATCCTTATGAGGAAATGTTTCTGTATGGTGCTCTTGGGTTTATATGTCAGGCAGTCTGGGTTTGTGAGATAGTGTCTTGGCTTGGGCTTCTTAACAGGCTGGGTGGTTTAAGCAACAACATTTTATTCCTCAGTTCTGAAGGTGGGAGGCTGGGAAGTCTAAGATCAAGGAGCAGGCAGATCCAGGGTCTGGCGAGGGTCCCCTTCCTGGTTGGCAGGCAGCTTTTTCTCACTGTATCTTCATGTGGCAGAGAGAGAGTGAGAGAATGCTCTTGTGTTTGTTCTCATAAGGGCACTAATTCCATTTATCAGGGCCCCACCCTTGTGACCTGATTATCCCCCAAAGGCCCCACCTCCAAATACCCTCACATTGGAGAATCAGGCTTCAACATATGAATTTTGGGGACACACATACATTCAGTCCATAGCTATAGGTAGGTAAAGCCAACACAGTAGCAAACTTGAGAGATGAAGAAACTGAAGGAGGAGGGTTGGAGACTGCAATCTTAACTAATATGTGCCCAACACTATGCTATGCCAAGCACAGTACGACGTCACTGACTTTTTGCAAGATCTGGGGGAGATTTTCATTATTATGCCAACTTTATAGATAAATACTGAGAGATTAGATAATGTGCTCAAGTCTTATTCTAGGAAGCAGCAGAGCTCTGTCTAGAACTCTACCTAGTTCTGTCTGACCCTAATGCATGCTCCGTCCCCTGCCCCACACTGAACAGCTCATTCTTACGAGTCATCACCTGTTCCAGAGGCAAGGGTGGCATACTAATTATCTGTCCACACTCAATTCCCATACACTCGCTAGGAGCTTGATGTTTGTTGAATGTTAAAGTAAGTGCTTGAAGGGATGATTAGTTTTTTTTTTTTTGATGGAGGCTTGCCCTGTTGCCCAGGCCGGAGTGCAGTGGTGCGATCTCGGCTCACTGCAACCCTGCCTTGGGGGTTCAGGCAATTCTCCTGCCTCACCTTCCTGAATAGCTGGGATTACAGGCGTGCACCACCATGCCCAGCTGAATTTCTGTACTTTTAGTAGAGATTGGGTTTCACCATGTTGGCCAGGCTGGTCTCAAACTCCTGACCTCAAGTGATCCACCTCCCTCAGCCTCCCAAAGTGTTGGGATTACAGGCGTGAACCACCGCACCTGGCTGACAAGATCTTTTAATTGTAAACTTTAATCTAATATTCTCTTTGAAAATAACTGTCTATCCCTGTCCCAAATCAGCCTGACTACCAGATTTGAGATATTAGGTGCAGAAATTCCCCCCTTCATCCGCATGACGTTAGGACAGGTGGTGGTGGTGGTTTAGGAGTCCTCCCATGCCCAGTCAGCGCCGGGGCAGGGGTGGGGGTGCCCATGGGAGGCAGGGCTGTCAGGCTGTGGGTGGGGCCTGGGGAGAGAGTGCCTACGTCCTCATAGAGTCCCTGCCTTCGGCTCTGGGCGGGCACAGGAGAGTCACCGACGGAAACAAAAGCACCATGGAGAACCTCAGAGACTGATTCTTTCTCAAAATTCATGTCCAATGTAGCCATTCTGAGATGGGCACAGGGTCCTCAGGCCGACGCCCTGTCCTTTGGTTGGTTGGGAATGATGGCTCGTGTCCACGTGGCTTTGGAGAGGCTGTTCATCTCCTGTCGGTTTCACTTTCCCTCTGGGGCTGAACCGGCCCGATGCCCCTTCCAGCTAGAGGAAGAGAGAGCAGCCGGCGACACGCCACGGGTTCTCCCTGTGAGGCTGGAAGGGGGGTGAAATCATTTGAGACAAAAATATAAGAAGGACTGATCTTCCCGCGGATCCAGAGGCCACCTCATGTGTGGCAAATTCTGAAGACTTTTTTTCTTGTACCTGGACTTCTCCTTTTTGGAGGCAGACCTCAATTCATCCCCAAAGAGAAATCTGAAATAGCAGAAAGAATTTCAAATAGGATAGGAATTTGGGTTCTGCCAAGATCCAGGGAAGACGCAGGGTGTGAGGATTTCAGGGGAGGTGATGGAGGGGGTGGGTGGAAAGCGGCTGGTTTCCCCGCTCCCCTCTCAGGAGGCCTTGCTGGGACAGGCGAGCTCAGGGTGTGCAGCTTGTCTGCTTGGGGCATGTGACTCACCAGCTTCATGTCCGTTTTCTGGTCGGTAAATGAGGGCATGGGTGATAATTTCAAATGTGTGCTACACACCAGAGTCGGCCTGAAGGGACAGGGATTGCTTTTAATTTTTATTTTTTGTAATCCTTTATAATATAAAGGATTTTTTGGGTCATATTAGTCATACTTGGTGCTAAATTATTTTCCAGTTTTTGTTAACTTTTTTTTTTTTTTTTTCTGTTTGAGACAGGACCGCGCTCTGTTACCCAGGCTGGAGTGTACTGGTGCAATCACAGCTCACTGCAGCCTCGAACTCCTGGGCTCAAGTGCTCTTCCTGCCTCAGCCTCCCAAGTAGCTGGGAGTACAGGCGCACACTAACATGCCCGGCTAATGTTTTTGATTTTTAGTAGAAATGAGGTCTTGCTCTGTTGCCCAGGCTGGAATGCAGTGGCACAAACATGGCTCACTGCAGCCTTAACCTCCCAGGCTCAAGCGATCCTCCCACCTCAGCCTCCTAAGTAGCTGGGTCTACAAGTGCACACCAACACAACAGGCTAAGCGTTTTTCTTTACTTTTAAATATTCTTTATTTTTTGACGTCAGAGCATTTAATGTAATTAATTCTAGAAATATTTTCTTTTTTTGAGACAGAGTCTTACTCTGTCACCCAGGCTGGAGTGCAGTGGCACGATCTTGGCTCACCACAACCTCTCCCTCGCAGATTCAAGTGATTTTCCTGCCTCGGCCTCCCAAGTAGATGGAACTACAGGTGCCCGCCACCACGCCAAGCTAATTTTTGTATTTTTAGTAGGGATGGGGATTCACCATGTTGGCCAGGCTGGTCTCAAACTCCTGACCTCACTGATCCACCCACCCTGGCCTCCCAAAGTGCTGGGAGGCGTGAGCCACTTGTGTCTGAAAACAAAAACATTTTCTTTCATAATTTTTTTCACATTGTTTTTATGCTTTATGTTTTTATGTTTTATACTTTGCTTGCACAAAGTTTTTTCCTTCTCATGTGGAGGAGATCAGGTATTTATGTACAATTTTTAATGGTTTTATTTATGTGTAACTTTAACATTTTTGTTTTCAAATTTTGAAATTAATTCATACACATTTCAAGAAATGTGTGTGTGAGTTTTCATGAGAAACGGAAATACCACATTCACACACAATTGCACTACCTTTCCCAGAGACAATTACTGTTACAAATGATGGATGAATTCTTCAGACTTCCTCTCAATTTGAGGCATATGTGTGTGTGTGTGTGCATGTGCACACACGTATGTGGCATTTATTTTTGCATAGGAAAATATACATGCATACAGTACATATCATTCAACAGCTTGGTTGTCTTCACAGGACACTAGCTTTTGGAGATCTTTCCATGCCAGTGCACATAGCTTTGCCTTATTCTTCTTAACTGTGTAATATCATACAGTGTACATATACTGTAATTTATACATGACGTTGCAATTCATTTAAATTTCTGTCAGTGAATGATGTTAGATGAAGATGCAAATGGATTTCCCTCCCCCAAACAGCAACCCTCTCCTGTGTGCTGGGGAGGTGTTTTCTTTCTCTTTCTCTTTTTCTTGAGACAAGGTTTTGCTCGTTGCCCCGGCTGGAATGCAGTGGTGCGATCTTGGCTCACTGCAGCTTCGAACTCCAGGGCTCAATCCATCCTCTCATCTCAGCCTCCTGAGTAGCTGGAACTACAGGCACATTCCTCAAGCCTGGCTAATTTTTCTAGAGACAGGGTTTCACTCTGTTGCCTGGGCTGGTCTTGAACTTCTGGGCTTGAGCAATTTGCTCCCTTTGGCCTCCTAAAGCGCTGGGATTACTGGCATGAGCCACTGCACCTGGCCTGGATGTTTTTATAGTTTGCTTTTTATGATAATGCAGTGGACAGCACATTTTAGATATAAGGAGAGCAAAATCTGTATACCACTCTGCAATGGAGAAAGTGCTTCCCGTATGAGATTTCACTGGAATCTCACTGAGACTCTAGGACATGGGAAGTATCATTTTTTCCTGTTTTGCACCTGGGCAGGTAAGGAATAAAGTGGGAAGGGCGAGGTCAAGGGGTCGCCCAGGCTACACATCTAAGTGTGGAGCTGGGACCTGAATTCAAGTCTCCTGACTATGAGTCCAAGCTTTCCTTGCACTGCAGCCAAGAATTTAAGAAGTTTCACCAATAGAGAGGCAAAGATTCCCTTCCTTTCTGCCTGCCACCTGTTCTCCCTTCCTTCCTTTTTGAATAGTTATTTATTGAGCTTCTACTGTGTGGCAGGCACTGTGCGAGGGTTTGCCATGAGAAAGCTTCACGACTTGCAGAAGGTAATTATTCTCAGTTTCAGCTTCCTTATGTGTGGAATGATCTGTGAGGCACAACGAAGCTCTAAGATCCCATCAGAAAGATTCATCCAGTTAACCAGGAAATGAAATTCACCAAATCACCAGTTACCTTGAGCACTTTGTTTAAACATCAAGGATGTACTGTTTTATTTTGAGAGCTTCATAGGGTCCCCTCACTGGAAGGGGTTCTGTATAATCCATTGGTCTGTCTGACCTCTTGCTTTGGACAGGTGAATGATACATTTTTCAGGAGAATCATTTCCTAGTCTTTCTGTTTCTTTTTGTGTTGCTGTAGGTTTAAAACAACAATTGATTATCTCAAGTCTCTGTGGCTCAGGAATCTGGGCCTGGCTGAGCTGGGTCCCTCTGGCTCAGGGTCTCTCGCCAGGCTGCAATCAAAGATGATCCTGGGATGGAGCCATCTCAAGGCTGGGCTGAGGGAGGATCCACTTCGCAGCTTACTCACTGGCTGTTAGCAAGATTAGTTGGCCAGATTCAGTTCCTTACTGGCTACTGGCTGGAGACATTAGTTCCTTGCTATGTGGGCCTCTCCATTGGGCAGCTTGCAACCTGGGACCTGACTCTCTTCACAGCAAGTGAGTGAGGGAAGGTGTGCTAGGATGGAAGCCACAGTCCATTGTCACCTCATCTTGGAAGTGAGGTCCCATCACCTCTGCCACAGAGGCGGGGACCATCGAGGGACATTGACCACAGTAGGAATTGCCGTGTTCCTTAGAGGAAGCATAGAAAGGCCAGGTAACTCTGCTGAGGTCATACAAGAGATGGTGGAGGAGCTGGGTGACAACGCAGGTAGTCTGACTGCAGAGCTGCTCTCGTTGCTACCATGCTGCACTGTACTGCCCCACAGTAAGAATGCCAGGGGATGCATTCTCTGAACTGAGAGGACCAGAGGGCACAGGCTCAGTCATGAAAGGTACTGGCTAGGACAGGGACCCTTAGCCTTTTTCTTGCCACTGCAACTATTGTGAAATACAATTAGAGGAAAAGTTAGCACCTACTTAATGATGGCTATTTGGTGCCTTGCCTTTGTCTCAAAGTTTAAAACACATGCATTTGCCCATGAAGATTTGCAAAAAAAGTGTGCAAAAGGACACAGAGAAAAGTGTATCTCTCATACCTCCTTTCCCCGGCACTTCACTTCCCTTCTCGGTAGCAGCCCCTAGTACCAGTTTCTTGCCTGTCCATCTAGAGATATTCTCTGCATGTACAAGCTTGTGAGAACAGTCTTTTTTGGTTGTTTTTTAAAAACACACACACAAGAGTAAAAAGGCAACTCACAGAGCAAGAGAGGATGTGGACTCATCCAGTCTTTAGTAAAAACAAACAAAAATCCTACAAATCAAGAAGAATGAGATGGATGACCCAACTAGAAAATGAATGCAAGACGTTTTACCAAAGAAGAAAGTGAAATGGGCCTTGACACAGGAGATGCCAAACCTCACTAGTCATCAGGGAAATGTACCAAATGGCAAGGAGATGCCCCCTTAACCCATGGGGATGGCAAAAACAGAGAGGGTGGGAAATGCCAAGAGCTGGTGCACACCAGCAGGGTATGAGTGAGCCAGTTTCTCCACAACCTCGTCAACATGTGGGTTGCCACCATATTTTATAAGTCACTCTTATAGTTGTGCAGAAATATCCCACTGTGGTTCCAACATGCCTTTCCCTCATAGGTAGGGAAACCTAAGGTCCCTTCTCAGGCTCACTGCCATCTGTAGGTCTTCTGTGAAATGCCTGCTCCAGTATTTCCCACTATTTACTTGGATTATCTGTCCTTTTATGGTTGAATTTTGAGAGTTATTTCTATATTCTAGGTTTTTCCTTTCTTTTAAAGTTTCATTGATAATTTTTGTTTTTGAGATGGGATCTTGCTATGTTACCCAGGCTGGTCTCGAGCTCCTGGGTTCAAGGAATCCTCCTGTCTCAGTCTCTCAAAGTGCTGGGATTACAGGTGTGAGCCACTCCTTGTACAGGTGAGTGCCTGGCTCCTTGTTCTTTGCTTTCAAAATGGACTTTAGTTATTTTGGGCCTTTGTTCTCTTATATACTTTTTTTTTCTTGGATCAGCATGTCAAGTTTTATCTGAACTCATCAGATTTAGAGAACTGTGGAGAGTTGCTGGAGAATTGGCATCTTTATGATATGTAGTCTTCTCATTCATCAATGCGTTCTAATTCTCCATTTATTCAGGATTTCTTTTATGCCTTTTGATAGTATTTTGTAACTTTCTTCAAAGAACCTTGAACATTGTTAGAGGAGACCCTTGCTCTTTGATCTTGGTTTCTGTCCGGAAGGATTTCCCCCAAGCACACTTCCTTCCCTTCACCCACTTCACCTTTGGAGAGAGGGAATGGCCCATCTAATCTCAGATTAGCAAAGACCACCTAAGTTTAGTTCCATCTTTTTTTGGTGGGTGAGTAAGAAGCCTGCAGTGAGGAGGCATTTTGTTTGTTTCCCTAGGATAGGTTTTTATTTTGCTGGAGGTCCTGTTGAATACAAGTTGTGAGAGTAGCATCCTGATCTCATTGCTCGCCTCAGAGAAAAACTTTCAACATTTTCCCATTAAATACAATGTTTCCTGTAGGTTTTATATAGATGCCCTTCATCAGTTTTAGGTAGTGTCCTTCTGTTTCTAGGTTGCCAAGAATTTATGTCATGAATGAATGCTGAATTTTATCAAATTATCCTCTGCATTTATTGAAATGATCATATGATTTTTCTCTTCTGTCTACAAGGTGAATTACACTATTTTTTGGATAACTTTTAATTTTGGTATCCTTTAAAACATATACAAATTGAAGATTTGTACAAGAAACTCTTAAAACCCTTTACCCAGATTTACCAGTTGTTTACTTTTTACCTCATTTGCTTTATCATTCTTTCTTTACACACATATATATGAGCATGTTGCTTATTTTCGGTACCATTTTAGACTAAATTGGAGATAGTATGTCCTTTTACCCCTAAATACTTCACTTTATATTTACTAAGAACAGAGACATTCTATGGCAAGAATTCAATGAAGCAGGAAATTAAACTCTGATACATTCCTATTTCATATGTGTGAATATTAAACCAACTTTGCATTCTTAGAATATACCCCACTATGGATGATATGATGTTCTATCCTTTTTATATTGTATTGATGTTGATTGGCTTGACTTTGCCTATCTCCCTTTTTTCCTGCCTTTTTTTCCCTTTTTCCCTCCCTTCCTTCTTTCTTCCCTCCCTTCTTTCCTCCCTCTCTCCCTCCCTCCCCCCTTCCCTTCCTCCTTTTCCCCTTTCTTTCTCCCTTCCTTCCTTCCTCCCTCCTCCCTGTCTTCCTCCTTCCTCTCCTACCTTTCTTCTCCCTTTCTCTTTTTCTTTCTTTTGTATTTATGAGAGAGTTGACCCTATAATTTTCTTCTTGGTAATGAATTTGTTCACTTTCAAACAGTGAGTTGGGAAGTATTCTCTCCTTTTCCATTCTCTCGAATAGTTGTGTAAGCTTGGTACTATTTATTTCCTTGAATGTTGTAAAGAATTTAATCCTGAAGGCATGGGAAGATTTTTTTTTTTTTTTTTTGAGATGGAGTCTCACACTGTCACCTGGGCTGGAGTGCAGTGGCGCGATCTCAGCTCACTGTAACCTCTGCCTCCTGGGTTCAAGTGATTCTCTTGCCTCAGCCTCCTAAGTAGGTGGGATTACAGGCGCCCACCATGATGCCCAGCTAATTTGTGTATTTTTAGTAGAGACAGGATTTCACTATGTTGGCCAGGCTGGTCTCAAACTCCTGATCTTGTGATCCACCCACCTCCGCCTCCCAAAGTGCTGGAATTATAGGGGTGAGCCACCGCATCTGGCCAGGCATGGGAAGGCTTTTTATTTGAGATTCACTTTAACAGCTGTAAGACTAGATTGTCTCTCTTTTTGTGTCCATTTAGTAAGTGATGTTTTTCTTTTTAAAGTGGTCATTTAATCTAATTTTCTAGTGAATTGTTATAAAGTTGCTCATAATATTATCCTATTATCTTTTTAATATATGAGGATATAGAGTTATGTTTCCCTTTTCATTTCTAGTGTTTTTAATTGTCCCTTCTCTCTTTTGCTGTTGGTTAGTCTTACTATGGGTTTATTAATTTCATTAGCCTTTTCCAATAACCAGCATTTGGCTTTGCTGATTCCCTCTTATATTAATATGTTTGCTTTCTATTTTATTAACTTCTATTTTTATATTTTCATTTTGTTCATTCTACTTTCTTTTGTTTAATTTACCATTTCCCCCCTTAACTTCATGAGATAGATGCTTGAAACACTGATTTTCAGTCTTCCTTCTTTTCTAATCATATGCATTTAAAACTAAAATTTTTCCTTTACGCATTACTTTACCAGACTTCCCTAAGTTTGGATATGTAATATTTGTCATAATTTCTAATTACTTTCTCATTTTTAATGTGATTTCTTCTTTGACTCTTAAATAATATAGCAGTGTATTACTTAATTTCTAAACATATGTAAGGATTTTCTAGCTTTTATGTGATTGATTTCTAGTTTAATTTTACTGTAGTAGGATAATATATTCTATACAATTTTGAAATTTGCAAAGTTGTCAAGACTTGCTGTGTGGTCAGCATTGTAAAGGGTGCAGGTGTACTTGAAAAGAATGACTATTATTTAGTTCTCAGGTACAGTGTTTTAAATGTGTTAATCAGTGTGCAAGTTTGTTAATCATATTGTTTGATTTTTTAATATTATTACCAAGTATTTAGGTCTTCCTTATTAGCTACTGAGAGAGGTGTGTTAATGTCTCTCCCTGTGATTTTGGATTTGACTGTTTCTCCGCTAAGTCAGTTTTTGCTTCACATATTTTTGGTCTATGTTATAAGCTATGTATAAATTTAGAATTATTACATCTTCCTGACAGATTGAATCTTTTATATATAGCTGTAAAATTCTAATCTGATAATCTTTGCTTTTTGTTGAATTTAATTAGGTTTCATATGTGTGATATATTGTGGATTATCATTTCCAATGTTTTTCTTCAAGTATCTGTTTGGCTACTTTTTTCCTTTCTGATTCTTTTTGGGACATTGATTCCCCCTCTTCCAATCATCCCTGCCTCAAGACTCCCCATTTCATCTTCGTCCCTCATTGGTTTGGAATTCTTCAAATACCCATTGATCATAATCACACCTACCTCCTTTTTGCTGTAAGTGTAAACAACTTTAGCTTTGCTTTTTAAATGAAAGTTATGTTGTATTTGTGTTTTGATTCTCCATAGTTAGTTATAATTGATATTCCATCAACTTTCATACTCATCATTTTTTTTCCTTGCATACCACAATTTCTGTCTGGCTTTAGTTGTTTTTTACCCCCACCTTGCTAAAGGACATCTTATAGTGAGCATCTGTAAGGGTGGAAGCAACCTTAATCTTTGCATATCTGTGAACATTTTTATCTCACCCTCACTGTTAGATGTTAGTTTAACGCTGTATACAATTCCTGGTTGGTAGTTATTTCTCCTCAGCATTTTGAAGCTATAATTGCATTCTCTTTTGGCCTCCATTGAGGATGATAGAAAATTTGTCAAATACCTAATTGTTATTTCATTGCAAATAATTTGTCACTTCTCTCTTGTAGCTTGTAAGATTTTTTCTTTATAGTTTCTTTATAGTTCTGTATAGTTTCTATATAGTTCTATATAGTAGTTCTGTATAGTTTCTATATAGTTCTATATAGTAGTTCTATATAGTTTCACTATGATGAGTCCAAATGTGGATTTATACTAGAGAGCTGAGAACACCTTTCTCTAGAATTTCATGTCGGTCTTCAATTACGGAAAATCATTAATTATTAGCATTTACAAATATTACTTCTCTGTCATTCCCAGCATTCACTTATTTTTGGAATTCTATTAAATGGATCTAGGAATTTCTTAATCTAGTCTCTGTATTTCTTAACTTCTTGTATGTGTGTATGTATATATGTATACATATATTCAATATCAGATATATGTATATGTATACAAACACACACACATATAATTAAATTTTCTTTTACTTTTTCTTTTTTTAAGAGACAGGGTCTTGCTATGTTGCCCAGGCTGGTTGTGAACCCCTAGGCTCAGTCTCCCAAAGTACTGGGATTACAAGCATTAGCCACCGTGCTGGGCTCCATTTTTTGTTGCTGTTTCGCTATGCTGTGTTCTGCAAGAATTCTTCAGTATTCCCTTCTAATTAACATATTCTTTATTTGATTGTGTCAAGTCTAGAGTGATCTCATATCCTGAATTTTTTTTTTTTGAGACAGAGTTTCGCTCTTGTTGCCCAGGCTGGAATGCAATGGTGCAATCTTGGTTCACCGCAACCTCCACCTCCCAGTTTCAGCAATTCTCCACCCTCAGCCTCCTGAGTACCTGGGATTACAGGCATGCACCACCACACCCAGCTAATTTTGTATTTTTAGTGGAGACGGGGTTTCGCCATGTTGGTCAAGCGGTCTTAAACTCCTGACCGCAGGTGATCCACCCGCCTCGGCCTCCCAAAGTGCTAGGGTTACAGGTGTGAGCCACTGTTCCCGGCCCTATACTGAATTTTCAAAGGAATCTATTTTTATATTTCAAGCCTTCTAGTTGATTCTTATTCATATATAACTCTTATTTTTTCCCTCTCTACATTTCCTTGGTGTCTTAAAACAAAAGATATTATTTCATTTATATCTTTGTGCATGATAAACATTGTTTTTTTTTTTTTTTTTTTTTAAGAAAAGATCTTTTCTAGGGCTGTTTCCTAAAATTGATTTAGTCAGAAACCAATTCCCATTCAGGGTCGTAATTTATTTTCATTCGATTTCTTTATGATTTGGGATTTGGGTTTTTGCTCTGATTGTGGATGGGAGATTTGTGTTTGTTTTCTCTCTGCACTTCACCCACGCCCCCTGTTTCCCTCCCCTTTCCAGTGATTTCACAGCTGTTTTGAGTTGTTGCATCCGGGTCTCTAGTCCTGAATTGTGTCTACTGTGACAGGGCTCTCCTCCCATATTAGGCAGTGTTCTCCAGGGAAAAAGAACCCGTAAGATACCTATGAGACTCACACGGATTTGTTGTGGGAATTGGCTCCTGCAGTTATGAAGGCCAAGGAGTCCCGTGATCTGTTGTCTGCAAACCGAAGAACAAGGAAAGCTGGTGGTGTCAATGTCTTTCAGTGCAAGGGCCTGAGAACCAGGACCTCTGAAGTTTGAGAGCAAGAGAAAACGGATGACCCAGCTCAAAGAGTGGGAGCAAATCCACCCCCTTCCTCTGCCTTTTTGTTCTATTTGGGCATTCACTGGATTGGATGGTGCCCACCTGCATGGGTAAAGGAGATCTTCTCACTCAATCTACTGACTCCTGTGCTAATCTCTTCCAGAAACACCCTCAGAGACACACCTTGAAATGATGGGTTACCAGCTACCTGGGCATCCCTTAGCCCAGTCAAGTTGACACATAAAATTAGCCAACATACCTACCCTAGACCCTAGCGACATTAAGGCTATCATATCCACAGACACTACATTTGATTTAGGTTCTTTGTCACAAAGCCTTCCTTTCTGCAGGCTATAAAGCGGAAGCCCCAGACGCTATTGTGTCAGCACCTTAAATTTTCGATTTCTTTCATGACCCATCCGAGTCCCTGCCTTCATGAAAATTATTCCAGTTCCCCTCTCATATGGAGCACTAGTAATTCCTCCACTCTGCAGGATGCAAATTCTAGGCTGTCCCTTCCTATAGGATGCTAGCTTCAGCTGTTCCTCACCACTTTTTGTTTTAATAACAGAGGTAATTATTTTGAGCCCAGTTATTTTGCCTTTGATTTGTCCCTTACCTGTCAGTGCTATGTCTTTGCAGTCAAGGGGTGTGAGACAAAGTGTGACATCCCTGCACTGGCTTCACCAGGATTCTGTCTTCTTTTTGAGGCTCTCTACACCCTTCTTCCTTGAGTGAACGTGCACTCTTATGTTTCAGGTAGTTCTGAGGACAGCCTTGATGCTGGGGCTGGGCAAAAATAAAGGGCTCCCACTTCCACTCTCAGCTCCCAGAGGGATGTCCTGAGCCATATCGCCAGGACCTCTGCCCAGGAAAGGAACAGGGGAGTATAAGGAGATATTGCTGCAAAGACTATCCTTCATTGTAAGAATGATATGGGGGAGACGACGTGGAGGGATAGGGGGCTTGTTCTCTCCCCTGTTCCCCTCCACCAAACTTCCCAGAGAAAAACATTTTTTTTTCTTTTTTGAAATAGAGTCTTGCTCTGACACCCAGGCTGGAGTGCAGTGGTGCAATCACAGGCTCACTGCAGCCTTGAAGTCCTGGGCTCAAATGATCCTCCCACCTCAGCCTCCTGAGTAGCTGGGACTACAGGCGTGCGCCACCATGCCCTGCTAATTTATTTTTGTTTTTGTAGAGATGAAGTCTCCCTATATTGTCCGGGCTGATCTTGAACTCTTGGGCTTGAGTGACCCTCTTGCCTCAGCCTCCCAAAATGCTGGGATTACAGATGTGAGCCACTGCACCTGGCAGAAAAAAGTTTTAATTGCCAGAAACATATGTGGAAATACTGAAAGAGCAAGAAATTAGCTGACTAAATTTTGTTACCTTTTTTTTTTTTTTTTTTTGAGATGGAGTCTTGCGCTGTCACCTAGGCTGGAGTGCAGTGGCATGGTCTTGGCTCACTGCAAGCTCTGCCTCCTGGGTTTGTGCCATTCTCCCACCTCAGCCTCCAGAGTAGCTCGGACTACAGGCGCCCACTACTACTCCCGGCCAATTTTGTTTTTGTATTTTTAGTAGAGAAAGGGTTTCACCGTGTTAACCAGGATGGTCTCGATCTCCTGACCTCGTGATCTGCCCGCCTCAGCCTCCCAAAGTGCTGGAATTACAGGTGTGAGCCACCACACCTCGGCAGTAACGATAATCATTCTGTTTTTTTTGAGACAGGGTCTCACTCTGTTGCCCAGGTTGGAATGCAGTGGTGCAATCTTGTCTCACTGCAAACTCTGTTTCCCAGGTTCAAGTGATTCTCCTGCCTCTGCCTCCTAAGTTGCTGGAAGTACAGGCATGTACCACCACACCTGGCTAAGTTTTGTACTTTTAGTAGAGACGGGGTTTTGCCATGTTGCCAAGGCTGGCCTTGAACTCCTTGGCTTGGGGAATCCACCCACCTCAGCCTCCCAAAGTGCTGGGATTACAGGCGTGAGCCACTGCACCTGGCCACGTTTTAATAATTCTTATGACACTGTAAATCTCAAAAGTTCCCAATTAGATAGAAAATAAAAGTAAAGAAAAATGGGCTGGGTACAGTGACTCACATCAGTAATATCGGCGCTGTGGGAGGGTGAGGCAGGAGGTTTGCTTGAGGCCAGGAGTTCAAGACAAGTCTGGGCAACATAGCTAGACCCCATCTCTACAAAAAATTTAAAAATTAGCTGAACATGGTGGTGCACACCTGTAATTCTAGCTACCTGGGACTGAAGCAGGAGGATTGCTTGAGTCTAGGAGTTTGACGTCGCAGTGAGCTATGACTGTGCCACTGTACTCTAGGCTGGGTGACAGAATGAGACACTATCTCAAGAAAAAAATTATAAGAGAAAAATGAAGAACTTTTTTATGTAATTGACTATAATATGGAATAGAATTGGAATTTAAAGCGGCTATTGTAGTTATTTTATTTTATTATTTTAGAGACTGGAGCTTACTATGTTGCCCAAGCTGGTCAGAAACTCCTGGTCTCAAGTAATCCTCCCACCTCAGCCTCCCAAAGCCCTGGGATTACACCAGGTGAACCCTCCTGTCCGGCCCTGTAATTTTATATCACTTATTATTAATATATTTTATTTAAGAAATATTTGAAAATAATTGCTATTTTAACTACCTAACCTTGTATATTAATTACTTCCTGATATTTCTTAAATAAAGGATCCCTGTGTTGTGCAGCTGACATGTAACTAAATCTACACATTGTGTAAAACTCTTGGATTGGAACAAATCTAGAAGATGAAATTTTTTCCAGGATAAAGTTGAACCTAACAGCTTACCCACTGTGAATATTCTCTTTACAGCCTCTTAAACAACACAGCTATAGAGGCACATGCGGTTTCGTGTGTATGTGTGTGTGGCTACGAAGGGTTAAAATCTCAGGTTCCCTTAATTCTGTGAGCATGTGGTGGCCAGCCCAGAGCCAGACTGAACCATGTTAATTTCCCAGAAGATTTCAAGGAATTATTTTTTGAAAAGGGGAAGTTTGGACTAATAAAAACCAGGATAACCTCCGGCAGTCACATGGAAAAGAATAGAGACAAATTACTCCCGGTTTGTTCGACATTGTGGCCTTGGGCTTTCTCTCGCCAAACCAGACTGCTCTGTTTTTCCTTCACTCCAAATAGAGAAGTGATTTCAGGCATGTCCTGGGAAAGGTAAGAACAGCAAAGTGATTCCGAGTGCTCCTCTGCGCTCTCTTTCTCAGGTTCGGCTCTTCCAGAAGCGCGGTAGGGACTGCGAGGACTCTGACGTCATCAGGCCCCAGGTTTGGATTCCTGTTTGGCCACTTTGGGGAAATTTACGTTTCCGCTCTGAACTTCAATTCCTACAACTCTTAAGGAAGATAATTAATCTCATAGCCATCATGTTGAAGATTTGGATGTGATAAGGTCTGTAACGTGCCTGGCACATAGTAAAGACTGAAAAAAAATGCCTAGAAATGCCTGGATTACCCTCAGATCAACTCCTCTCTTCAGTGTCTGACAGCTGTGGAAACCTCACCTCTTTTGTAAATAGCTCCCTGCAGGTTGTAGCCAGGTGATTGACAGAGGTTTTGTGTACAAATTAAGGCATTTTAAAATAAAATATCAGTTATCCATTGGCTATTGGCTATGTAACACATTTCCCCCAAAATTAGGAGCTTAAAATAATTTTTTTTTTTTTTTTTTTTAGAAACAGGATCTCAGTTTGTTGCCCAGGCTGGAGTGTAGTGTTGTGATCACGGCTCACTGGCTCACGGTAGCTTCGACCTCCTGGACCCAAGCAATTCTCCTACCTCAGCCTCCTGAGTAGCTGGAACCACAGGTACGTACCACCACGCCCAGCTAATTTTTTTTTTTTTGGCTTTTTTACAGAGACAGGGATCTCACTATGTTGCCCAGGCTGGTCTCAAACTCCTGAGTCCAAGCGATCCTCCTGCTTTGGCCAGCCAAAACAGAAACAACCATTTTATTATGTTCACGGATTCTGTAGGTCAGGAAAGCACAACTCCATGATGTCTATGGCCTCAACTGGGAGAACTGAAAGGGGGGTGCTGACCCACCCACTGGGGGAAGAAATCATTTAGAGCTGTGTTCACGCACATTCCCCGCTGTCAGTTAGGACCTCACACTAGGAACACCCACACATGGCACCTCCGTGTGGCTTGGGCTTCCGTACAGTATGGTGGTTTTGTACTTACACAGCAACTAATGGCCTGAAGGCAAGTTTCCCAAGAGACCCAGGTAAAAACAGTATCACTTTTTGGGTCCTCGTCTTGGAAGAAGTCACATAGCATCACTTCTGCTGGGTCTCAAGCCTTTCCAAGTTCAAGGGGAGAGGATGTGGACTTCACCTCTTGATGGGAAGAATGTCAAAGTCATATTGTGAGAACACGTAAAATGGGAGATGTGGCATCTTTGGAAAATACAATCTGTCCCAGGGTGAGTGAGTCCATAGTAAGTCCTCAAAACATTTCACAGGATCTGGTGAGAGTATGAAAAATGTATTTGAGGAGAATAGCTGCAAGGCCCATGCCACTGTGGTTCAGGTGGGAAACAATGAAGGCCTGAAAAAAGCAGCAACAGAGAGAATGGAGAGAAGAAGGTGGCTGTCAGAGTTGGCCCTGGGACAGAATCACTCTCCTGCGGGCAGCGCAGAGGAAAATGAAAAGGAGGAAGAAGAGTCTGAAGGCTCTGACAGTTTGAACCTAGGAGCCCAGCAGGGCGGGGCTGCTGTTATCTGAAATAGGGAAGTCGCAGAGAGAAGCAGGAAACTTCTCTTCCCTCTTTGCTCACCACATGCTTGTGCCTTTCCCAACAACTCGGGCTGTGCAGGCTCAATCTATTTTGCATGCATGTGCTTTGCTTTTCACAGATCTGGACATTAGCTCAGATCTTGGGGCCTCAGTAAATCCCTCCAGGGCTGGGAAGACGACCTTTCAGAGATGACTTCAAGGGCTGTGCCCGGAAATGAGGCCGTTTATGGAGCTGATTTTGTGTCCAAATCTGCTGTTAACTTTCAGCTTTACCTGTGTAACTAAACATCCAGGAAACAGCCGTTGGACATGTGCAGCTTCTGCAGAATGTTTCAATGTTATCAGGAAAAGGCATGAGCACACATTGCCTGATGAAGGAGCTCAAGTTCAGTGGCACTTGAAGGTCAGGCCCTTAGGACTCCGTACTCAATCATGTTCTCTCGACTTCACTGGCAGTATCCGCTTCCACCCCTGCTGTCCAGGGCACAGCACTGGCTTACGTATATGGCTTCACTTTACCTCACCTCAGAGAACTCTGGGTTCACAAGAGCTGTTACAATGAAGTTGGAAGATCATTTAAAACCGTTCCAAATGGATGCTGTCCTTCTGTTCGTGGTAGCTAGAGAGAGACTAGGCAATTATTCCAATAAAACTGTCATTGCTCAAACATTTCAGGACCTGGCCTTTAGGAATTGCTTTTATTTATTTATTATTTGTTATTATTATTATTATTGTTATTATTATTTGAGACAGAGTCTTGCTTTGTCGCCCAGGCTGGAGTGCAATGGCGCAATCTTGGCTTACTGCAACCTCCACCTCCCGGGTTCAAGTGATTTTCCTGTCTCAGCCTCATGAATAGCTGGGATTACAGGTGTACACAACCATGCCTGGCTAATTTTTTTGTATTTTTAGTAGAGACAGGGTTTCACCATGTCACCCAGGTTGGTCTCCAACACCTGACCTGAAGTGAGCCACCCACCGTGGCCTCCCAAAGTGCTGGGATGACAGGCGTGAGCCACTGCACCCGGCCAGGAATTACTTTTAGAATCATCATGTGAACCATTATCACTCTATACCTTGTTTTTTGACCCCAACTTGCCTTACCCACAATATAACTCAGAGTTCTCTTATTTGTAAGTGACAAGAACTAACTCAATTTAAGTGAAAAAGCAAATTTATGGGCTTGTATAACTGGAAGGCTGGAGCATCTGGCATCAGGTATAACTATGCAGGAGCTCAACTAATGTCCTTGCATCTCCACTCTTTTCACTTCTCTCTGTAGGTTCAACTCATTCTCGCTCACTGACAATGGACTTCCTGCATGTGCTACCGGCAACCCTCCCGTGTTAGTAACCCCAGGGAAAAGAGAACCTGCTCCCACCTACCCCTTCTTCCCCACTCCCA
This sequence comes from Rhinopithecus roxellana, assembly GCF_007565055.1. Lineage (NCBI taxonomy): Eukaryota > Metazoa > Chordata > Mammalia > Primates > Cercopithecidae > Rhinopithecus > Rhinopithecus roxellana. The sequence continues at coordinate 108,696,595 of NC_044556.1, read as the reverse complement.
CCACCGTTCATACCTCATTTCTGGGCAGGACTCTGATTGGTGCAAACTGAGCTATGTGCCCATTGTTGTGCTAAAAAAAAAATAGGGAAAAAGCACATGTTCTGGGCAGGCAAAAATAGTAGTGGCCAGTGGCTACCTCACCTGCTTTGGCCATCATCCTTGACACTGCATAGCCTTGAACTATTTCCCAAACCTACCCTGGTGCTTTGTTAGAAACTCTGATTCTCGAGCCCCATCCTAGCCTACTGAGTCAGTCCCCACAGGTTAACAATTTCCCCAGGTGATTCTTCTGTACCTTGAAGTTTGGGATAAGCTGAGTAAAAGGAGAAAGGGAGCCGGGCACGGTGGCTCATGCCTGTAATCCCAGCACTTTGGGAGGCCGAGGCAGGTAGATCACCTGTGGTCAGGAGCTCCAGACCAGCCTGACCAACATGGTGAAACCCTGTCTCTAATAAAAAATACAAAAATTAGCTGGATGTGGTGACAGGTGCCTGTAATCCCAGCTACTTGGGAGGCTGAGGCAGGAGAATCGCTTGAATCCAGGAGGTGGAGGTTGCAGTGAGTCAAGATTGTGCCATTGCACTCCAGTCTGGGCAACAGAGCAAGACTCTATCTCAAAAAAAAAATATATATATATTTATATATAAATTTATATATATATATATATATATATATATATATAGGAAAATGAGAAAAGATGGGCAATGGCTGTGAAGGAGCTTTCCAGAGAGGAGCCTGAGCAGGTTCTGTGCATGGCAGCATGATGGTGGCAGGCAGCCAGCCTCCTCAGGTTAGCCCACAAAGAAGCAGTAGGCCTGGGCGCACAGAACTGGGGCACAAAGTCACAGCTAGGGTAAGCCATGATGCCGGTTCTGCTCAGCTGTTGAACAGGGAACACCTTGAGTCCGCTGAGTGCAGCTGGCAGGGTGCTGTATCCTGGGTGGGCTAAGCCTGGGGACGGTGTCTTCAGCGGCTTCTGCAGAGTAGAAAAGAAAGCTTTGAGGCCAGGGGAGTCCATTCCCAGAGTTTTACTGCCAGAAAAGTTGAAATGACTTTTCTATTTTTTATTTTTTAATAAACTTTAACTATAGTCGGTTGTTAAAGTGTTTCTGAAATTTGGATCCTGTCTAGCTGCAAATAGAGCCACTTCATGCATAAGAGTTTATGTAAAACACAGTCACACCTAGGCAGACCATGCCCATTTCCAAGTGAGTTATTCATAGAAGTTAGATGTGGAAATTCTTAGTTGACTCCATCAGTTCCCTTATCTTTTATTTATTTATTTTAGAGAGAGTATTCCTGTAAGAAGGGCTGCAGAAATGAAAGGCAATGGAAGTTTAATTAGATAGAACGGTTTCGAGGCCTAGAGGTCTGGGCCAAAGACTGAAATTGCTTCCTGCTGCTTGGCTCAAGGCTCTGAGATCTTTGCAAACCCAACACAGGACCACGACACCGGCCATAAGGCAAAGTGCTGGGATGCAGCTTCCCTCTGGGACTCGAGGCTGTCCCGTCCTTTCATGGGCCTCTCGCATGGTGTTCCTCACATGAGTGGGCCTTTCAGGACCGCACCACAGCCCCACAGTCCTGTGAGACTGGAAGATGCTTTTGGTGTCAGTGGACTCCCAAGCTCTAGAGTGTGGGGGTTATGGAAACAGGTTCTAAAATCAGACACATTGAGTTCAAATTCTTTTTTTTCTTTTTTGCCACTTGTTAGATGCATGATGTTGAGTGGCTACATAATTTTAGTCTCCTCAACTATAAAATAGGGTTAGTGATAGGTTGGTTATGAGGATTACACAGGAAAGTGTACAGGAAGTAAGGAGGTAGACGTTGTGTCTTTTTCCTAATCATATTCTGAGCTCTTGGCACAGCACTTAACCAAATGTCAAAGCACTTGGCACTGCTCAGAACGTGCAAGCACTTAATTAATAGGAGCTATTATTATTATTATTTAGTGTCTATAATAAAGTTTTATTAGAACATTACCGTACTCATTTGTTCATACATTGCTACAACAGCAAAATTGAGTATTTACAAGAGATCACATGGCCTACAAAGTCAAAATATTTATTACAGGTTGAGTATCCCTAATTTGAAAATCCAAAATCTGAAGTGCTCCAAAATTCAAAACTTTTTAAGTGCTGAGATGGTGCTCAAAGGAAATGCTCATGGGAGCATTCTGAATTTCAGATTTTTAGATTAGGAATGTTGAACCAGCATAAATTGCAAATATTCCAAAAATCCCCCCAAATTTAAAATCTTTTAAACCCTTCTGGTCCAAAACATTTAAGATAAAGGTTACTCTTGTCTGGTGCTTTATGCCAAACATTTACCAACCCCAGTCCTATGTGACAACTTGGAGTTTTCATTTGTGTTTAAAGGTTAAAACAGGAAAACAGGATGTGAATAGTGAGGTATAATATTTTTGTTTCGTAAGTGTAAATTTTAATTCATACATGAACATTTTTTCTAATTTTGAACTGTACATCTAAACTTGGAAGTTATTCTTCTTGGCTGGGCGTGGTGGCTCATGCCTGTAATCCCAGCACTTTGGGAGGTCAAGTCGGGTGGATCACTTGAGGTCAGGAGTTTGAGACCAGCCTGGCCAACATGGCGAAACTCCGTCTCTACTAAAAATGCAAAAATGAGCTCGGCGTGGTGGCAGGCGCCTGTAGTCCCAGCTACTTAGGAGACAGAAGCAGGAGAATTGCTTGAACCTGGGAGGTGGAGGTTGCAGTGAGCCGCAATCATGCCATTGCACTCTAGCCTGGGTGACAGAGCAAGACTATGTCTCAAAAAAAAAAAAAAAAAAAAAAAAAAAAAAAAAGTTATTCTTCTCTTTTACTTGTTTGAAGACAACAAAAGCAGCTAATGATTAATAGTGCTATACATTGTATTAGTGTACTAGGGCTGCCATAACAAGACTGAGTGGCCTAAACAGCAGTAATAGGAGCTATTACTATTCCTGAACTGTCGTTGAATTTTGTGTGGTGCCTTCCCTCAAGATGCTGCATAGCAAGCACATGCTCCCCATTCCCATGTCATGAATATCAGTGAATATTACTTTAGTCTTGAGAATCTTATGACATTTCTTTCTTGAGATAATTGGAGACATCCTTAGGTTTTGGAGAAATGTGGAGTCCAAAAAGAATTTACAATTACAATGTACATTTATTGGTCTTGATCACATTAGTAAGAAGGGACTGCCACTCCCTATTCATTTTTTCAGGTTCCCATGGCTCCTCTTGTAAATATCTCTTTCTGTTCACAACCAAACAGGACTTGGGGGACTTGAGTTAGGGATTCCTCAAGAATTTTGGAAGTAGGTTTATGTTCACATACAAGAATTTGGGTTCCTGGCTTGGGTTCATTTCTCCTCCATTCATTCAGCACAGTTGTTGGAAACCTCATCTCTGGAAGGCAGGGTGCCATGCACTGCAGGTGAGAGAAAAAAAAAGCCAGTTTTAAGTAATGACCTTCTCCTCCATGCCTCTGCCTTAACCCAGTTCTGTGGCCACGCTTGGGAACCATCATTCAGGGTCCCACCCATCTTCCCTGGACTCGGCACAGTCTCTCTTCTTCAAAACTTCCCCAACTGCCTGAAAGCCCATGATTCTATAATCTGTATCTTTAGTCCTAAGCTCCTTTCCAAACCCATGACTCAAATGCTCAAGTCTTGGGGAGAAATTCACAGGATGTTGGCTGCACTTCCATCTCAGGTGTCTTTTGTGTATCTTCTTTGTGAACGTCAAACCAGTTTGGTTTCACCAGAATTTTTGCAGGACTGTGAAGATCGAGGTGTGGGTGTGTTTGTTTATTGGTTTCCTCATTGGCAGTTTTTCCTGAGTGTGCTTTGGACACTTCTTTAGCGATTTGTCCAAGCAGGCCTCTTCCTCTAGAAAGTTCTGTTCCTCTTGCTTCCCTGCCCTCCTCTGTTTACTAATGTGGCCCATCCCAAAAGGTTTTGTTCACATGTTTATCTGAGATGAGATGTCTTTTTAGCACAGTCCTGCCCACACCAGAATAATCCCCTCTTGTTTGGCTCTTTGGAGTGTGCATTGTCTGAGTCCCTCAAGGTTTGGGGCGCCCAGTGTCTGTGTCAGGGTTACCCATGCTTGCTCAGTCTCCTCTACAGCTGGCAAGTTCCAGAAGCACTGGGAACATCCTGGATGTTCCATCTCACAGAGCCTCCAGCAAACTTTTCGTTAGCTGGGTGACCTTTGGCAAATTACTTACCCTCCCTTTATCTGTGAAAAGGGGATCTTACTGCCCAACTCACAGAATAATTAATCCAACAGTCTGGCTCAACGCCCCACACATACTCAGCATTTGATGTGTTTTTACTTTCCTTCTTCATTCTCTGTGCTGCTTAGATGTTCAGTACATATTTCCTGAATGAATGCATTAATTAATAAATAGATACATGGGATGATTTTCCATTCCAAAGTGCTTACAGCCCTGTTCATGTTTCTCTTCATTGAGGCTGATGACATTAATGTGTAAAAGACGATGGTAACTATGAACTATTTCTCCTTCCTGGTATTGTTCAGGACTGGAGGTGGGAAAAAAGTAATTCAACCTGTGTAAACACTAGCTATAATTCTTTGAAACTTTTGCAAGCCTGGTGGAAGAAAAAGCCTATCTGTTGTTGTTTTAATTTGCATTTCTCTGATTACCAGTGATTTGAAGGGAAAACAATAGAAATATGCTTTTTGAACTACTTGGAGGCTACTCGTGGTTTAAAAAGCACCATCCCAGGCCTACTGAGCACAGAATTTAGAATGGCTGGATATGCGGGCTCATGCAATCGCATTCCCGAGACTGCCCAGGTTGTGAGGTCACACAGAATGCTGTAGACGAATTGTGTGGCCAGAGAAGAAGGGTGGTTCAGCCAGGACAGCTCCCTGGGAAGCCCCAGAAGTGCCTACATGATCCTCGAACCGGCCCACATGATGCTTTCCCCTCTTTCAGTAGCCATAAAGCTCCACAGAGATTTCCTCCTTAGAAATCTTTCCTAAGCCCCTACCTATGGCTGAGTTCCCGGAGCCACCTCACGTGCCTGGGAGAATCCTTGAGTCTGTCTCTCCCAGCCAGAGTCAGAACTGAACTCCTCAAGACCTGGGGAACGAGTGCCCTCCCTCCTTCCACGCAGGATCCGTGGCCTGGGTGCCCACATCCGAGTTCAGGACAGGCCTTTTCCCAAGGTGGGCTACGGCGAGCGCAAATACGCTCTCCCACGGGGGCTGGCCTGCTACCTGCAGAGCCCACCCTGAGCCTCGGCCTCCTTTGGAACAGCCTTCAGGACACAATGAACTGGACTATTCAGTCTTGGAGAACGCTGCTTGCGGGGCTTCTGTAGAATGGGCAGAAAGGGCTCTGGCAACCCTTGTCTGGTCTTTTTAGGGAGTCTTGCCTGCCTGAAGTGATGATGGGCTTCCTCCATCCCTCCAGTCTCTGCTCTCCCTCTCCTGTGAGCCAGCACTTGAAAAATAAATGAAAAAAATATACCAACCAAGAGCTGAACACAATTTTCAGAGACTGTGTAATCTAAACCCATTTTTAGAAAAGTAAGAACAGAAAGTGCCCATCGCGAACAACCTTTTATGTGATTGTGCACCACAAGTTGATCAAGTGAGCTCAAAGCTTCCTATTCTGGAATTGGATCTTTGCTATACATGTGCTCACCCAAAAGGCCCACTGCAGTATATATTTCTAATATAAAGGAGTAGAGATGAATTCCAAAAATCTACATCTTTAGATAAACTCGTTCACAATAAAAGACGCTGGCTTTTTCTTGGCCTCTAACCATCAAAATTACACACATGTCAATAGGTAGGTAGGTGGGTAGGTAGATATTGAAAGATAGATAAATGGATAGATAAACATAGATTCAGAAAGATAGCAATAGATAGATGATTGATAGAGAGAGCAATAGATAGATGATTGATAGAGAGAGCAATAGATAGAGACAGAGAGATAGGGATATATAGAGACAGACAAGATGACTGACAGATATAGAAATAGACAGATGGACAGATGGACAGGCAGATGGACAGACAGATGGATAGATAGATACATGGATAGATAGCTAGATAGAGATAGATAGATAAATAGATAGATAGATAGATAGATAGATAGATAGATAGATAGATATACTGGTTTCAGCCAGGTTCCTTGAATCCACATACAAACATGCACCACATTATTCATTGTTGTTTCTGATAATGATTCGGTCAGGCAGGAACAAACCAAGGTGGGCATCAGAAATGGGTTCAGGACACCTCTGAGGAGGATTATCACCTGCTGAGTGGGGACTATAGCACTCATACTTGAATAACAGAGACAGAGGAATCTTCAGCCAAAGGTGAAGGCTTCGAGGATTGCTATCAGCCTAGAACTTGACCCATCTTACCAGATAGAAAAGCAATCAATAATTATTTATCCAGTGTCTGTGAGGAAGTAGACACTGACTTTGTTTCTGGAGAAATACAAAAAAGGGGAAGCAACAACAGGAACCAACTTTATCTCATGTAGAAAGAGCACTGCTAGAATGCAATTAATATCATGTAGGGTGCTAAAGTGTGGCCAACACCTCCAAACATCTTTATGAGAGAAGCACTGTGACCTCAGATGACTAATTGGCTGGGGTGTTTTAACGTAGTAATGAATGACCTGGTTGCAATTCTGGTTGTGACACTTACTAGCTGAGTGATCTTGGGCACGTTCACACCTCTGGGTCTCAGTTTACGTCTCAGCGAAATGGGGATAATAGTTGCTATATTAGCTATTGTATAGGACTTTGGTGAAAAGCAGATGATGTAATTAATAAAAAGTGCTTAGAATGGCACTTGGCACATAGAGAAAGCACTTCAACAGCTTCAGAACTTAAATGGAGAGGCCTGGCTACAGGTGGCTGCAGGTGCCAGTAGAGGCGGAAGGTGCTCTGATAAGGAGACCAGGCAGCTTTCAGGGAAGCTCCATCTTGCAGTTTTTGATGTTTTGTTATGAACATGTTTAATCACAGACACTACAGAGGGAAAAGTTTAATGGACACTTAACCCATTTCTTGGCTATATCCACTGCTAACATTTTACCATATTTACTTTATGTATTAAAAGTGAATTACATATTTTAAAGTGAATTACAAATATCATTACATTTCATCCCTAAATGCTTCACTGTGCATCTCCAAAACGTAAGGACATTTCCTTTTAGAACCACAACATTATCATCCTATCTAACAAACCAACAATTCCCTAATCTAACACACAGTATCTTGGAGTTTTTTGTTTTGCTTTGTTTTGTTTTGTTTTGTTTTTGAGGTAGGGTCTTGCTGTGTTGCCCAGGCTGGAGTGCGGTGGCATGAACATGGCTCAGCTTCCTAGGCTCAACCAATCCTCCTTCCTTAGCCTCTTGAGTAGCTGGGACCACAGGCGCATGCCATAATCTGGCTAATTTTTAAAAAATCTTTTTTGTAGAGTTAGTGTCTCACCCTGTTGCCCAGGCTGGCAACTTGAAATACTTTTGATTTCAAAAAAGACTATGCTGGAATGGAGACCATTTTGTAGACAAGATGTAAGTCACTGTATGTAGGAAAGAACGCTCCGGATACTAGGATAAAGAAAAGAATGTATCAATTGGCCACCATTCCCTTGTGGAAGTTTACCCTCTGCATACTCGTGGAGAAACATAGCCTGGCCTGAGATCCTTAGTGTGAATGAGCTCATTACAATTTGCTTCTTTTGAAAGAAGGAAAACATGTTTTTGAAGCCTGCTTGACAGACAAGGAGGATATTAATAAATGACATGCAAATTTCTTAATTTCACTTTGGCTGGCTATGTGATTGCTGCTTCTGAAATACAGGATGGTGATGGAGCTTCTTTTTCAATAAGATTTCTTGAGCTCTGAGTATTTGTTGGGCTGTCCAGCCTAACTTGGCTGATAGCGAGGTGGGGATCATTCTGACCTGAGAGGGGTACAATAAGGACACATCTGAATGAAAATTGGCCCTAAATAAAAAGTTGAGAGTTTAATTTTGAGGCTGTTTCTTGGGTGGATAGACTGTAAAGGTTTGACTGAAAAGCTGCTTGAAGTTCTTTTTATAGCTCTGTTGCTCACACATGAGAAAGCAATTTCACTGATTGGCCTTTTACACTTAATTTTTGTCCTCTTGTTGTTTTTCTATTTCTCCTTTTGACTCTACATGTTGATGGTAGGATCCACCCGCCTTGGTCCCAGCGTGGGTGCTCTGGGATGCCCAGTTCAAACAACCCTTCCCTCTTCTCCCAAGAACAGGTGCGAGAATCCCTCCTCATCCCTCTATGGGAGACCCAGGGATGCCCTTTGGTCTCCATGTTGGATGGTGAGAACCCCACAGTATAGGGTAGTGGTCAGCGACATGGGTTCTGGAACAAGACTACCTGAACTCAAAATCTGCCTTCACTGCTATTGCTGGTTCCCTTTTCTCAAGTGCAGGGAAGAGCCAGCCCTTCAAATATGCCATTCTCTTATATTTACCTCCCTGAGAAAATATTTTCATTTGTTCTGGAAAAGACTGTCCTTCCCCAAGAATGAGTGAACCACTTTCTTATGTAATGAAGAAAAGTAGCAACTAGAAATTGGGGTGAATGTCGATACAAGATGACCATTTGAATCCTGCCAGGTGTTCTTAACTGCCTGGTTTACTTCATTTTGGTAGAAGGAATTCACTTTCATCTCCCCTTCTTTTAATAGATATTTTCTCTTGCCTGTGGATTTTGTGTACTTAGAATAAAAAAATCATGATATCCCAGTTTCAAGACAGAAAATGACTGGTTATGTCGAGGAGCATTTTTATGAGATCCGGAGGTCAGAACCAAGCATAAGCCAAATACAATTTGATGGTGTACTGCTATTATTTTAAAAAAGTAGCCCAGCATTTATAAATCCCTGCAGTGAGATTTAAAAGTCATACTGTGCAATCTTCCATAAATTTAAAATAAAATCACCAGCTTTAAGCAAATCATGAGCTTTGAATAATCTGTAAAGTAGTGCTTGTAGATGCCAGTCCTGACTTTGAAATATGTGAATATTGAGCCTTACCCCCAGCCCATTGACATTGTTGAGAAGTCTCCTGAGCCCACGGGTCCTGAACAAAAAACTCCCCAAATAGGAACATGACAAACAATGCCGGGCATCATTCTAGAGAGGTCTTTAAGCTGGTCAGGAGAATAGAATTTTTCACAAGATTGAGAGCTGGGAAGAAGTGCTGAGAAGTGTAGTCAATTGTTTAAATCACTGGAAACAGGGAGTTTAAGTAGTCTTGTGTAACATTCAGCAGGAGAAGACAGAAGCATAAATGACAGCGTAAAGGAATCTCTTCCCCTACTTAGCTGTAAATGAAAGCTATGTATTTTATCAGGAGCCATATGAATGAGCCACCTTACTGGTAACGCATGCTAATGATTTCATTAAGTACCATTAGGTTGGAATAAGAGGATACAGCTGTAATCTTATTCTTTTCCTCATTCAAGGCCATAGGCATCACAGACCTTGGGACTCGGTGGCCCTTGTTCAGATGCCACGTTACTGTAGCCACTGGTTGGCTGCAAACCCAGTGGAAAACCGTTTGCGTTGTTTGGAAGGATGGATCCTGACCTTTTTTTTTTTTTTTTGAGAGGGAGTTTCGCTCTTGTTGCCCAGGCTGGAGTGCAATGGCTCGATCTTGGCTTACCCCGCAACCTCCGTCTCCCAGGTTCAAGCGATTCTTCTGCCTCAGACTCCCAAGTAGCTGGGATTACAGGCGTGTGCCACCACGCCCGGCTAATTTCTATTTTTAGTAGAGATGGGGTTTTTCCATGTTGGTCAGGCTGGTCTTGAACTCCGGACCTCAGGTGATCTGCCGGCCTCAGCCTCCCAAAGTGCTGGGATTACAGGCATGAGCAACGGCACCTGGCCGGATCCTGACTTTTATGCAGGTACCAGGATTCCTTACCAGGTCCCAGCCACTGTGACAGATACTGCTAATTGTTCACCAGCATCTCTATCTCCCTCAGGCATCCTGACTTGGAGAGCCCAGTTCTATATAGGGGAGCAACACAGCTCACAGGAGTCTTTCTCAGCCTTCGTGCAGTTGATGGAATCCATTGAACACAGTCCGGTCTTGAGATATGGGAAGATGTCCTTGGAGAACAGACACTTTTTAAGTCAAGAGACAAAGCTTTACCAAGGGGAAGCTCTCTTTTCACCCTTTGCTCTTCCTCCTAGAATGCAGATGTCAAAATATACAGATGACGTTCAGTAAATGAGATGGAAAGCCCGACGATGTTAAGAATAAGTGAGGAGTAGAAAGATGAAAAGAACCTGGGTGCCCGAGAACATCACTGAGCAGCCAAACCTGCCCTGACTACAACCCCCACACTTCTTTCCTGTGTGAGAAAGAAAGCCCTAGTTCCTTCCATTTCTATAGCAATGTTTTCTGTTACGTGTAGCCAAATGCATTCTTAACTGATACTAATCCAAAGAGAGGTTCTTCCAGAAAACCTGAACCAAAGTCATATAGTGATTTATTAACTTCTAGAAAATAGCACATTTTTAGCCTTAAAAAAATTCAGCTTAAAGAAAACTTTTTTCTGTGTTTCTTTTTTTTTTTCTTTTCATACCAGGTGATTTCAGATATCAATATTTCAAGTGTGTGAGGAGCAACAGTTCTATGCTTTTGACAATGTATTACTTCCATCCTTCTATTATCACCATCTTACTGAAAACAGCAAGTTGACTGTGATATTTCTGCTTAGTGTCCCTGCTGTCTCTCTTGCTGCCAAAGCCCTTTGGCATTGACGGCTGAACAGCCCAGCACCCCACAGAAGATCCTATTACTTTAGTTTATATAGCACGACCTTGACCACATGCCAGATAGAGGGAAAGTATAAGGAACAGCATCAGATGCCCTTGTGTATGTTTTATTTATTTTAAAATGTCTTCATTTAATTAAGAAATAAAAATTGGCCATGCGTGTCTTAGTAGTCTTCCCGGAAACAGAACCAACTTTAAAGGGAGGTTGCTTGTCCTAAGACACCCAGAAACATCTTTAGCCACACTCCAATGGAATGGTAGTTTGTGTTAAAGTCCAAGTGAACCTGCCCAAGTCAATTCTCCAGTATAGATGGGCCAGAGCCAGTCTTTGTTTCAACCTCAGTAATTAAATCATGTTGGCAGATACAAAGCAAGAACTAGAAAGTAGACCAGAATATTTGTATGGGCACCCAATAGACTTTTCCTTCTGTATTAACTGTGAGATAACCCCAAAGTGGGACACATATCACCTGAAAATAGAGTACATGCGACTATTCCTGAAGTCATATGCCATCAAGTGCTGGGCCATGCATTGACCATAGCTTGGCGAGGGCTTAGGTCATGCACCACCTTGCTTTGTGTCTTGGCCACTGTCAGTGATATCAGCTGTTAGTCTCAAGGTGGCTAATCCAGGTCATTAGGGTTTAAAGACTAGTTTCACCTGACTGGTCAAACAGGCTTTGGCGGTCCTGAAAAATCAGAAAATAGAACAAAAGTCAACAAGCATAAATCTTTAGTCCAAGGGACCAGAGGCGTGTTTGAGATAGCTAGAGGACCTTATCAAGGATTGGAGCGGAATTATTAATGCAACAGATTTTTCTAGAGCTTGCAAGTTTTCCTGAGCGCCTCTAGTTAAAGAATTCTAATACCCCTTTTGAAGAAAGCCCATTTCAAGCTTACCTGACTAGCACTTCCAGATTTAAAGAGCTCTGCATCCCTTGGCAGGGAGCCTTCTACAATTGAAGGAGGAGACTAGCAGAGAATCCAAAAGTCTATGGAACCCTGATTTGGACAGACTGTCACCTCCTTGCTGCTCAGAGTGGCCCCAGTCCTAGAAGTCCTGGAGACATGGAGAGAGCCACAGGATAAATCTGGAGTATTTTCCTGGAGCATTAATTCTGCTTGATGGTAAATAACCAAGAACACTTTTAGGCTTAAACAGTATATTGTGGAGTATAATATAATACTTGCATGACACTTAAGAAGGAACACAAGCTTTCAAAGAAGCCTGCCTTTCTGTTGGGTTATGTTAGGCACTCAGATTGACTCTCGTCTGTGCCAGTAGGTGCTCCAGTGGGAAAGGCTGGAAAGACTAAATGGGTGATGCTGCTTATCTTTCTCTGCCTAGCACTTTCCTGAACAATGCAGGAGAGAACAAGGAAAAAAAAAAAGCCACTCAACATCTCATCCTCTGAAGAAAACCACACATGGCGTTTGGGGGGACATCTTTCAGGACACCTCCCAATGCATACGTTCAACTGCCAGTGTGTGGATTCCCTTTTACATAAGGAGGGTCATACTTGTGTGCTTTATAACATACAGGAAACTTCTGAAATTTGCAGATCAGCTTGATTTAAGTTGACTCAAATAAATTAAGAGTTTCAGATGCCTACTCATAGCCAACAAGGTCATATACCAACGTGAATAGGCAAAGCCTTTTACATCTAAGTTGAACTAAAGATTCTCTCTCTCTCTCTTTCTTTCTTTTTTTTTTTTTTTTGAGATTGGGTCTTGGGTCTTGCTCTGTCACCCAGGCTGGAGTACAGTACAGTGGTGTGATCATATGATCATGTAACTCACTGTATCCTCGAAGTCCTGGGTTCAAGTAATCCTCACACCTCAGCCTCCTGAGGAGCTGGGACCACAGGCCGACTCCTGGCTACTGTGGCATCACCACATTTGGCTTTTTTTTTCTTTTCTTTTCTTTTTATTTTTTAGAAACAGGATCTTGTTATGTTGCCCAGGCTGGTCTCAAACTTGTGGCCTCTAGCGATCCTCTCTCCTTGGCCTCCCAAAGTGCTGGGATTGTAGGCATGAGCCACCGCACCCAGCCTCTTTCTTTTATTTTTAAAAACAACAAGGAATAGGATTTGTAGGTGCTCAATAAGTGACGGTTGGATGCATTCCAAGGCTGGAAGTTAAGAGACCATCATCCTCTAGGTCAGAAGGAACTTGTTGAAAGGAAAGGGCTTTCGAGTCTTTTTGGTTGTGAGGCCTGGACCTACCAGAGCATCTCTTTCCAGCATATTGGTGGTTTCACCATTGCTGGCAGTCTCCCATGAGCCTTCAGGGCTGGGATGAGACTCTGGATGAAGAACCTAGAGAACTGAGCCCATCTTGTGAGCTCAGATGAGGGGAGCAGGGCAGGGAGGCAGAAGAGGCATCCATGGAGGTCCTGGGTACAGCTGCTGCCCAAATGGCCAGCGTGTCTATGCCAGGAAACCCAGCCTCAGACACACCTGCCCAGCCTGAGGGTGTGGGCTTCTTTGAGCAAAAGCTTTGTTCTGAGAGTGACTGTGCAAGGTAGTTCAATCAACAGTGGCACAACTTCAGATGGGGATTAAAGCCCCAAACCTCTCTCCTCTGTGTGTACTGCTAGAGGGGACAAGTCTGGGCCTGCCCTCTGCTTGGATTTCCAGTGCCTACTAGAGCTCTCTCTCTCTGTTTCTCTCTCTCTCTCTCTCTCTCATTCTCACACACACACAGACACACACATGCACACACACACACTGCTTATACTACCCTGAGTATAGTCTGAGTGCCTAGAAATGAGGAAGCACACATCAGATTAAGACACTGGCCTTTGAATTGACTGGGCTAGGGTCACAGCTCTTACATCTCTAAGCTGTAAGACCTTGGTCACCTTACTCAGCTCATCTGTGAAATGGAGAAAGCAGCTCCCCAGGCAGTGAGAATTAGATGACACTCATGTTTGGCAAATGCCTTGCAGAGTGCCTGGATCAGAATGAGTGCTCCATAGATGGGAGCTGCTGGAAAAATCGACTCAAGAGCTCACCTCATCAAGCTCCAGACTTTTTGAGCTGAGAACTTAGTTGCTGTTAGGTGTCCAAACATACTTTCTTTTCTTTCTTTTCTTTTCTCTCTTCTTTTCTTTCTTTCTCTCTCTCTTTCTCTCTCTCTCTTTTCTTTTCTTTCTCTCTCTCTCTTTCCTTCCTTCCTTCCTTCCTTCCTTCCTTCCTTCCTTCCTTCCTTCCTTCCTTCCTTCCTCCTTCCTTCTCTTCTCTTCTCTTCTCTTCTCTTCTCTTCTCTTCTCTTCTCTTCTCTTCTCTTCTCTTCTCTTCTCTTTTCTTTCTTTTCTTTTCTTTTCTTTTCTTTTCTTTCTTTTGACAGTCTCACTCTGTCACCCAGGGTGGAGTGCAGTGGCGTGATCTCAGGTCACTGCAACCTCTGCTTCTCGGCTTCCAGTGATTCTCCCACTTCAGCCTCCTGAGTAGCTGAGACTACAGACACATGTCACCACACTCAGCTAATTTTTGTGTCTTTAGTGGAGACGGGGTTTCACCATGTTAGCCAGGCTGGTCTCAAACTCCTGACCTCAAATGATGTGCCTGCCTTGGCCTCCCAGAGTGCTGGGATTAGAGGCATGAGCCACCACACCCAGCTAAATGTACTTTCTTTACCAATAGAAGAAGGTCTTACTCCTAGTTGGCCCATGTTGAGTGAAGACACACATGTACACACAGCTGCATACACACTGCTTGAAGGGTTGCCAGATCAGCATACTGCCACGGCAACAATGAATATGTAACAATTAATAACCCTCGACACCTTGGCCCCTGCTGCACTTGCTCCCCAAAGCCTTCCTTCTGGGGTCTGACCACTCCCAGGGGTACAAGTCTACCCTTTCCCTTTTTGGTTCTCTATGTTGGTCTTGGCTCCAACTAGTCTCTGAATTCAAGCAACTAGGATCTATGCTTATATATCCCTGTTGGACTCTGGCCCTGCACATTGGTTAGGGGCAGTATAGCTTACTGGCTAAGAACACAGGATTTATTTGCAGACAGCAGTAGGTTTCAATTCCAGCTCTGCTATGAACCACAGATAAAACTGGGTGCAAGTTTTTTCAGCCTTTGCGCATCTCAATATCCTGAACACTAAAATGGGGGTAATAATGGTATTTAAAGGTTCTTTTTATTCTTTTATCTACCATGCCCCAATTGTTGGATGAAAAGGGTTCTTACAACAATTTAAATTAGTAATATTTATAAAGCATGTGGTAGATACCAAATAAATATTAGCTATTATTAATTTTGTTAACTGTTGTATTATTAATAGATTTTTAAAATTAATTTAGTACTAAAAATAAAATGTGACAGGACGGATGACTCTGGACTTACAGAAAGAAGAAACCAAGGGTCCACCTCAGGCTCATTCTTATTTTTTAGAATTTATTTATTTATTTAAGACAGAGTCTCGCTCTGTCGCAAGGCTGGAGTGTAGTGGTGCGATCTCAGCTCACTGCAACCTCTGCCTCCCAGATTCAAGCAATTCTCCTGCTTCAGCCTCCCCAGTAGCTGGGACTACAGGCACCCGCCACCACGCCCAGGTAATTTTTGTATTTTTAGTAGAGATGGGGTTTCACCATGTTGGCCAGGATGGTCTTGATACCTTGACCTCATGATCTGCCTGCCTCGGCCTCCCAGAGTGCTGGGATTATAGGCGTAAGCCACCGCGCCTGGCCAGCTCATTCTTATCTTTAAGGTGGGTTCAGAGAAAGGAGAGGGAAATGGCCTTCACTCTGGCAAAGAAGGAAGGAAAAGTCCCTGGTGACTCATTGGGACTTACTGTTTTGCTCAAGGCTCCTATTGTCATCTTGTGGCAAGTTCTGCTTTCCAAGACCATTGCCTGAATACTGTTTATGATACTTTTTGAGGAAAGGCGTTCATTCATACAAGGTAAATAGAATTACTGTTATGCAAAGTAGGAAACCCGCAGCAGTGTTTGGAGTCCTTTTGGACAGTCTCTTTCTTTTAAAAAATTATGTCTCTTAATTCTTACTCATTTGGTATCTTTTCTTCTTTTCTCCACCATTTCTGGAAAAAACAAAATGCATGGCCAGTGCATGGTGGCTTATACCTGAAACTCCAGCACACTGGGAAGCCAGGGAAGGTGGATGGATTGAGCCAGGGAGGGCGGATGGATTGAGGAGTTTGAGAGCCTGAGCAACATGGTGAAACCCCATCTCTACAAAAACATAGAATAAATTAACCGGGCATAGTGGCGCACACTTGTAGTCCCCGTTACCTGGGAGGCTAAGGTGGGAAGATCACCTGAGATCGGAGGTTGAGGCTGCAGTGAGCTGTGGTCACACTACTACATGGCAGTCTGGGTGACAGAGGGACACCCTGTCTTGAAAAAAAAAAAAAAAAGAAAGAAAAAAAATGCAGCCTCCACTATGTTAGATCATGTAATTGCTTAAAACTCTTCTAGTGTTTTCCATCCCACTCAGGATGTAATGCCAAGTCCTTACAACAGCCCACAGAGCCCTGCAGGGCCGGGCCTCTCCACCCTCGGGTGGCCTGCTTCCTACCCACTCTGCTTGGTTGTTCCACTTCAGCCATACTGACTTGCTTGTAGTTCCTGGAATGCATTGAGCAAACATTCCCACAGGGCCTTTGCACATACTGCTCTCCTGCCTGGAGTGTTCTTTCCTCAGGCATCCTCATCCTCACTCCCTCACATTTCTCAGGTCTCTGTTCAGAGGTCATCTTATCCAAGGGGACCTTCCTGACAGCCCTATCTAGCACCAGCCACTCTGTCACTCTGTCTCCTCACCCCATTTGGCCTTTCTGCATCCCACTTAAGACCTCCTAAAGCGTGTGTGCGTGTGTTTAATTGTCCAGCTTCTCCCGCTAAGATGTAAACTCCTTGAGGGCAGAGATTGTACTTAGCTCACCGCTTTGGACCCAGCTCCCAGCACCGTCCTGATGGTCAGTGGGCACTCGGTAAATACTGAATGAATGGATGCTGAGTCAGTGATGACAACCTGACTCTCCAGACGGTGCATGTGAGCACAGAGGAGGGACTACTTTGCAAATGCACTTCACTCTGAGAGGCCTCAGGTGCTCTGTAATCAGTGCTGACTCACTCCACGGACGAGAAGACCCCAGGTGGGTACTCAGCTTCCTTCACCACGACCTTGGCCGCCATGACTGTTGTAAGTACTAGGCCTGAAACAAGGCATAGGTCCCAGATGAGGTGATGAGTTCCCAAAAGAAGGTCTTGCATATCCCACCTGTTCAATACATGTTTGAACAAAAGTACTAAAGAAAAAAGAGGAGGACGTGGCTATGGAAAAACAGACCTTATATGATATGTGCTAGCTTAGTTTTCTTTGCAAGAGAGTTGGGACAGAGGATTTCTTAGAGTCAAAGGAAATACTTTTGATGACCTCCTACCTTACTTTCCTTCTCCTTGGTATTTTATGTGATATTAGGAAATCAGAGAGGGCTTTATTCTCTATTAATCAGAGTCTATCTTGGAAGATCAAGAAGATGTTCAATGTCCTTCTCACTAGTCACTCACATACTTCCACCAAGATAAAAAGATGAAAGTTACTTCTTACAGAGATGGATTTTTAATAGTGCTTTTTAAAAAAAGAAAGTGCTCTTTGTAGGGAAAGGAACAGTCAAGTAATGCAGAAGAGAACAAGGAAGAAAGAAAAATGATCAGTCAAGATCTTATCCCCTGAAGAAGCTGCAGTAACATTTTGGCAAACATATTTCAGGATACTTCTCAATGCGTATATGCAACGTAGATGTGTGGATTCCCTTTCACCTACATGGGATAATATCATACAATTTATAGAAACTGCTTTCTTTGCTTGATACTATATTATGGGGGCATCTTTCTATGTGTAAATCTTTATTTTTTCTTTTTTTCTTTTTAATAGCCTTTTTAAATAAAAAAAAAAAAAAATAGAAAGAAGGTTTTGCTAGGTTGGCCAGGCTGGTCTCGAACTCCTGACCTCAGGTGAGCCACTGGCCTTGGCCTCCCAAAGTGCTGGGATTACAGGCATGAGTCACCATGCCCAGCCCATTTTTAATAGCCTTTAATGGAATAGTAAATAGTATGGCATTGTATGTGTGACCTAGTCAGTTTTCTATTGATAGGTATTTAGGTTGTTTCCAACTTCTTGCTATTAGATAAGGTTGGATAAACAACTGCATGGGTGTGGCTTAGGAGGCTCTTGTCTCAGCTGGGTCTTCAGTCATCTCTGGCATTCCCACTCAGGAAATCCCAAACCACTAGTGGCCAATGGTCCCTGTTTCCATGCCTAGCCAGAAAACACTGTCTTCAAGGCCCCAGTTCTTCATGTCAATCAAATTGGTTCTATTCATGTGTGGGGAGCCGGACTTGCTTACTTATTTTTGTTTTCCTGAAAAAAATCAGCAATGTTTTTGTATTGTACTTGGCATCAATTATTGGCACCCTTCTAGAATCCATCCCTTCATTTTCTGATGACAGCAATTCCTGAGGAATTGCCCCTCTCCTGTTGCATAGAGTCTCGGTGAACCTGGAGGTGGGGGCGGGTAGGCAGTCATTAAAACCCTTTGTGATTCTCTGAAACAGCCAGCCTCCCCTCCATTCCTTCCCTCTCCCCCAACCTCCCTCCCCCCACAGCCTCCAGGTCACAGGTTTGGAAGCTACTGGGGTTGGCAAGAAAGCAACTCATAAGACTGAGCAGAATTCAACAGAGAGACACCTGGAGAAGTGGCTGTGTGTTATCTCAGGGACCTTAAATATTCCCTTTCCTTTGCTTTGGGGCACAAGAGGAACATAGGCGTGAAATAACAAGCTTCAATGCTATGCGGTTTTGTTCTTTAAAATGTCTTCTCTTTTTGTCCCATCATTGAACTTGTCAGAAAGGCTTCTCTTGGCTAAACCCCACTGCGCTGGGTCAGAGCATGCCTCACTATTATTAACCTGTTCGACAGCTGAGGACGCTGAAGCACCCAGAAGCTACGTGACCTTACCAGGATCAGGTGGCAGCAGCCAAGCATCCTGGGACTTGCACTCTAACGGCAGGCACTGCACTTGGCTCAGGCTGAGCTGTCCTGGGGCACGCAGCAGCAGCAGCAGCAGCCAGGAAGCCCGGCTCCTGTTACAGGATGAGGTCTTAAGCTGGGGGCTGCTCTTTTTTCTCAGGGGTCAGTGTCAAAACAGCCACAGAAAGAGCTGTGGAAGAGTCGTTGGTGGTTTCACTTTGGAGGACTCTGGTCCCAGAGTCTGGAGATGGGTGGCAGCGTTTTCATGACATCTGTCTCAATCGTGGGGGGATTAGGAGGCCCCAGGGTAGGAACTGAATAGTTCACTGTGGCCCTCCACTGACAACACTAGGTACTGAAGGGTATCAGTTGTTCAGCCTCAGTTGTAGGGACAGAGTGGGTGGCGGCAGGAAGGAAACGCACCCTACTGAATGTCTACTCCCAGCCAGGCTTCGTCTCGGGCGCCTTCCTGTAGATTGTTTCATGGACTCCTTGTGTCAATGCTGAGAGCTCAGTCAACAACTTCAGCCTCTCTCCTCCTCCTCCTCCTCCTTTGGGTTGAGAAAATAAGATCCTCAGAGCTGCTAAGCAGAAAGTAGCCATTATACGATGAAGACAGAATTTTAACTCATGGATGTCTTGGTGCCAAAGTTAAGCTTTTCCCTGTTACTATCTCTGCCATCAGTAGCAGCCTTGGGACAGGCAGAGTTTTGCCCCAAATCCCTCTGGAGTGAGAAGCCTTTCTGGGAAGGAGCACTGCTGAGTCTCACAGACCCCTGGCCTATGTCATAGACCCCTAGACATAGAGCCCTAGACCTCGGCTTCTGCTCACCTCTGATGGGTCATCGGAGCAGAACAATGTCAAAAGTTGGTGTTTTCTCTGAAACTCTCTGAATCTCCCTCCAGACTGCAGTTGGCTCAGGGGCACCATTTTGGCTGCAATCCCGCAGAGTTTCATTTTCACTTTTTTACTGAAAAATCGAAATCTGGGGAATTAGAGCTTTTCCATATTGATTTTCCAGGGGCAAGTGAAAATTACATTCTGTACAGGACCAAGAAAGTGCCACCTTCTGTGGCAACAGGGCTGATGAGGGCGATGACGTGCAGGAAGGGGGACAATGGGGCAAACAGATGTAGTTTCCGTGTAATTTTTTTCAAAGTGAAAAGGTAAAAAAACTAATTTGGGTTTGTATGAAATGATTTCTGGAATTAGAACTTTATTTATCTATCTGTTTATTTGTTTCTATTTATTTATGTATTTATTTTGTTTGTTTGAGACAGGGTCTCACTCTCGTTACCCAGGCTGGAGTGCAGTGGTGCTATCTCAGCTCACTGCAGCCTCCACTTCCTGGGCTCAGGTGATCCTCCCAGCTCAGCCTCCTGAGTAGCTGAGACTACAGGTGTGTGACACCATGCCCAGCTAATTTTTTTGTATTTTGTTAGTAGAGATGGGGTTCCACGATGTGCTTTGTGTTTAGTTGAAGGGAAAGTTGAGGAGAGAGAGGTGAGAACTTTGGAGAATATGAATCTGGGGTTTCTCTTTTGAGCATGTTGGGGTGGTGCGTCAATCTGCGTTTGGCCCCCTCCCCCGCCGAGGTCACCCAAGCCTGGTGTTTTAGGACCGTGGGGAGAACCAACCAGAGTTCTGGCGTGTTCTTCACTTCGGGGTCCAGATCTCTGGTCTGGTCTCAGATCTTTCTCTACCAACTTACTATCTAGAGGGTCTTTCACAAATTCACTACATTTCACTTAATTTCCTGAACCTTGACTTTTTTCCCTGTAAACTGGGAGTAATAATAGAAACTACCACGTAAGGTTGGAGTGAGGATTGACTGAATAAATATTAGTTGATTGATCGGACGAATAAATAAGATAACTCGTGTAGAGCACTTGGTTTTGATAGACAGATGTCTGTTATGTGTAATAACAATCTCCTATTTCCTGGCTAGGCCAAAACCCCAAGAAATCTGAGGTCTCACGGAGCTTGTGGCGTTCAGGTCAGGTGGATATATTTGAAGTATGCTTTTCTATTCTGGATTTTATTTCCTCTTTTCTGTTCCATCGTGGTAAATGTCTCCTAGCTGGTAGTGGGTGAAAACCTTTTATCCCCTGCAAAGCCACCTTCTGGGGAAGGAGCTTCTGTGAGTTAATATCTGGAAACAACTGGCTCCTTTCTTCTTGTCTTCTTCCCCTTCCCACCCTCTTTAGCACCTGTAAAATGTCCTATTTTTTCCCCTTTTCCATATGCAGGCTAATTGTTAACATCAACCAAAGCCCTGAAAGTGATTCTGGCAGAAAACGAACGTGTCTCTGAGAAGCAGGTGAAGAGCCCAGGACTTTGGAATAGACACGTTGGCAGCCACGAGGATGAGACCCCACCAGGGAGGAGGTGCTGAGCCCAACTGCAGGATGCCTCTGGGTGTCCCCCAGGCACCCCAGCTTTGAAGGCAACCCACCGACCCGGGATCCACAAACGTTTCAGCCAGATGTGCAGCCCTTGGAGCAAGTCGTTAAACAACTGCTTTGAAGATGAAGAGCCCTCAGAGCTCGCTAAGTAGCTTTATTATTGTCGTGTAGTGTGTGTCACTCTGCGGAGGCATCAACTCCCAGCACCGTCACCGCTGGGGAATTAGTGAAAGGCAAACTCAGCCGGAAATGCCGAGTGCCAAAAAAAGAGGAGCGAATAAAATGCTGGGGGTGGGAGGAAGGGGACGGTGGGTGCCCGAGCTTTGAAATTCTGCCACTGAAAGTTCTCTCCCATGGATCCTCTTCCAACCCGCCCCGAGTGCAACAACTGGACGCGGCATGTGACAGGCGCTGCAGACGGATCACGTTTCCCACATGCAGCTGTAATATCTGGCACACAGGTGTTTGGTTCTGTTTGCCAGCTGCTCTGCAGCGCCCTGCTACAATGGATAGGGGTCGGGGGGAGGGGAGCCCTCACACTTGTGGCTGCCGAAAGGGAGGAGGGAGCATGGAGATTCCTGCCCCCGGCCAAGAGCTCAGCATTCGACTCTGCTTAGATCTCCCCCAGTGCCTGCCTTAGAGGGTCCTGGGGCCTCTTCTCACGGGCTCACCCAGGACCCGGCTGTGGCTTGCTGGGAGGGCGAGCAGGGTGTCTGGGTAACCTCCAAGCAAACTGGCCAAGGCCCCAGGAAGCCCGGTCTGGAGGCAGCGTGCCCGGGGATAGGAGGCCACTGGGCTCTTGAGTCAGCTTCCAACTTCACCTCTGAGTAACTGTGAAATCTCGGCCGGGTTTCTTGCCCTGTCTGGTCTTAGTTTCCTAATCTACGAAGTGGAGTATGTAACTTCTGATCCACCCGCCCTCCTCTGTCAAGACTCCATGAAGCACTCAGGGAAACAGTGTTACCTTTGTTATTCCCGCCTGCGGAAGGTGGGACAGGGGCAGAAACTCACCAGGCTCCTGGGCCATATCCCTGGACCCCTGTTGTTCAAGCCTGGCCCAGCTGTTCTGGGTCTCAGGCCCAGGTATCACCAGCTTCCAGACACAGAGCATTGGTTTTCTGCTCTTTTTCCCTCCTCAGGGAGGAGGGGGGCTGGCCATTCAGGACACCGAAGTCACCCAAGAAAGGGGACAGCAGGGGAAACTGGGGGTGGACGCCCCAGCCCGTGCCTGCTGGAAGCCCCTCTTCTTCCCCTTCTTAGCACCTGCCGGATGGAGCGTCTATGCAGCTGGGACTGTCATATGGAGAGCTTTCTCACACTGTGGACTCTCTGGAGGCCGTGGACTCTCTGCTTTGCCCATCATTCTGTCCCCAGCATGTTGTCTGCATGAAGTGAAGGCTTGATAAGTGTCTGCTAAGGGAGCGAAGGAGTGAGTGGGTGGATGAGTGGGACGGTTTTTTCTCTGCCTCAGCTGCTCCCAGCCCTATTTTGAGGACAGAGAATATGCATGTTTAAAGGACAGATGCGTGTCTAATAATCCCAGCATGTTGGGAGGCTGAGGCAGGAGGATTGCTTGAGGCCAGCAGTTTGAGGGCAGCCTGGGCAACATAGTGAGACCCCCATCTCTGCCCCAAACAAACAAAATTAGTCCAGCATAGTGGAGTGCACCTGTAATCCCAGCTAGTGGGGAGGCTGGGGCAGGAGGATGGCTTGAACCCAGGAGTTCAAAGCTGTTGTGAGCTATGATCATGGCACTACACTCCAGCCTGGGCAACAGAGCAAGACCTTGTCTCTTAAAAAGAAAAAAGACTGATGCGTGATCACACATGACATGTCCAGCTCCATGTCACATGTCTCTCCCCAGCCTCAGACCTATCCCTTGCATCCTCTCCCCACCCTTCTTCTGACCCCTTGTCCTGCTTGGCTCCCTGCTAATGTGCCTATGCCTAGCCTTCTCTTCCTACTTCCCCTTTCCTGCCCCATCCCCCTGTTTCTTGTCTCTCCTGAGACCGGGAGTTGGAACTACCCAGGTCATAGCAAGGCTGGTAGGAAGAAGAGTACCATGGGGATCCCAGAGGGCTAAGGCCCAGCCAAGCTCTGTGCTTTGGACATGGAGACTAATGGTTGTCTTTCTGGGTTTGCAAGCTTTGTGGAATGAGCATCCTCTGCTCTGTATCCCTCTTGTTCATATTTTAAAAGACACCACCACAGCCTCATCTCTTTCAAGGAGTTTGTTCCCTACTCACTGGGCTGCACAGGTGAGAATGCTCTGCTACAGTCTTCCCCAGTTCTAGGCCTGGCTCATGTGTGACCTATATATGCTAAGCTAGATGTCGGTGTACATGCTAATCTAGAGATCCTGTACATGCTAAGCTGGATGTCTCTCCCAGAAGGGCTGCCTCTCTAGCTAAAATCCTCTCAACTACCCTTCTACAGTTATTGCACGTGTGCAGTTTATTTTCCCTTCTGGACCTTCCAAGGAATCTGATGTTTATTGAGCACCTGTTATGTGCCAGATATTGTGCTTAGCACCTTATACCTCCAAGTCATTGAAGTGGCTGCTGTTACTCTCCCCCACTTCACAGATAGTAACACTGAGGAACATAGACAGGAAAACTCTCCCAACATCATAGAGTGGGTAAAGGGCAGAAGTGGGGTATGAATCCTGGTCTGTAGGATTCCTAAGCCTTTGTTCTTGCTGTGCCATTCAGAATGGGGATGAGCGGGCAGCCGCGGGCTCAGGGTCTGTATCCTTTCTCTCCAGGTAACAGTTTCCTCTTGGGCCGTAATGCCATTCATTTGTACAGTCATTCATCCAGCAAGTAGGCACTGGGCACCTGCTGGGCACCAGATTCTGTTCTAGTAGCTGGAGATAAACTGGATGGACAGGGTCTCCCCTTCTAAACGTTTATAACATGGCACAGAGGCAAAGGTTAAATGGATAAGCACCCAGTTTAATTAATTGGTTGGTTATATTGGTACTAAGTACTATGAAGAAAAGGTGTGCTGTGTTGGGAGAAGCTTGTCTTGGGAAATCAAGTCAGGCTGCCCTGAGGAAGGGACAATATTCCCACCTTTGCTCTCAGCCAGGCTAGTGTCTTGAAGGGCAGTGACTCCAGGTGAGGAAAGTGTCCCAGCAGACAGGGGAGGAGTGCCCACACTGGCTTATTTCCGACAGATGTTGGCTGATCAGGCATCACCCAAGTCCTCATATTCAGCTCTGAAAGGATTACAAGCATGTTTAAAAATACCTAAGGGAGGAGAACCCTGCGTCAGAACAGGACCCGTGATATTTTGGCACTCGCTGGCCCACGGGCAGACATTGCTTCTGTTTGGGTCTGTATTTTTCCTGATGCCTGAGGGATAGTCCCGGTGACCCTCATCGTGGTCACTTCACCAGGAATGGAAAATCACTTGCTGAAAACGTAAACAGAGCATAGAATAATTGGCAAGACACAGGCAGCTAATCACCATTCTCTCTCCTCCTGCCCTTCCCCTGATCCTGTTTATGAGACATATTCTGAATTTTTTCTACCCCATGCTTGCTTTTCTCTTGAAAACATACAGAACAGTTCTTAGAAGCTCTGTACTTAATCCAGGTAGAATCTCCCTGTGGGAATAGACGGCAGCCCAGGCAGGCCTCAGTCAAGAGTCTGCAGAGCCCCCTCGGTGATGAGAGACCACAGAGAAGGCAGAAGCAGAGGATAAGCCCAGGTGACTCCAGCCTCTCCCTCCTTCCCTGAGGACTTTGGTTTCTGATGGGGTAGAATGAGGCCCCCCTTGGGTCCATCCTCTTCATCATCCTAACAAACCTGCACAGCTTCCTTTACAGTTGCCTTCAGAAACTCCTTCCAGAGTTGTTCTGGGCAAGCTGGACATCAGATCTCTATTGATTTTTGTTCCTTCCAAGATATGAGCTAGCCAGAGGGACACACGAGATGCTTAGCCCACCTTTTCCACTAACAAGGTGTTTAGGGCACTCTGGGTTGCATAAAGGGAAACCAGTGAGATATTTTCCTCAGAATCCCAGAGAGGAGGAGTGACTTCCAATCTTGTCCTTGCTCGGCCAGGCACACATAGGTCGATACATCTTTCCGCAGAGCACTCTAGGATCGCCAGGACTCAGGAGAAGGAACGCCACTCCTTCCCACAAAGCATGTGGGACCCTGGTTTGCAGAGTCTTGACTTCCAAGCAGCCAGCCCTCCAGGTGCATCACAGTTCAGCCCCTGGAAAGGAATATGGAGACTCAGGCTGGGTGATGGTCTCTGAGTGGCTAGAAGGCCATGCAGTGAGCTCAGCTGACTTAAGATGTCCCACACGGTGCTGCTTTACCTGGTTGGAAAACAAATGGGTAATCCACTGGCTTGTGCCCACATGATGAAAAACTGCCAGTGGAATGGTTTTGTTTTCCAGTGCCTTCGCTTGAGTAGCTGTCTCGGCTGTTGAACACAGCCTTAGCCAGAGCTCTTTCCTTTTCTTTTGGTATGGATACGTATCCACTCTTCAACCTTTAGCAATCGTCTACCCTTGAAGCATCAGCAACCATATCTATAAATTGGGGTTTTCTCTGAAGAAGAGTGAGTCACCAGAGGTGTTGACTTTCGAATGGAAATGCATAAAGACTGCATGTTCCAGCAGTTGTTATTTTGTTTATTTCTTTGTTGCCCATGGTCTGTTCACTTTTCATCCAGCAATTATATTGTTGCTGACTGCAGTTTCCTTGGGACCATTTCTCCATTACTCCAGGGATTTTCTTTCTTCTTGGTGACTCTGCAGATGTGAGGCGGTGGGGACGTGAGGGGATGTCATGAAATCTTAAGCTTGGAAGAGTTGATGAGAGGTTGTCTAACCTATGTCCCCTGAATCCTCTCAAATTACCCCAAGGCTTTTTATGGGTTTCTTTCTTTGAGACAGGGTCTTGGTGTGCCATCCAGGCCTGAGTGCAGTGGTGCCATCACGGCTCACTGCAGCTTTGACCTCCTGGGTTCAAGAGATTCTCCCATCTCAGCCTCACGAATGGCTGAGACTACAGGTGTGTGTCACCACTCTCAGCTAATTTTTAAATTTTTTGTAAAGATGGGATCTTGCTGTGTTGTCCAGGCTGGTTTAGAACTTCTGGGCTCAAGTAATTCTCCAGCCTTGGTCTCCCAAAGTGTTGGGATTATAGGTATGAGCCACCACACCCGGCTTCATTCTATTTTAAGCAACCATATAATGTGTGTCATCTCAGCCCTCATGGTCTGGAGGTTTGTGAGGAAAACTGCTTTTTTGGGGGGCACTCAAATCTCCCATTTTCCTGTGCCTTCTATACCTGGTCAGTACTGACTGGTCTATAGTAGCTGGGAAGAGCTCTAGAAGTCTGTTTACAGATCCTTCCTTCTTTTGAAAAGGAAGCATGTGTGTATATGTTTATATCTCTTTGACTAATTTATGAGTGTGGCATTTGATGATCTCAAACAATAAACGACCTAATAGCCTGGAACTGACTCACGAAGCCCTCCAGCCCCCAGACACTTTTCAGCTCCCATTGAGAAGAGCTCTGTGAAGATCAGATGTTTTGTTTCACCCAGGTTCTTTGGATATGAAGATTTAGAATTTGGAAACTGATCCATCCTTTTCCTGAGAAAAATGGAATAGGCCACTCTACAGGCTTCGTGACAGGGAAAGACATTAAACGCGTTTAGGTACTGAAAGAATCTTCTGGAAATGGATTTCTGTATCTTGTTTTTTACACTAACATTTGCCATATTGTTCATTTGAGATCACTGGAGAGGTCTACCCTCTTTTTCCTGGGAGAGTTAAGAAGAGCTGCTGTCTATTGAAATGTGGGTGAAACTGGTTCATAATCAACTCCCAGTGATAAGTCAGATCTGCACAGTTGTTATTATCAACCCTCTGAGAGATGCCACAGGTACCAGGAGGTTTCTTTAGTTCAATGAAAATTGAGCCCAAGTTTATAATTTTTTAAATTGACTTTATTTTGCAGGGGGTAGTTTTAGGTTCACAGCAAAATTCAGAAGGTACAGAGATTTCCTATATTCTCTTTGCCCACCCACCTCCCCGCCCCTTCCACAGAGTAGCCTCCTGTGTTGTCAACGTCTCCCACCAGAGGGGTACATTTTTTACAATGGATGAACCTACATTGACATATTATCACCCAGAGTCCATAGTACCATAGCATTATTTTCTTTTAAGGCAGGGTCTCACTCTGTCACCCAGGCTGGAGTGCATTGGTGAGATCATAGCTCATTGTAACTTGGAACTCCTGGGCTCAAGGGACCCTCCTGCCACAGTCTTCTCAGTGGCTGGGACTACAGGTGGGTGCCATCAAACTTGCCTGATTTTTAAAATTTTTTTTGTAGAGACATAGTCTCACTATGTTGCCCAGCTGATCTCCAACTCCTGGGCTCAAGCTATTCTCTCGCCTAGGCCTTCCGAAGTGCTGGGATTACAGGTGTGAGCCACTGCACCTGGCCTCATAGTACTCCAGCATTTTGACCATTTGTCAGGCCCCTCTTCAGAGCTGCAGGGAATAAGCCTTCTCTCTTTTTCCCATGACTATTCCTGGGTATTGGAGACAGCCATTGTGTCTTCAAAACCCATGCACTCTTCTCCAGGAAGGCTGTATCCCCTGGATGCAAACCACTTAGAGAGGGATCCTTTTGGCTGGGCATGGTGGCTCACACCTGCAATCCCAGCACTTTGAGAGGCTGAGCGGGGGGATCACCTGAGGTCAGGAGTTCAGGATCACCCTGGCCAACATGGTGAAACCCCTGTCTCTACTAAAAATACAAAAAAATTATCTGGGCATGGTGGAAGGCACCTGTAATCCCAGCTACTCAGGAGGCTGAGGCAGGAGAATTGCTTTAACCTGTGAGGTGGAGGTTGCAATGAGCCAAGGTCATGCCATTGCACCCCAACCTGGGAGACAACAGTGAAACTCGAAAGAAAGGAAGGAAGGAAGGAAGGAAGGAAGGAAGGAAGAAAGAAAGAAAGAAAGAGAAAGAAAGGAGGGAGGGAGGGAGATAAGAAAAGAAAGAAAGAAAGAAAAGAAAGAAAGAAAAGAAAGAAGGGAGGGAGGTAGAAAGAGAGAAAGATGAAAGAAAGAAAGGGAGGGAGGGCGGAAGATAAGAAAAGAAAGAAAAAGAAAGAAAGAAAGAGAAGAAAGAAAGAAAAGAAAGAAAGAAAGGAAAGAAAGAAAGAAAGGGCAAGGCAGGGCGGACTCTTTCTGGCTTTTATCTAACCAAGAACTCGTAGTACTGGCAGGGTGTGTGCCTGGCCCCTGAGTCCTCCGTGACTCCAGCCTGCTGAGCAGGCTTCCTGTAGTCCTCTGGTACCAGCTCTAATGCTTCCTTTCCTTGTTGAAAATAATTGAGAATTGATTATACCACTTTAACAGCACATCTATTGGGAGGCCTGGGGTTCTCAGTTCTATCTCTGGATTTCTGTGAAAAAGTTCAATTAGGGTAAAAATATTAAGCAGAAATGTGAACACAGGAAGACAGACGTGGTTGCATAGTCTCCCGGGCCATGATGCAATACCTACAGAAGACAAAGAGGAACTGCTGGGACGACTTTGGTCCTTGGAGTTTGTCTGGAGAATACAGCAGTACTAGTCTTATTGAAGGATATGGCAAAAGATCTACTGACACAAAACCTCATAAATTAAGACCCTCGACCAAGGAGGTTCTTGAGAAAAAAGCAGTTTCACATTAACGTGAGACCAGGGGCGGGTCTATTAATCGCCCTCCAAAACATACTCCTCAGCATTCTAATTCCTCTTTAATAACATGTCATCACAGTTATTAAAATCTGCAGTTTTCTCATCAAAACGGGTTCTATTTTTGACTTGTACCACCACTGGGAAGAAAGAATTGATTGTATTTAATGAGCAGATTTCATTTGACTTCTGGGTCCTGTCCACTTTTTGCGTAGTAGGTAGTATTTTCTGAGTGTTCCTAATAAGAATTCTAATAAAATAAAATTTGATGGTAAAGATAATAATTAAGGAGGATATGAGCGCTGAATCATGGAACTCGCCATTGGCAGAGGCTCTGTTCTTGCTGGAGGCCGCAGTAGCTGCCCAGCCTCATGGGGACTGGTGAAGGGCCCAATAGAGCCTGTTCCATGTCCCTTCCTTCCCACTGCCATGACCCAAATCACACCTTCATGCTGAGACTATTACCCACGCTCCTTTCTGATCTCCCTGTTTCTGTTCTTCCCAATCCAACCTTCCCAGTGGTCAAAATACTTTTCCTAAAACATGGCTTTGAGGTTGTCACTCCCCTCCTCAAATGACCCTTCATTTATAGTGCATTTCTTACGCTCTGTAAGAATTAATTCCATTTCAGGGAATATTTTCCATGCAAAAAAAAAAAAAAAAAAAAAAAAAACGATTTTGTGGACCAAACTAAATTTAAGGGTTTCTTTACAGCAGGACTTTTTGGAGCTTTGAGATGCTAATAAGCTTGGCAAATTTTCAGGCGTGCCCCCAAATTTACTTGACTGGGATCCTGGCAGGAAACAGATGGCTCCCTGAAAGGAGTCATTGTGGGGACTGTCCACAAAAGTGTGAACAGAGCAAGAAAACTGGCAAGGGGATGATGAGACACCCAGGGACGGGCAACAGAGGGAAGCTGCTCCCACCTGAGGCTCCACCAGTAGGGAAGAGAGCAGAGCCCAGCCCAGGTGTGAGCTTGGAAGGGGCACTTCCTGACACTTGCAAACAGCATGGCGGCAAGGAGCCTGGAGAATAAATACGCTGGCTTCTTCCTCTCTCAATCCCTCGGATCGACGGAACCCAACCCAAAGCCAAAGGGCCTGAGAGTCCAGATCACATGGTAGAGGCCAGACTTCCAGGGAACAGAATAAGACAAGGAAGGATGGAGAGCGGGATCCAGCCCCCATCCCTCATGGAACATCTGTTAAGGTCGGGGAGAACACTAGGTTTTTCAGGAGACACTGGCATAAAGCATCAAATCTGCACTGCTAGGTTGGGTGTTTGAGGCCCCACATCATCAGCTTACACCAAGCTCCCATCCTTGTCACCTCCCCACACTCCCGTGCCACAAACCCCTGCCTCTACGGGCCCAGGGAACACATCCTCAACTTTCAGGCCTAGGCCTCCGGCTCCCATCATTTCCCTTGTCAAGACAGCCCATCTTTTGCAATCCTCAGCTGATGTCCATTCCTTTTTTCTTCTCCTCTAGGGACATCGCTGGCCACCACAGATAAAAGTTCACTCTTAATTGGCCTCAGTGGCAGGGACCACTGTTTCCAAGTTAAAGTAGCCACTGTCTGAAAGATGCAAGCTTCCAGGAGTGAGAGGCAATTGGAAAGATGGTGTTTAGGTGTCCCTAAATGCCAGAAACACTGGAACATTTCAGCGGCTTTTGGGAACGGAATATTTGAGATCAGGGCTGTCCTGGGAGACTCAGAAGCTTTGGCCAGGGGGCTTCTGCACTTTCAATCGAGGTTACTGATTTTGCCCTTACTCTGATTTGCACTTACACTGGGAGTCCATTTAATTGTGAGCAATGTTCCATCCCTTCTTTCTCTGAGCTCTGTGATTCTTGAGTTCACAGATGCTTGCTGTTTTCCCCCTTGCCCTGAGCTGCCACAGTAATATGGGCACAGGGTGGATGCCCCAGAGGTGCTGGGAGTGGGCTTGAAGAAGGAGCCAGCAGTGAGTTTCTGCATTGAAAAGAGATGCCATTCCTGTTTAGGGAGTTCATTTTTCTGGAGACCAGGATGAAGCAGTGCCTTGGATCTCCCCAGCCACTGGCCAGCAGACTGTGTGCTGCAGGGAACATGATGAGTGGGGGCTGGGAAGCCAGGGAGAGCAAGGCTCTCAGTGCAGCAGAAGGGGCCCTCGAGCCTTGAGTGGGGTCCCCAGCTCTCTCTCCTTCCTCCTCTCTGGGTTCAGGAGCTGCAACAACAGCTCTCTTTCACAGCCAGCGGACTCCCCCACACCGTTCTGTCCTCTTGTCTGAGTTTCAGTTTAACTGGATAGCAGATGAAAGACCCTCTGGCCACCACCTCCCGATTCAGCAAGAGGCCGCTCGGGAGAGAGTGTGACGTTTTGTGGGAACCGAGGATTCAGGAATGTTAATCTCCCTTTCCCTATACTTAGGTCAACATGCAGGCTTCAATATTCCAATAATTTCCACATTACCTGAGCTTTTCCAAATTATCTGATTGGTGCGTGTACAAGCTGGTGCATAATAGTTGGAATGACACCTCCCACAAACAGGCTCTGCTACAGGTTTCAGATTTTAAGAGAATCAATGAAAAGAATTGCATTCTTTGCAGCACAACATTTTGGGTTTTTTATTTTTTTGAGACAGAGTCTTGCTCTGTCGCCCAGGCTGGAGTACAGTAGCCCATCTCGGCTCACTGCAACCTCTGCCTCCCAAGTTCAAGCAATTCTCCTGCCTCAGCCACCCAAGTAGCTGGGATTACAGGCATCTGCCACCACACCCGGCTACTTTTTGTGTTTTTAGTAGAGACCAAGTTTCACCGTGTTGGCCAGGCTGGTCTCCCAACCTCAAGTGATCCGCCGGCCTCGGCCTCTCCAAGTGCTGGGATTATAGGCGTGAGCCACTGAGCCAGCCCTTTGCAGCATGAAATTCTAATGAGACTTTAGGCCCTCAGTTCTTCCTGGCTGTTTAGGAGGCTCTTGTCTAAACCTCAATCTTGATGTGTCTGAGGGAAGATGCTTCACTTTGCAGTGAACTAACCCTGTGTGTGTGTGTGTGTGTGTGCCCTCACGTGTGAGTGTGTGTGTGTGCCTTCGTGTGTGTGCGCCCTCACGTGTGTGTGTGTGCCCTCACGTGTGTGTGTGCGCCCTCACGTGTGAGTGTGTGTGTGTGCCCTCGTGTGTGTGTGTGCCCTCGTTTGTGTGTGCGCGCCCTCGTTTGTGTGTGCGCCCTCACGTGTGTGTGCCCTCACGTGTGTGTGCGCCCTCACGTGTGTGTGCCCTCGTGTGTGTGTGCCCTCACATGTGAGTGTCTGTGTGCCCTAACGTGTGTGTGTGTACCCTCACGTGTGTGTGCCCTCACGTGTGTCTGTGTGTGCCCTCACGTGTGTGTGTGCGCCCTCACGTGTGAGTGTGTGTGTGCCCTCGTGTGTGTGCGCCCTCACGTGTGTGTGCGTGTGCCCTCGTGTGTGTGTGCCCTCACGTGTGTGTGTGTGCCCTCACGTGTGTGTGCGCCCTCACGTGTGTGTGCCCTCGTGTGTGTGTGCCCTCACATGTGAGTGTCTGTGTGCCCTCACGTGTGAGTGTGTGTGTGCACCCTCACGTGTGTGTGTGTGCCCTCACATGTGTGTGTGCCCTCAGGTGTGTGTGCCCTTGTGTGTGTGTGTGTGAGTGTGTGCCCTCACGTGTGTGTGTGTGTGTGTGAGTGTGTGCCCTCACGTGTGTGTGTGTGTGTGTGTGTGAGTGTGTGCCCTCACGTTGTGTGTGTGTGTGTGTGTGTGAGTGGTGTGCCCTCACGTGTGTGTGTGTGTGTGTGAGTGTTTGCCCTCACGTGTGTGTGTGTGTGTGTGTGTGTGAGTGTGTGCCCTCACGTGTTGTGTGTGTGTTGTGTGTGAGTGTGGTGCCCTCACGTGTGTGTGTGTGTGTGAGTGTGTGCCCTCACGTTGTGGTGTGTGTGTGTGTGTGAGTGTGTGCCCTCACGTGTGATGTGTGTGTGGGAGTGGTGTGCCCTCACGTGTGTGTGTGTGTGGGAGTGTGTTGCCCTCACGTGTGATGTAGTGTGTGTGAGTGTGGTGCCCTCACGTGTGTGTGTGTGTGGTGAGTGTGTGCCCTCACGTGTGTGTGTGGGTGTGGTGTGTTTGTGAGTGTGTGCCTCACGTGTGTGTGTGTGTGGTGTGTGTGTGTGGGAGTGGTGTGCCTAACTTTGTGAGTGTGGTGTGGTGAGTGTGTTCCTCACGTTGTGTGTGTGTGGGTGAGTGTGGTGCCCTCACGTGTGTGTGTGTGTTAGTGTGGGTGCCTCCGTGTGAGTGTGTGCCCTCACGTGTGAGTGTGTGTGTGTGAGTGTGTGCCCTCACGTGTGTGTGTGTGTGTGTGAGTGTGTGCCCTCACGTGTGTGTGTGTGTGTGTGTGTGTGTGTGAGTGTGTGCCCTCACGTGTGAGTGTGTGTGTGTGAGTTTGTGCCCTCACGTGTGTGTGTGTGTGTGTGAGTGTGTGCCCTCACGTGTGAGTGTGTGTGTGTGTGTGCCCTCACGTGTGTGTGTGTGTGTGTGTGAGTGTGTGCCCTCACGTGTGTGTGTGTGTGTGTGAGTGTGTGCCCTCACGTGTGTGTGTGTGTGTGTGTGTGTGAGTGTGTGCCCTCACGTGTGTGTGTGTGTGTGTGTGAGTGTGTGCCCTCACGTGTGTGTGTGTGTGTGTGAGTGTGTGCCCTCACGTGTGTGTGTGTGTGTGTGTGTGTGAGTGTGTGCCCTCACGTGTGTGTGTGTGTGTTTGTGAGTGTGTGTGTGTGAGTGTGTGCCCTCACGTGTGAGTGTGTGTGTGTGAGTTTGTGCCCTCACGTGTGTGTGTGTGTGTGAGTGTGTGCCCTCACGTGTGAGTGTGTGTGTGTGTGCCCTCACGTGTGTGTGTGTGTGTGTGAGTGTGTGCCCTCACGTGTGTGTGTGTGTGTGTGAGTGTGTGCCCTCACGTGTGTGTGTGTGTGTGTGTGTGTGAGTGTGTGCCCTCACGTGTGTGTGTGTGTGTGTGTGTGTGTGAGTGTGTGTGTGAGTGTGTGCCCTCCGGTGTGTGTGTGGTGTGAGTGTGTGCCCTCACGTGTGTGTGTGTGTGTGTGAGTGTGTGCCCTCACGTGTGTGTGTGTGTGTTTGTGAGTGTGTGCCCTCACGTGTGTGTGTGTGTGTGAGTGTGTGCCCTCACGTGTGGTGTGTGTGTGAGTGTGTGCCCTCACGTGTGTGTGTGTGTGAGTGTGTGCCCTCACGTGTGGTGTGTGTGTGAGTGTGTGCCCTCACGTGTGTGTGTGTGTGTGTGAGTGTGTGCCCTCACGTGTGTGTGTGTGTGAGTGTGTGCCCTCACGTGTGTGTGTGTGTGTGTGTGAGTGTGTGCCCTCACGTGTGTGTGTGTGTGTGAGTGTGTGCCCTTGTGTGTGTGTGTGTGAGTGTGTGCCCTCACGTGTGTGTGTGTGTGTAGTGTGTGCCCTCACGTGTGTGTGTGTGTGTGTGTGAGTGTGTGCCCTCACGTGTGTGTGTGTGTGTGTGTGAGTGTGTGCCCTCACGTGTGTGTGTGTGTGTGTGAGTGTGTGCCCTCACGTGTGT
Organism: Rhinopithecus roxellana; assembly: GCF_007565055.1. Lineage (NCBI taxonomy): Eukaryota > Metazoa > Chordata > Mammalia > Primates > Cercopithecidae > Rhinopithecus > Rhinopithecus roxellana. Next base: position 108,662,064 of record NC_044556.1, on the reverse strand, counting down.
GTGTGTGTGTGTGAGTGTGTGCCCTCACGTGTGTGTGTGTGTTTGTGAGTGTGTGCCCTCACGTGTGTGTGTGTGTGTGGTGTGTGCCCTCACGTGTGTGTGTGTGTGTGTGAGTGTGTGCCCTCACGTGTGTGTGTGTGTGTGAGTGTGTGCCCTCACGTGTGTGTGTGTGTGTGTGAGTGTGTGCCCTCACGTGTGTGTGTGTGTGTGTGAGTGTGTGCCCTCACGTGTGTGTGTGTGTGTTGATGTGTGCCCTCACGTGTGTGTGTGTGTGTGAGTGTGTGCCCTTGTGTGTGTGTGTGTATGAGTGTGTGCCCTCACGTGTGTGTGTGTGAGTGTGTGCCCTCACGTGTGTGTGTGTGTGTGTGTGAGTGTGTGCCCTCAGTGTGTGTGTGTGTGTGTGAGTGTGGTGCCCTCACGTTGTGTGTGGTGTGTGTGTGTGTGAGGTGTGGTGCCCTCACGTGTTGGTGTGTGTGTGTTGTGTGTGTGAGTGTGTGTGTGTGAGTGTGTGCCCTCACGTGTGTGTGTGTGTGTGTGAGTGTGTGCCCTCACGTGTGTGTGTGTGTGTGTGAGTGTGGTGCCCTCACGTGTGTGTGTGTGTGTGTGTGTGTGTGAGTGTGTGCCCTCACGTGTGAGTGTGTGTGTGTGTGTGTGTGTGTGTGAGTGTGTGCCCTCACGTGTGTGTGTGTGTGTGTGTGTGTGTGAGTGTGTGCCCCTCACGTGTGGTGTGTGTGTGTGTGTGTGAGTGTTGTGTGGGTGAGTGTGTGCCCTCACGTGTGTGTGTGTGTGAGTGTGTGCCCTCACGTGTGTGTGTGTGTGTGAGTGTGTGCCCTCACGTGTGTGGTGTGTGTGTGTGAGTGGTGTGCCCTCACGTTTTGTGTGTGTGAGTGTGTGCCCTCACTGTGTGTGTGTGTGTGTGAGTGTGGTGCCCTCACGTGTGTGTGTGTGTGTGAGGGTGTGCCCTCACGTGTGTGTGTGTGTGTGAGTGTGTGCCCTCACGTGTGTGTGTGTGTGTGAGTGTGTGCCCTTGTGTGTGTTGTGTGTGTGAGTGTGTGCCCTCACGTGTGTGTGTGTGTGTGTGAGTGTGTGCCCTCACGTGTGTGTGTGTGTGTGTGGTGTGTGGTGTGCCCTCACGTGTGTGTGTGTGTGTGTGTGTGCCCTCACTGTGTGGTTGTGGTGTGAGTGTGTGCCCGTGTGTGTGTGTGTGGAGTGTGTGCCCTCACGTGTGTTGTGTGGTGTGTGTGTGTGCGCCCTCACGGGTGTGGGGTGTGTGTGTGTGGGAGTGTGTGCCCGCACGTGTGTGTGTGTGTGTGTGAGTGTGTGCCCTCACGTGTGTGTGTGTGTGTGTGAGTGTGTGCCCTCACGTGTGTGTGTGTGTGTGTGAGTGTGTGCCCTCACGTGTGTGTGTGTGTGTTGTGAGTGTGTGCCCTTGTGTGTGTGTGGTGTGAGTGTGTGCCCTCACGGTGGTGTGTTGTGTGTGAGTGTGTGCCCTCACGTGTGTGTGTGTGTGTGCCCTCACGTGTGTGTGTGTGTTGTGTGTGTGTGTGCCCTCACGTGTGTGGGTTGTGTGTGTGAGTGTGTGGCCCTTGTTGTGTGTGTGTGTGAGTGTGTGCCCTCACGTGTGTGTGTGTGTGTGTGTGTGTGCGCCCTCACGTGTGTGTGTGTGTGTGTGTGTGTGTGGATTGTGTGCCCTCACGTTGTGGGTGTGTGTGAGTGTGTGCCCTCACGTGTGTGTGGTGGTGTGTGAGTGTGTGCCCTCACGTGTGTGTGGGTGTGTGAGTGTGTGCCCTCACGTGTGTGTGTGTGTGTGTGAGTGTGTGCCCTCACGTGTGTGTGTGTGTGTGAGTGTGTGCCCTCACGTGTGTGTGTGTGTGTGTGTGAGTGTGTGCCCTCACGTGTGTGTGTGTGTGTGTGAGTGTGTGCCCTTGTGTGTGTGTGTGTGAGTGTGTGCCCTCACGTGTGTGTGTGTGTGAGTGTGTGCCCTCACGTGTGTGTGTGTGTGTGTGTGAGTGTGTGCCCTCACGTGTGTGTGTGTGTGTTGTGAGTGTGTGCCCTCACGTGTGTGTGTGTGTGTGAGTGTGTGCCCTCACGTGTGTGTGTGTGTGTGAGTGTGTGCCCTCACGTGTGTGTGTGTGTGTGAGTGTGTGCCCTCACGTGTGTGTGTGTGTGTGAGTGTGTGCCCTCACGTGTGTGTGTGTGTGTGAGTGTGTGCCCTCACGTGTGTGTGTGTGTGTGAGTGTGTGCCCTCACGTGTGTGTGTGTGTGTGAGTGTGTGCCCTCACGTGTGTGTGTGTGTGTGTGAGTGTGTGCCCTCACGTGTGTGTGTGTGTGTGAGTGTGTGCCCTCACGTGTGTGTGTGTGTGTGAGTGTGTGCCCGTGTGTGTGTGAGTGTGTGCCTTGTGTGTGTGTGTGAGTGTGTGCCCTCACGTGTGTGTGTGTGTGAGTGTGTGCCCTCACGTGTGTGTGTGTGTGTGTGTGAGTGTGTGCCCTCACGTGTGTGTGTGTGTGTGTGTGAGTGTGTGCCCTCACGTGTGTGTGTGTGTGTGTGTGTGTGAGTGTGTGCCCTCACGTGTGTGTGTGTGTGTGTGTGTGTGTGTGTGTGTGAGTGTGTGCCCTCACGTGTGTGTGTGTGTGTGTGTGTGAGTGTGTGTGTGTGAGTGTGTGCCCTCACGTGTGTGTGTGTGTGTGTGAGTGTGTGCCCTCACGTGTGTGTGTGTGTGTGTGAGTGTGTGCCCTTGTGTGTGTGTGTGTGAGTGTGTGCCCTCACGTGTGTGTGTGTGTGTGTGTGAGTGTGTGCCCTCACGTGTGTGTGTGTGTGTGTGAGTGTGTGTGTGTGTGTGTGTGTCCTCACGTGTGTGTGTGTGTGTGTGTGGTGTGCCCTCACGTGTGTGTGTGTTGTGTGTGAGTGTGGTGTGCCCTTGTTGTGTGTTGTCGTGTGAGTGTGTGCCCTCACTTGTGTGGTGTGTGTGTGTGTGAGTGTGTGCCCTCACGTGTGTGTGTGTGGGGTGAGTGGTGGTGCCCTTGTGTGGTGTGTGTGTGTTGAGTGTGTGCCCTCACGTGTGTGTGTGTGTGAGGTGTGGCCCTCACGTGTGGTGTGTGTGTGTGTGGTGGAGTGTGTGCCCTCACGTGTGTGTGTGTGTTTGTGAGTGTGTGCCCTCACTGTGTGTGTGTAGTGGTGAGTGTGTGCCCTCACGTGTGTGTGGTGGTGTGGTTGGGGTGAGTGTGTGCCCTCACTTGGGTGTGTGTGTGTTGTGAGTGTGTGCCCTCACGTGTGTGTGGTGTGAGTGTTTGCCCTCACGTTGTGGTGAGTGTGTGCCCTCACGGGTGTGTGTGTGTGTGAGTGTGTGCCCCTCACTGGTGTGTGTGTTGTGAGGGTGGTGCCCTCACGTGTGTGTGTGGTGTGTGAGATGTGTGCCCTCACGTGTGTGTGTGTGTGTGTGAGTGTGTGCCCTCACGTGTGTGTTGGTGTGTGAGTGTTGTGCCCTCACGTGTGATGTTTGTGTGTGGTGAAGTGTGTGCCCTACACGTGTTGTGTGTGTGTGAGTGTGTGCCCCTTGTGTGTGTGTGTGTGTGAGTGTGTGCCCTCCGTGTGTGTGAGTGTGGTGCCCTCACGGTGTGTGTGTGTGTGTGTGTGAGTGTGTGGCCCTCAACTGTGTAGTGTGTGTGTGTGTGTGTGTGAGTGTGGTTGCCCCTCCACGTGTGTGTGTTGTGTGTGTGTGTGAGTGGTGGTGTGGTGAGTTGTGGCCCTCACGTGTGTGTTGTGTGTGTGTGAGTGTGTGGCCCTCACGTGTGTGTGGTGTGTGTGTGAGGTGGTGCCCTTTTGTGTGTGTGTGTGAGTGTGTGCCCTCACGGTGTGTGTGTGGTGTTGAGGTGTGTGCCCTCAACGTGTGTGGTGTGTGTTGTGTGTGTGTGCCTCACGTGTGTGTGTGTGTGGTGTGGCCCGCGACGTGTGTGTGGTGTGGTGTGGTAGTGTGTGCCCTTGTGTGTGTGTATGGAGTGTGGTGCCCTGCACGTGTGTGTGTGTGTGTGTGTGTGTGTTGTGGGTGCGCCCTCACGTGTGTGTTGTGTGTGTTGTGTGTGTGTGTGAGTGTGTGCCCTCACGTGTGAGTGTGTGTGTGTGAGTGTGTGCCCTCACGTGTGTGTGTGTGTGTGTGAGTGTGTGCCCTCACGTGTGTGTGTGTGGTGTGAGTGTGTGCCCTCACGTGTGTGTGTGTGTGTGTGAGTGTGTGCCCTCACGTGTGAGTGTGTGTGTGTGGGTGTGTGTGTGTGAGTGTGTGCCCTCACGTGTGTGTGTGTGTGTGGTGTGTGTGTGAGTGTGTGCCCTCACGTGTGTGGGTGTGTGTGTGTGTGTGAGTGTGTGTGTGTGAGTGTGTGCCCTCACGTGTGTGTGTGTGTGTGTGAGTGTGTGCCCTCACGTGTGTGTGTGTGTGTGGTGAGTGTGTGCCCTCACGTGTGTGTGTGTGTGTGTGAGTGTGTGCCCTCACGTGTGTGTGTGTGTGTGTGGTGTGTGTGTGAGTGTGTGCCCTCACGTGTGTGTGTGTGTGTGTGTGTGTGTGTGTGTGTGCCCTCACGTGTGTGTGTGTGTGTGTGAGTGTGTGCCCTCACGTGTGTGTGTGTGTGTGAGTGTGTGCCCTCACGTGTGTGTGTGTGTGTGAGTGTGTGCCCTCACGTGTGTGTGTGTGTGTGTGTGTGTGTGTGTGAGTGTGTGCCCTCACGTGTGTGTGTGTGTGTGTGTGTGTGAGTGTGTGCCCTCACGTGTGTGTGTGTGTGTGTGTGTGTGTGTGAGTGTGTGTGTGTGAGTGTGTGCCCTCACGTGTGTGTGTGTGTGTGTGAGTGTGTGCCCTCACGTGTGTGTGTGTGTGTGTGAGTGTGTGCCCTCACGTGTGTGTGTGTGTGTGTGAGTGTGTGCCCTCACGTGTGTGTGTGTGTGAGTGTGTGCCCTCACGTGTGAGTGTGTGCCCTCACGTGTGTGTGTGTGTGTGTGAGTGTGTGCCCTCACGTGTGTGTGTGTGTGTGTGTGTGTGTGTGTGTGTGTGTGAGTGTGTGCCCTCACGTGTGAGTGTGTGATACTGGTGTTGGGGACTAGACAAGGATAACCCAGAGCAATTGTTACAGTCCCAGGGATTAATTTTCACTATTGATACTCGAAAACGAGTCTTCGCTGTTTTTCCACGTTCTCTTTTTTTTTTTCAAGATTTTTATGAGGTTATCTATTATATAGTTTTGACTTTATTATTAAAATTCAAAAAAAATTTTCAATAGCTTTTGGGGTATAAGTGGTTTTTGGTTACATGAATGAATTGTCTCGTGGTGAAATCAGAGATTTTAGTGCAGTGGTCACCCAAGTAGTGTACATCGTACCCAATATGTGGTTTTTATCTCTCACCTCCTTCCCATCCTCCCCATTCTGAGTCTCCGAAGTCCATTGTTCCACTCTGTCTGCCTCTGTGTACCCATAGCTTAGCTCCCATTTTTAGGTGAGAAGGCAGCATTTTTGGTTTTTCATTCCCGAGTTACTTCACTTAGAATAATGGCCTTCAGCTCCATTCAAGACATTATTTCACTGTTTTTTGAGGCTGAGTAGCATGCCATGGTGCATATATACCACGTTTTCTGTATCCACTCATTGATCGATGGGCACTTAGGTTGGTTCCATATCTTCACAACTGTGCCATAATGAACATACGCATGCAGATGTGTTTTTGATATAATGACTTCATTTCCTTTGGTTAAATACCCAGTCACGGGACTGCTGGATCAAATGGTAGATCTGCTTTCAGTGGTTTAAGAAACCTCCATACTGTTTTCCACAGAGCCTGTGCTCACTCACATTTCCACCAGCTACGTATGAGCATTCCGTCGTCACCACCTCCACGCCAACATCTATTGTTTCTTCACTTTTCGATAATGGCCATTCTTGCAGGAGTATGGTGGTATCCCCTTGTGGTTTTAATGCACATTTTCCTGATATTTTCCCCTGTTCTATTTAAAGGCTTCCTTTTGTCTCGGGTGAGGTTAGAAGAAATAAAGAGGAGACCAATGGGAGGGCTCACCTTCCTGAACCTGCAGAGGGGCTTCCTGGGCAGCATCTCTGCTTTTCGTTGGAAGCAGAGCCTTCCTCCCCCAGCAGGGTCCCTCTCCCTGTGGACAGAACATGGGCAGTGCTGCCCTCTGTGTGCCCTGCTGGGCTGCCCAGGAGGCGGGGGAAGTGAAGGGGAACAGGCTAGTGACAGCGCACAGGTATTTTCCTGCTGCCATCCTGGAAGTTGCAGAGGGTTGCAGGAAATCACAGCAGTTCTGTGTCCTCCTCCACTCTCTACACAAATCCCTGGGTCCTGCCACCAGTCCCTGCAGGCAGCGGGCCACTGGTTAAGGAGTGCAGTGATCTGGGCTCCTCTCTGTGTCTGTAGGGTCCCCAGTAGGAGTGATGCTTCCCCCTCCCATTGCTGCCACGAGCTGGAAGCCAGCACCTTCTTTCCTTCCTTGGTTGCAGTGCGGGGAGCCCTGGACTCGGGATGCTTGGAGAGCTCTTCCTCCCAGCCTGGGCACCAGAGGAACCATTTCTCCTGGGGGTGATGCTTCCCTAGCCCATCCCTGCCCACTCCTGCCCCTATTCCCAGAAGTAGATGTGTCTCCTGCTCCTTCCCCTCTTCACCCTCAGGGCAAACCCAATTTCCCCAGCACTGGGCCTGGCACTGGAGCCTCTTGTCTTTTAACTTGGCATTTTCACATTGTAGCACTTTAACCCTAAGGAAAAACCTACGAGCCCTGGGGACCGGGTGAAGGACGGCAGAACCTTTCTGTTAACTATGTCTCAGGCTCCGACTGATTTTTCACTCACTCAGTCATGCCACGGTCACACGCAAGATGCGCAGGAGAGTAGCAAGACAAGGAGGCCATTTCTGCCATATATTCCCAGTCCTTTTTTTTTTTTTTCATTTGACCCGTGTTTTAAGTGTCGGTCATTTACAAGGTTCTGAGCTTAGAACTTCAGAGGACCCCCAAATGCTTAAGTCCCTGCTCTCAAGGAGTTTGACATTTAGAGGGGCTAATGAGACAAACAGTACCCCCAGGCAAGGCACACCAGTGTAAGTGGCCCCAGAAAGGACCTCATGGGTCCAAGGAGAAACTCAGCAACCCTTTCCTAGAAGAGCTCACCTGGCGGGTCCCAGCAACTGCACATTTGAGTGTGTTCTTTCATTCATGATCTCCATCTCCCAAGGTGGTGCCTGCTTGTTGCAATCCAAGAAAATATGTTGGACACCTGTCTGGGGACCCTGGAGGGAAGTCCTGGATCTGAGAGGGAGCCTTGGGCCTTCTCCCTTAAAGCTGGATTTGCCAGGAATATTTCACTCTATACCAAAAGTGACATAGAATTCTTTCCGAATTTCCATTTTCCTGGGAAACGCCGCTGGAAACGCAGAAACTCTTTTGATCATGAGAGATGAACAAGTTAGGAAAGAGGAGTTTCTCTTTTTTCCTGTTTTCTTTTTGGCAGTATCTTCTCTCTCTGCTCCACAAGTGCAATTCTGCAGGTGAGGCAGCATTTCATTTTTTTTTCTATAGAGATGCTGTTTCTCACATCCTACCTCTGGCCTCTCTCTTTAATTTGACAAAGAATCTCAACGAAGTCAGTCACTCGATGTGGGGCAGGCGGGGAGACAGCACTGGCATCGTACATTCCCCAGTGCCCAGGCCCTGAGGCTGCAGAAATTTCTCTCCCAGCTCCTCCCCGCCCCGGCCACATTCGGCTTCCAGATCACAAAAGCACACACTGTCGTCCGCTCACTGATTGGCATGGCCTGATAGGCACCTCTCACAGTGGACACTTTGTGCTTCTCTCTCCAGACAATTGGCAGGAGAGTCAATAGCCACACAGTCTCCTGGGATCTGTCCCTAGGTTCATTCCAGCCACACTGGAGCCTTTCCACCCACTGCTGCCAAGCGTTTCTTCTTCCAGAGCAGGGTCAGACCACCCCTGGGTGAGGAGAGGCGAGGGGAAGGATTCCAAAGCCTCTCTGTTGACAAAAGGGGTAGAAAGAGATGGGCCAACGCCCCAAATGCTGTGACTGGAAAGCAAAGAAGGAAAACAAAGATTATGGATGTGCAACCGGGCTTTGATTTATTTGATTTTGATTATTTGGTGAAGAACTATTGACCAGAGGGAGATGAACATCCTTACTGGGAACCGTCTAGTAACTAGGTGTGAAGGAGGGCCGGTGCGAAGGTGCTGGTGTCTCAGCATGCCTGCTGGCCTCCTTTTCAGTCTTCCTGGTGCTGAGATATTCTGTGCTACTTCCCAAACTCCTCTCCCACCTGCACCTGCCCACATGCTGCTGAAAGTGCTGGATGGCATAGACTTTCACATTATGTAAGAACATGTATTATTGGACATTCTTGCTACCAACATCCAGCCCACATCTAAGCTCCAGATCTTTTTGGAATCATTCCAATGTCAAACTCAAAGTAAAACAAAATTGATTTTGAAAACCTTTTTGAGTTTCTATACTCATTCACCCCATAACAACTAGAACCTCCTGCCCACTGGTGTCCTGGCCCAAAGGCTGGGACTCCCTCTCCAGGAGGGCGCTGAGAAACCCTAGCCTGCCGCTCCAGCATTCTTAGCCTGATTGTTACAGGCCTGAGATATGCTCCTTTCGTGCTTTTTCATGTCACCACTGAGTTGGGGGAGAAATATGAGCCATCTTGCAGGAGTCCTTAGGGTGTACAAATCCCTGAAAGAGGTGTACGTGTGCAATGTTGGATTGACTTCTAAGGCCCTGCCGTGTGTGTACACGCAATCACACTGGATCCTCACAAAAGCCCTGGGAGGTTCAATACACTTGTCCTCATTGTCAAAGGAGAAAACTGAGGGTCGCTGGAGCTCAGGGATGTGAAGTTCCTTCCAAGTTAGAACAGAGTGGCTGTGTGAACTATGATGTCCTTTTCGCTCATTCTCGTCCCCTTTCACCAGGCGTCATGCTTCCAGAGGCTGCTCTTGGATGGGAGGCTAAGACAAGAAGGAGGAAGAAGCAGCCCCTGAGGACTGCTATACAGAAAAACATGTCCTATGCTGTGTTACGGGACCAGATTGCTAGTGGCATAGTTGGAACAATGTCATTGCTAGAAAAAAAAAAAAAAAGGTCATTCCTCCGTCTTTCAGCTGCTTGGATTTACGCTGCCTCCCTCCTGAGGGCCTGGGAACAGAACTGCCCAGGTCAGCAATAGGCAGGCCCAGAAAAGCAGGCATGTGCCATGGTGGCATTCCTCAGCTCACGACCCATCCCGGGCCCTGCACACAGACACCTCCTCTCCCAGGCTCCACACTGCCACCTGATCCTTTCTTCTACCCTGAGACTCAGAGGACACAAGTGTAACTTATTGACATTGTTTCTTGTAGCACTTTAGCCACTGGCTCTCCCTTTAAAAAGTCTTTGGATTCAGGGCCGGGCACAATGCCTCATGTTATACTCCCAGCACTTTGGGAGGTCGAGGCGGGTGGATCACAAGGTCAGGGGATCGAGACTATCCTGGCTAACATGGTGAAATCCCGTCTCTACTAAAAATACAAAAAAATTAGCTGGGCGTGGTGGCAGGCGCCTGTATTCCCAGCTACTCAGGAGGCTGAGGCAGGAGAATGGCGTGAACCCGGGAGGTGGAGCTTGCAGTGAGCCGAGATCGCGCCACTGCACTCCAGCCTGGGCGACAGAGCGAGACTCCATCTCAAAAACAAAACAAAACAAATAAAAAAAAAACAAAAAATTCTTTGGATTCAGATGCTGGTGCCATGCTTGCACAGCCTGCAGAACCACGAGCCATATAAACCTCTTTTCTGTATAAATTACCAGTCTTAGGTATTCCTTTATAGCAACACAAATGCACGAATGCAACACTTTACCTATCTTATTCTCATGCCAACTTTATGAAGGATGGATGGACCATTTCACAGATAAAGAAACTTGCAGCAGTTATAGCCTGTGGTTTCTGTTTTTAGAAACAGCAAAAACAACATGAAAGGACAGCCCTTCTCTGATAACACTGGCTTCCCTTCCCCAGACCAGCGTAGGCCTTGAAGAGAAAGCTCTTTATACGCCCAGGTAGGCTTGGGCGCCTGGGGTCACACCCCTTCCTTGGCCCACAGCTTCCAGGGGACTGTGTCCCTTCTGCCAACCTTGCCTAGGCTCTCTGCAACTTGTGGCCCAACATATATACAAAGGCTGATACATAATTATGTGTGTACATATAGGCACATCTAAATATATACACTCACATAAATATACATATATGATATATGCATATATTTATATACATATTCACTCATATACAGTACATATATACACCTATATGTAGAGGTATGGATATATACATCTACATATATAGATATACATATATGCATTAGTAAACATATATGTGTGCACATATACATGAATAAAAACATATGTACGTTCCCATCTATTATTAGTTCTCACTGTGCACCCTTGCTACAAACTGTGCTAAACACTTGATATAGCTCGGATGTCTGTCCCCTCTACATCTCATGTTGAAATGTAATTTTTCGGTGTTGGAGGTGGGGCCTGATGGGAGGTGTTTGGGTCCTGGAGATGGATCCCTCATGAATGGCTTGATGCCATCCTCTTGGTGATGAGTGAGTTCCCACTCTTCCAGTCTGCATGAGATCTGGCTGTTTAAAGGAGCCTGGCTCCTCCTGCTCCATCTCTTGCTGCCTCTCTCACCATGTGACATGCTGATTCATTTTTCCTTCCACCATGACTGGAAGCTCCCTGAGGCCTCACCAGAGGCCAAGCAGATGCTGATGCCATGCTTGCACAGCCTGCAGAACCCGAGCCATACAAACCTCTTTTCTTTCTTTCTTTCTTTTTTTTTTTTTTTTGAGATGTAATCTCACTTTGTTGCCCGGGCTGGAGTGCAGTGGCACGATCTCAGCCCACTGCTACCTCCGCCTCCTGGGTTCAAGTGATTCTCCTGCCTCAAGCTCCCCAGTAGCTGGGATTACAGGTGCCTGCCATGATGCCCAGCTAATTTTTTGTATTTCTGGTAGAGATGAGATTTCACCATGTTAGCCAGGCTGGTCTTGAACTCCTGACCTCGTGATTTGCCTGCCTCAGCCTCCCAAAGTGCTGGGATTACAGATGTGAGCCACTGCGCTTGGCGCCTCTTTTCTTTATAAATTACCAGTCTTAGGTATTCCTTTATAGCAATGCAAATAAACTAATACAACACTTTTCTTATTTTATTCTCACGCCAACTTTATGAAGTTTGGATGGACCATTCCACAGATGAAGAAACTGAGGCCAGGAGATGTTAGTTAGCTCCCCAGGATTACATGGCTAAAAAGTGGCATAGCAGGGATTGAATCCGGTGCCTCCTCACTCCAAGGACCATCCTCTGCTCTATGCTATTCCCTAGCCTTTCACAGCCCAGTGTGCCCCTGGGATGAAACCCTCAGCCCTCCAAGGGTACCAGGCAGGCACTGGCTTGGATTCCTTTTGGGGTAAACCAGTGTGGCCACATTCTTGCTCTTTTCCCAGACCTGAACTTTTTTCCTTCCTATTCACTAATGTTATCAAAACAAAAGAGAGCATGGTTTATGGTGCATGAGGCTTAATTTGACTTAATATATGGACCACACATATTCCTCAGGAATCCATTAAGTTTAATCGAGTGCAGGCTGTAGACCACGTCTGAGGAAGGACCCGGGTCATCTACAGTTCACGTGGCAGAAATGAGTGAGTCACTCGTTGATGGCACAGCCAGGGCTGGATTACCTTGCGGCTTCCTTCCTTAAATGGACAGAGATTCCAACTGCTGCGTGAATAACAAAGGCCTTAATGTCCCATTGGCCAATGGAGACCAGGCCAGCAAAGCAAAGGAACCTCAGCAGCTGTTTTTTTCCAGAGTGCTGAAGGCTGCAATCTTAGCCCTGCTCAGCTGTCACGGTGAAACCTAGTGGGGTCCTGCCGGGAGAGCGCAGATGGCCCAGGGCCATCGGTCCCACCCCTGGAAAACCACAGTTGGAATCTGTGTCCTGTGGACAGGGGTCTCCCATGCACTGTGCTCTGTGGCCAGCCCCGTGCCCAGGGAAGCATTGCTTTTTCACTCGAAGGGAACTGCATTTTTGGGTAATGCTTTGGACATATGAAGAACAATATTTAAGAATGCGCAGGGGACAAAGTTTATCTTCTCCCTCAAACTTTGATTTGTTCTTTGGGTTTTTTGCTTTTGTTTTTGTTTGTTTGTTTGTTTGTTTTGTTTTGAAAAGAGTCTTGCTCTGTCACCCAGGCTGGAGTGCAGTGGCACGATCTTGGTTCACCAAAACCTCCACCTCCCAGGTTCAAGCAATTTTCCTGCCTCAGCCTCCCGAGTAGCTGGGACTACAGGCGCCCACCACCACACCCAGCTAATTTTTGTATTTTTAGTAGAGACGGGATTTCACCATGTTAGCCAGCTGGTCTTGAACTCCTGACCTCAAGTGATCTGCCCACCTTGGCCTCCCAAAGTGCTGGGATTATAGGCATGAGCCACCAAGCCTGGCCCTCCCTCAAACTTTGAATGTCTTATTCACTCTCTTCACTTTTTCTTTCCTGTTTTTTGTTCTCGACACTCCATTTGTGTCTCTGGAGGACTAAGTATTAGATAAATATTAAATGATAAATAATAATGACATTTAATAAATATTAAATGTTCAATGTGCAATGTGCTTCCTTGTTAATGAAGCTAAAACAGAGGAATACAAGTTTCCATCTATGTGAGGGTCACCCTCATCTCAACTTCTGGTTCTTTCCGGAAGGAAGTCTATGAAAAACCGAGATTCCCCATTCATTATAATGTCCCGTAGAAACGGATTCTTCTTCAGATGAAAAGCGGGAAAGGATCGATGGTAAACAAAGAACACTAAAAAGGAGATTGGGAGCAGAATAGCTTAGAGGTTCCAAAGATGACTTGCAGAACCCAAGGACAGGGCTTTGAGTGCTAACTCTGACGCATTGTTGGGGGACCCTGGGCAAGTCCCTTAAAGCCATCAGAACCTCAGCTTTCTCATTTGTGAAATGGGAACAACAATACTGAGACTACCGTGAAGGCAACAAGAGGTAACGTGGAATGCTCCGTAGTTCGCAAGAGCTCAGGAAATGTGGGCTCCACTTCCCTCCTCCTTTCCCCTCTTAGAGTCTTGATATTTTTCAGCTGAGTACGAACGACACTGGGATGGGCTTTGGCAGGTCGTTTAAGCCAAGTTGACTGCCCAGAAGAATTTGTTCCAATCCTAAGGCCTCTCCATATTAATAGGACTGATTGTGTCAAAGCTGATGGAGTCTTTGGTTCCTGGCCAGGGTGCAGAGGCATGAGGGCCTCTTTCATGCTTATGAATGACTGGGTTTGGTGAGCTTCTTTGATGAGCTTCTTTGTCCATATTCAAGGGAATGGGGTCAGTGTCCCTTCCCTAGAAACACTGCACCCACATCTTTGCCCCTTAAAGGGCTGCTTTGTTGTGTCTGCTGTTGTTTTATCTAAACTTTCTTTAAATTGACCTCCTTTCTCTGCAGTATATGCTAAAATAATTGGCCCCTGACCAAATGTTTCTGAAAGGAGCCCTAATGCTTTTGGGTAAATGCCAAATAAACAAGTCTCCTACTGGGAGAGGGTCCTCTTCTGATGGACCCAAAGCCTTGCAGAGCATGAGGCACTGACCACTGTCCTCTCCACAGATGGAGAGGCTCCCCAGGGTCTGTCCGCCTGAGAATAGAGCCTGCCTTCCTGTGTGGTGGCACCATCTCCCCACTCTTTGTCTGTCTGTCCTGCAAGGAGTCCCTGTCCTCTGGCTCAGCTACTGTTCCAGGATCAACAAACATGTTGACTTACAGTAAGTCCTCTTGGCTCCCCCATCCCCTGCTCCCTCCCATTCCCCAGAACCATGACATGGAATTAAAATGTGGCCGAGCACCCAATGAAGCTATTATGGTTTGAACCCAATGAGTATGAACTGATACTCCACGAGGCTGGTTGGGTTTCAGTGGCTAAAACTGCCCAGTGTGCTCAGTTATTTCTTGACACAGATTTCACTCTCCAAAATGGCCTCACAAAAAAGGATGGTGAGCACTACAATCCCATTTTGAGGATGAACTTGAGAAAGAATGACCTGGAAGAGTACAAATCAAAATGTTAGCATAAGCTGCATCTCCAGCATGGGATTATAGTTTGTTTATTTTATTTTATTTCTTAGCTGTATTTTCTAAAATTTCCCTAATAGTCATGTTTCATGCTTGCAATAAAAAATGAAAAATTATGTTTTCAAGTAAATATTGCTAAAACAGTGGCCCACAAATACATCTTTTTTTTTTCCCCGTAGGATGAGCCAAATGCTGACGGTTTTCCTTTTTTTCAGGTATAAATCATTATTTGCTCTGTGTGAGTTGGTGAGTGCTATTTACAAGGCTATTTTAAACTAACAAGCTTATTTTGGAAGGTTATGATAGACTTAGAGGGAATTACAGGATTTGAGTTGGGCAATATCTTGGACGCAGTGCCTGTTATGATGGACAAGAGAAGAAATGACTAAGTGCCTCTTTGGCGCAGAGAGAGCCGGAGCAAGCCACTTTAGGTTCCAGTGAATTCAAGTAATTACCTTTTTTGTATGTCAGTAAAAAACTTCAGCACCGCCTAGAGAGGCTAGGTGTGGGTGGTGTCTCTTTAACACTTCTTTTCTTTTCCCACGACTGAGTAAGTAAGGAATTTGGCTTGATTAGGAACCTTAGTGCTTGCAAGCGTGTGTGTTGAGGTGTTCTTTTGGTGAGGGGTTAACTCATGTTTCAGAACAACAGGGCAGCATTTAGCACATAAAAGAGATATGCAAGATGACTTTCCCGCGCTGTCTCTGGGTTTAGTTAACACTGAACCCTGTGGATGCGCAGAGGTGCTTCCTGAACTGCACTGCAGCCTGCAGAAGGTAGAGGGCGCCATGGGTGGAATTCCCACGTGCTTCCCATATCCGGTGTCAAGTTCCTCAGCTTCCTCTCTGTCCCTGAGTAGTGGGACCCGCTCATCCTGTGTTTCATTGAGGCTTCCTGCCTCCAGGGCCCAGGGAGACCCAGGCCCGCCAGTGCCCAGGGCCTGTGTGCGCAGCGTCCGGGTGTTGGAGCCCGCTGCGGAAGGGCTGGCACCGTGGGCTGGGCCGGGAGCCGCAGCGCCCCAGGCCTGGCGTGCCAAGTCTCAGCAGAGCAGACCGGGCTTGGCGGACTCTGGCTCCGAGCGGGCCGGGTGAGCCCTCCATGTTGGAAAGGCTCGGGAGATGTTGAAAGGATCTGGCAAGGTTCAGGCCTGCTACAGAGAATCGGTGCTTCTCCACTTGCTTGGATTTGGTGAACACTTCACAGACACAGGCGGCGATGCCAGCCTTATGACTAAAGAGACTTCCAGAATATCCTGGGGCTAACCTAAGGGAGGGCTGCTGGAGAAGAGTGGCTAGGATGGGAACCTGTGATATTTTCATAGGAAATGAGCATTTCGTCTGTGCAAACAGCGCACACGAAATCTTGCCGTTACACGTTGGAAATGGTTTTGTGTTCAGAGCCAATGGGGCGGCTTGGGGTCTAGTGTTGTAAAGAATCATAACCCTGATCCTAAAGAGAATATCAGGCTCTGGGAAATACAATCAAACATAAAGTTCATTCCAATATCTGGCCCAAGAAGGCACGCCGGGGGAACTTTTCTTTATGGAATAGGAATTCCCATCAAAGTTGTTTATAAACTGTTTTATGATACTGTGAGTTGTGATGCAAATCCTGTTCTCTTATTGATTTACGTTATGGGTCTGTGGACTGCCAAAATTACAAAAATAAATCTTAATTTGGGCTATTATAAGTTCAGAATTTGTGATAGCTCAGATGTGAATCTATGAACGTTTATCTTTGTCTACTTAGTTACCTGTTTGTTCTTAGAGAATACAGATTAACAGGACAAAAAGAAAAAAAAGCCCTGATGAACAATGTTTAAAATCGTTGATGGAAGAAATTGTTTCCAAGCACCCACAAGTAAATAAACACACGTGTATTGAACACTGCTGCTCACCACGGGGTGGGGTGGGGTGGGGGTAAGGATATAAAGAGAAAGAGGAGGTCTCTGCCCTCAGCACTTAAAACCAACACTAGGTCAGGTGTGATGGCTCCTGCCTGTAATCCCAGCACTTTGGCAGGCCAAGGCAGGAGGATCGCTTGAGGCCAGGAATTCAAGACCAGTCCGGGGAGCATAGCAAAATTAAAAAATTAGTCTAGCATGGTGGTGTGTACCCGTAGTCCTTAGCTACTTGGGAGGCTGAGGCTGGAGGATCTCTTGAGCCCAGGAGTTGGATGTTACAGTGAGCTATGATTGTGTCACTGCACTCTAGTCTGGGTGACAGAGTGAGACCCTGTCTCTAAAAAAAAAAAGTTAAAACTAAAAAAAAACAAACACCAAGGGCTCAAATCAGTAACGGCTCAAATAAATGTAATACAAGACAGAGTGTTTTAAATATATTCCTTTCATTCCCAACCTTCTTAAAAGAAGGAATTATGTTTCTTGCTGCCTTCCTGTACTTCACACTCAAATCTCAAACCGACGAAGCCTGATTTCTTTTAAAAACCTTTTTTTAATTTTCAAAAATTAGTTTTTACTCTTTAGAGATTAGTTTTTGGAGACGGAGTTCTCACTATGTTGCCCTGGCTAGGCTCCAACTCCTAGGCACAAGTGATCCTCCCGCCTCAGCCTCCAAAGTAGCTGGGATAACATGCATGTGCCACCATGCTTGGCTTGAAGCCTAATTTCTAATCCTTCCAATCGACTGAAATGCTTAACATTCACTAATCAATAGGCAGTCAGGAGCCTGTCTTCAGTTCTCCTCTTGCTTAAATCTTAGCAGTATTCGATGCTACCGATTGTTTTTGACTTCTTGTTACACTATGATCCCTGTATTCTTTCTCCTGTCTGGTTTCCATCCCAGCTTGTGAATATTCTTTTAGAGGCTCTTACTGACTCTTCTGTCAGTTCTTATAATGCCATTTTTCCCCAGGGTTTCATCCTCACGTTTTCTCTTCTCACTCCGGATGCTTTCTCTGAACAAGCTCATAAGCTGCCATCAGTTCGACCACAATTGATATGTACCATAACTCAGAAAATCTGCTCTTAGCGCTGACCTCCCCACCAACAAGTGTAAGCCTCCTAAAGCTCCTGAGCACTAGGTGGCATACCAAGAGGAAGATTATTATGTTGGCCATGTGAGGAATGGATTGGAAGGAGGTACAATAGGGAGGCCATGTGGATTAGGAGCCTTTTGGGTCTAGGTGAGGGGTTACGAGGTGCCTTCCACATCTTGATCTATTGCAAATTTGCTTTACTTCCATTCTGCCTCTTCCCACAATATCTTGAGTTATGTGCTTATGTGCCCGCCTCCTTTACCAGGCTGTGAGCTATTTGAGGGGAAGGACTATGACTTTCATCTTTGTCTCTTTCGTCCACAGTAAATATGGTAGTACGCGCTACTTATACCATTCGGGCAGCAGTGGGATAGGAAAAGAGAGAAGATGTCTTTGATGTTGATACACTCATTGAAGGCACTTGTTGACCAGTTGGATGTGAAGTCTGAGGAGGTGAGAGGAATGGAGGAGGATGCTGAACATCAAGTCAGGGTGACTGGGGCTGGTGAGACCATTAACCGAGAGAAGGCGCACAGAAACAGGGGGCGTGGAGCCAGCATGTTGGGTTTTGGGTGCACAGAGACTGAGGCACAGTGGAGTTTGGGTGTGGAGAGGCTCAGGAGGCAGGTGGAAGCACAACACCGTGTTGATCTGCTGTGACTTAGTTCATGAAACTGAAAGCATTGAGACTGGGAGTTTAAGAATGGAATTACGCGTTGAATAATGGCTTCCAAGGGTTTAGGAGGGTCCTTGGAAATCGTCTAGTCGAATTGTTTGTTGAACACCCGAGTCCTTCGTACAGCTTTCCAGCTGCCCTTCCTGCACTTTGTTCTCAGTTGGCAAACTCTCCCTGTGTTTACAGCATTTTTCCTGTTTGATTCACCTTCAAAGACTTCAAAGTCTTTTTTACTTCCAGTTTTAAGTTTCTGTAGCCTTTCTGTCGTAACAGATTTTTATCAGTTATCTGTTTAGAGAGAGCTTTTTTAAAATTTTCTTTTTCTTTTCTTTCTTTTTTTTTTTTTAGAGATAGGGCCTTGCTATGTTGCCCAGGTTAGTCTGGAAGTCCTGACCTCAAGTGATCCTCCTGCCTTGGCCTCCCAAAGTGCTGGGATTAAAGGCGTGAGCCACCATGCCTGGCCTAGAGAAATCTATTACTGAATGTTTATTTACCTGGCTTGGGGGGTCCATAATTTTACTATTGGGCTATCTGAAAGTAGGGTTGTTTTAGACTCTGTGAGAGAAGCTTTGGGTTAACTGGGAGACAAAAGGTAAGAACTGGCTTAATTCACGGCAACTGACTCTTTTTTATCTCCAACGTTTCCACTCGGATTTGCTAACTCTTAGGGAAGCTAGAAGCAAACTGCCTGCATGTGGGTCTTGGCTGTATTCCCTACCAGCTGGGAACGTTGGGCAGGTTACTTAACCGCTCAGAACTTTTGTTTCTTGCAGTAAATGGAGATACTGGTGGTATGAATTTCATAGGGTTGTTGAGAAGACTGAACATGAAATGCTTAAACAGTCTCTGCCATGGAGTAAGTCTTCATGATGAATATTAGCTTTTATAGTTATGACCTCAGGCACACCCATTCACACATGGAGCAGTCACCACCAGAGAAACATGGCGAATTGAGGAGAGATGGCACAAGTGGCCCTCGCCTCATCTGATGACAAAGAACGGAAATGACTAGAACTGATGAGATCTAAATGTAACGGAGAGGAAGCTTCAGCAATGAGCCAAGAGTCCCTCTGCTCACAGTTTTCCAAGAGAATTATGGGAAGACACAGCTTCCGGCATTTAGAAGTGAGAATGTTTTCATCATCAAAATAGTGAGGTATATTTTAAATAGTTTGGCTAATTAGGTGCTGATTAAATTGCATTGCTCCCATATGTTTGTGCTTTCTTCTGTGCAGAGTTTATCTGCCTGAAAAGTCCTAGGTAAATTATGTGTCTATGAAGGAATTATTTGATACCTTGTACTTAGTAAGGACTCAGAAGTATTGAGTGATAAATTATTTTATGAAGCTAATTATCATAATGATATAAACAGCATCTAATATATTTGAATGCTTATTCTGTGCTTCACATGACTATCTCATTTAATCCTGTGAGGTTGGTACTGTCATGATTTCAATCAACTCCTAAGAGACTGAAGTTAAAGACCAGTGGATCCTTGGTATGTCAAGATCTCGCTGACGTTTCTTTGTTTGCGTGCTTGGATTTTTGTTGTTGGGTATTCTTAGCACAACATGCACCTGCAGGAGAAATGATAGAAATGACTTTCAATGGATCTCTAAATAGACGTGGCTGCTAAACAATCAGGAGGGGTGTCATATGGCTGAGCTGAAGATAGGAGTGTCCTGAAGATGGTGTAGTGACTCTGAGTTTGATGGATGGAGAGGGGTGGGGAGGGGTGGAGAGGAGGAAGAAGGAGGAAGAGTGAGCTGAAACCACCTGTGAAAGCAGACTGGCAAAGAGCCCTTGGGCATGGCAATTTTGGGTAAAGCTGGAAGATGCTGGCCTCTCTTCACCAAAGATGGTGCTGACTCATTGTGACTGACCCCGGTCCATCTGTCCAGCCTCACCTCCTATTATTTCCTCCTCTCAATGTCTGCAGTCTACTTTCTGTTGCCTACACGTACCATTTCTTTTCACAAGTCTCTGTTTTCCACACAGTGTGTCCTCTGTCTTGCGTGCCCTTCCTCATAGCCCCAGATGGTAAATTTAATACAACTACCACTTATTTTGTGCGCTTTCCTTTGCCAAACATAGGAAATATTGCACATAGGTTATATCTAATTCTTGTAACAATTCTGCAAGGTAGGCATTATTATTCCCATTTTCCAGATGGAGAAACAGAACCACCCTCCCCGCCCCCCAACCAAGGCTAAATAATGAACACAAGATTACACAATTAGGTGGACCTAGCGCTAGGATGTAGGTCTGTCTGATTCTAAAGACTGTCACATTCTTCTTCTCCTATTCCTTTAAAAATTCCCCATCACCCTTCAAGACTTAGCCTTGGCTGCTCTGCCTATGGAGTAGCCATTCTCTATTCCTGTACTTTCTTAATAAACTTGCTCTCACTAAATTAAAACAAAAAACAAACAAACAAAAAGACTTAGCCTTAATGCTGTTTCCTCTGTGAAGCCGTAATGGAATTCCTCAGACAACTGCATATTCCTCGATAGTCCTGTAATGCTCTGTACACACCTACAAGAATAGTATTTATTAATGTTGTATTCTACTTAGGTGTCTGCATGGCTTACCCAGTATAGATTTCATAAACAGATGGAAAGGGGTATAACTTTACATATCTTTATAACCTCCATCTTCCAACCAAGATTTTCACATTGCGTGTCATAGAATATACCCGTACTAAATTATTGTTGAATTAATGAATACATTAATTAATGCTAAGGAGTTCATTTGTAAAGCTGTGAACTTCTTCCTCTTTGCCAGATTATCGATTCTGCCTCTAAGTATGTTCTGTGTCTGCATCCCACACTAATGTGATGAGTATTGACCAGATGGTTAGTTATGGAGACGTCCATCCTCGGAACCCAAAGCCTACATTCCAAGCCAGTGTGCTGGAGACTACTGGAGGCCACACCAGGCCCTTGCTACCTTCTCTGTGGCCTCCAAAAGAGCAGCAGTAGCAGCAGCACCAAATTTAAGGACCATGCGAAACTCTGAATTAACCCTTCAGGATCTGACCTGGCTGTAGAAGTCTTTGGCCTTCCCAATCCAAACCCATGTTATGGCATTTGCTGAGTTACCTCACATCACCATCATTCCACACAGACACGCAATACATTCCTTCCAAGGCTGCTGTGGCCCATGCTTTTCCCAAATGTTTGCTGTAGCCAAGTATCCAAGCGCCAGCACTCATGTGCAGTTTCTGTTTTAATATCAAGCAGAATCACTTAACATCTGAGGGATTCAGGCACATTTCTTGTCAATTTTTCCCTGGCCTCTGTCAGTCTTTGACCTACCTTCTTTTAGATTCCATCTGCCTCTCTTCCTTCAAAACATGATGTGACTTATTTCCAGAACAGTTTTCTAGAAACTGAGATGATGGGATAATGGACTGAGCCAGTCTCTATCAGAGAAAGGGTTTCTACACCTTCCCCAGTGACTGACCAAAGCTGTGTTGCTATTCAACAGATAGTGACATGCCCATAGCATCAAAACAGTGCAACACTGTGCGGATAGTGACACGGCTATACAATCAGTAACAGCAGGACAGTGGGCGCTCTGAGTCCCAAGGAGGCATTTCCACTAATGTCTTGGCCACGATGTGCAATAGCAACAAGTCATTAAACTTGACTCTCAGAGTTGTTCTACCAGGAACATAGACTTTACATCATACATGCTCCTCCTTGCTGGAGTAACCGTCCATGCCGATTTATGCCAGTTATCCCAATGTCACACTGTCCCGCCTTGCCATTGTCATAGGCAGGAATATCCAGGTTTGGAGGATAAAGCCTTCTTCCACCTGTTTGCTATCTCCTTATCCCACCCCAGCCCGTGAATAGCACACAAGTCCAGCTGTGCATTAACTGTAGCAAGGGAGTGTATTGTGCTGTGCATCTGGGCATGGGAAGAAGCCCAGACAAGAAAGGGCAGACGACTACGCAGCCGTGTGCAAACAAATGGGGATCTCCAGCCAAGCCGACCCTTTCCCAGGTACAGGCAGGGCAGGCTGCTGTAGGGGCTGAAATTCACTGAAAGGTGGCCTCCGACGCTGGATACAGCAGGCTTATCTAAGAGGCACTTCCTAGGAGCCTCCGGGAGACTGTGCCTTTCTTTCTGGCAAAGGACATTATGTAAATGCTCAGGGAAGAGTCATTAACTGATTAACAGATGAGTATAAATTAGCACGTGTGATTAAGTGATTAATACCTATTGTGAGCTAGCAAAGCCCAAAGAGAATAGAGTCTGATGAAATGAGACTAAATATTTTGCTCTGCCATTGCTTGGTTTTTAGGTGGATGTGTGGCATCTCATTTGGATGTTTTTGCTTCTATTATTTTATCACAGGGAAAGAAGAAATGATGAATGGTAGAGAAACCACTTTTTTTTTTTTTTTTTTTTTTTTTTTTTTTTTTTTTTGAGACAGAGTCTCACTCTATCACCCGGGCTGGAGTGCAGTGGCATGATCTCAGCTCACTGCAACCTCTGCCTCCCAGGTTCAAGCGATTCTCCTGCCTCAGCCTCCTGAGTAGCTGGGACTACAGACTCACGCCACCACATCTGGCTAATTTTTGTATTTTTAGTAGAAATGGGGTTTCACTATGTTAGCCAGGTTGGTCTCGAACTCCTGACCTCGTGATCCACCCCCCTCGGCCTCCCAAAGTGCTGGGATTACAGGCGTGAACCACCGCACTCGGCTTGAGAAACCAATCTTTAGTAAACCTAGACACATGCTGCACATTGCCACATGGGCCCTCTCGGCAGCTGCAGGTGAAGATAGCTGTTGCCCCACTTCATAGACCGAGCAATGGGGCTTACAGCAGTCAAGCAAACTGCCCAAGGTGGCAGAACCAGGACTGGCGGCCGGGATGTAACTCACATCTCATCACCTTCCCACAGGGCCATCCTTCCCCTGGTGATAAGAAACTTAAAGGAAAAACATGGCCTGGTCTTGGATGAATTTTAAGAATAGTGATGATTGGGAAAATGAAGAGAATGTGAAATTGCTGATGGTGAAGACCATCTCAATTACCGACTGCCAGGCACCCTGCTAAACTTTTCATGTTTGTTATTTTACTTAATACATATAAAATGCCTGTGAAGTAGGTGTTATGAACATCTTTTTGCAAATGAGAAAATCAAAGCTCAGAGACAGTAACTGGTTGTGCCAGAATTCAAGCCCAGCTGTGTCTGGTAACAAAGCCTGTGTCCCCCCGGCCCTGGGTCTGCTGGGACCCAAGAGGGACGAAAACTCCCAACTAGAGCTTGACGCCAAGAAACCTGGAAGTTCCCAACTTTGGGACAGAGCTAGGGTAGAACTTTACATCAGGATTTTGACTCACAAAGAAAAATTCTGACTAATGAAATTCTAGTATTAAATTGAGTGTCTAGAATAACTAAATATTAGCTAGAAAAGTATAGAAATTTTATTCTTTGTATTATGTTTGTAAAGACAGATTGGAAGTTACATTTAGCTATTTTAATTGATTGCTATTGGGATAGGGAAAAAATAACCACCCTTTTAAAGTCTGTTATAGGAAGACATTGAATATTCAATGGAGAGTATAAGACCTTTGGGTGCTTAAGAGTGGGGATTCACAAAAGGAAATCCAGGCTGAGGCTGAAATGCAATTTATTTCTTTCTATCGTTGCCAAAACCAAATCTAAGCTATTCGGCTGGTGCAAAAGTAACTGCAATTTTTGCCATTGAAAGTAAGGGCAAAAACCGCAATTACTTTTGCACCAACCTAATAGTTTACTTGGGAAAAGCAAATGAGGTGCATGAATACAAAACAGAACAGTATTAGCTTTGTTAATACTGTTAACAAATACTGTTAACAAATACTGTTAACATCAGTGTTAGCACAATTAGGAAGAAAGAAAACCTTTCCTTCCCTTCTTCCCTCTTCTGTTTTTCACAATTCCCTTTCCCAAGGTTCCAGGGGTCCTGGGATGGCTTCTGGGGATCCAGAAGCCTCAGTGTGTGAGGATTTGGTCCTTGCTTCAGGGTGCTTCTCCCTCCCATCAGCCACTGAACTTGTCTCTCAGGGCCAGTTTTTAAATCAATTCATCAGATAGACAAATCCATGCGGATACTTAGCAAGTTGTTATTACACTTTAAAATGGCCCCTGCTTCAACCTCTGTACGTGCTCCCAATGCTGAACATTTTAGGGACAAGGGCGAGGAGGGAAAGGGCTACTCAGGAGCGGAGAGGTTTGCTGCAGGCTGCTCTGTGTAGGCCTGGGCAGGTCCTCAGGGACGGCCTGTGCAGCCCAACCTGAGTAGCGGCAAGTGGGCTGTGGACAGGACAAATGGCCACAGGCTATGAGCGTAGGCAGTGGAGGAGACCATGGCACAGATGTCACTGGCCGTTAGTATCCCACCTGTATCCAGCCTCTGACCTCAGACTAATCGCTTGCTGACCTCAGCCTTCTTTTCCCCAAAATCATTTATGTCAGTGCCTGTTTGGACAAGAGGCCAAAGGAGAAATTCCCTTTGTTTACCCCAAACCTCTTGAGCTTCTGTAAGGCAAGAGTGCAGCTTGATCCATGCAAAGCCAGTGTCATGCTCACGCAGACATTGATTAATGCCACTACACTGGTGAGGACCACGTTCAGAAACCATCCAGCCTCAACCAGTTTAAGCATCCGTGTTCTTTGTGACTCAACTGTGTTTCTCTGAGTAACCAACCCTGTGATCCATGTATCTGATGCCAGATTTTTCCTGCTGTTCTAAATGTACTGTCTCTGCCTTTGCACATATCTCTATATATTTTTGCATTTTAGTATGTATATTCTTATAATTCACTAGTGAAATAAGCCACTGTGTAAACAGACCAGTAGATGAAGTGCTCAGATTTGTAGGAATATCACAAGCTATTACCCGGCCAGATTTAAAATCCCCTTTTAAGAAACAGTAATATTATGTCAGATTGTTTGCTGCCCAGGGCTTCCGACTGGTATTTTTCTGGATCTCCTCTTTGTAATCAGAACACGAGACCATCTAAATGTCCACACGGTGTGCACACTTTCCCCTGACGTGCCCTATATCTAGTACTTATTTTCTGTTCTTAACACTTCAGGAAATCTCTACGGAGGTCCTCCAGCAAATGTGAGGGCTCTGAATGCCACAAATGCACTTGAGCCTTGAATGTTTCAATATTTGTCAATAATGTTAAAAGACTGCTTATCCCAAGGGACAGGGACATTAATTCTGTGGGAAACTGGGGCACAACAGCATTGGGGGACCTGGCCCCAGAATCCCTGGAGCAGGAAAGCAGGTAAATCAGAGCCCAGTTTGTGCCCAGTGTTGGCCACGCTGTCCCTGTCACTGCGGTTGGGAGGCAGCTGAAGCCAGGTGGGCGAGGAGCAGAGCGGCTGTGATCTCTCTAAGGTGGCCAGATGGCAGGGAGCAGCCTGCTGGGCATGGTAATGGCCAACGTAGGCATGGGCACTTTTTGCTGGAATTTGCTTTCTGTTTTCAGGGCGCCAGGTGACATGGGTCATCTTCCGCTTCAAGCCAAGTTACAGGACAACAGGAGAAATCCACCACCTGGCCGAGACACCTCGGTGAACAGCCCTCACATGCACTGAGCTGCAAGTTGATCCCCAGAAAACAAAACTTTTCCTTGTTTGGGCCTAAAGGACTCTCCTATCCAGTCGTGTGCAGAAGCTTGGCTGCCTTCAGGCCTTTGAGGGCTGAACTTGAAGTTCGTTTTCCTGCTGAACCTTTCAGCTGACCCTGAGGGTCTCAGTGTTGTTCTACAGACTATAACTCCATCCTTACCCCAGGCCCAGCTCTGTCACCTTTCCCTCCCGCATCTGTTTTCTTGTGTGCTGCTTGTTTAAGGAATGTTAACAGCAATAGATTTAGCAGAGGCTGAACAAAAGGACTTTACAAAGAAGGACAATTTTCTATAAAAATAGCAGCCTAGAAAAGAATAGGTTAGGGTTAAGGTCTTAAAATAACAAGCATTCAACAGAGGCTGGCTAGTTACTCCAGCCTGGGAATAGGGCTTGGTGGTTTGAACCAGGTGAGATCTGCGATCTGCCATATAGTTAAAAAGTCCTTCAAGATCAAAGGCCCACAGCCCCCCTTGTTTTTTTTAACCAACTCAAAAACCATGTTACTTCTCAGTGACTGGCAGGTGCTCCAAATAGCATCAGAATCATAGAACTGGAAGAGGATCTCCTGGTTATGTAGTTAATGTGTTTCTTTCCTGTTTGTTTTTGTTTTTGAGACAGAGTCTTGCTTTATCGCCCAGGCTGGAGTGCAGTGGCACGGTCTCGGCTCACTGCAACCTCTGCCTCCGGGTTCAAGCAATTCTCCTGCCTCAGCCTCCTGAGTAGCTGGGATTGCAGGCATACGCCACCAGGTCCAGCTAATTTTTGTAATTTTAGTAGAGATGGGGTTTTACCATGTGGCCAGTCTGGTATCG
Organism: Rhinopithecus roxellana; assembly: GCF_007565055.1. Lineage (NCBI taxonomy): Eukaryota > Metazoa > Chordata > Mammalia > Primates > Cercopithecidae > Rhinopithecus > Rhinopithecus roxellana. Next base: position 108,635,749 of record NC_044556.1, on the reverse strand, counting down.
AACTCCTGACCTCAGGTGATCTGCCCACCTTGGCCTCCTAAAGTACTGGGATTACAGGCGTGAGCCAATGTGCCTGGCCTATGTTTAGATGTTTCTGATGGGACTTTCCCTCTAAGATTTTAACATTTATTGACCTTTGCATATGTGTTTGGGCCCCCTCCCTTTCCGTCCCTGCCAATAATCTGAGAAACCCCCTCGATATGCGAAACACAGCAGAGTTAAAGGATGGTCCAGTTTCCATAAAAGGATTTTTTTTTTTTAATTCACCTGACCTGAACTCCGAGTCGAGGCAACAGACCTTCAAGAATGAGATTGGGAACTGTGGCTTAGGAGAAGAGTCTTGATCCTTCGTCCTGTGAGATCAGCTCTTTATTTTTCACAAGCACATCTGTAGGCATTTGGAGGATTAATGCTGACTGGGGGGCCTAAGAGGAAGAACCTTTATAGGCATTCACCAGTCCAGGAATCTTGCTAAAAGCGGGGACGATCTGAGGTCCCCCTGGGGGTTGTCTTGCTTGGGGCCAAGGAGAATTAGAAGGGGCAGGAAGGAGCTAAGACCCTGGAGACGAGAGAGCTGCAGGAGCATAAAAAGTCTTCCGAGCTGGGTGGGGTGCAAAAGCGAGTGCCCGTGGCAGGGCAGCAGTGGAGCATGTCCCGTGTGCACACGCCTGAGCATCCTCATATGTGTGTGCTGCTGGGAAGGTGGCCAGGTTCTGAACCCGGGGAGGTGCCCAGGCACGTGGGAGAGAATGGGCAGAGAGACCTCATCTCAAAATGGAAGAAGGACGAACCCAGAGGTCAGGTGGGATGAGGTGAAGGCGGAGGTCAGCCAGGGGATGCTTGGAGAATGCTCTCTGCTGGGCAGCTGCTGGTGGATCTCAGAGCCCAGTTCTGGGTCATGCCAGCTGCCCCCTGAAGCTATCTGGCAGTGGACCTGGCAGCACCACCTGGTGCATTGAGAGGGCAGGAGAAGAGCCTCAAGGAGGCATGTGGTCTCAGGAGAGAGAGAGGAAGGGGCTACACCCTCTGGATGTTCACATTTCCCCCATTCAGCGCACCCTGTCGTCTCCTTCCTGCTCCTCCCCTCCCTCCTCTTCCCCTCTGAGTTCCCTTTCTCAGGCTGTTCTGTTGTGACTTCTCTTCCCCACCAATTTGCCATTCATGCTCATACTCGTCTGCTTTCCCTCTTTGAATTTCGGGGCTTAGAGGAAATCTGGAATAAGGTGGTTCTTGGGTCCTGGAAAGTCAAATTCTGTGCTGTCTCATCCTACCCAGCCTGGCTTAGCCGGCAGGGAGGAGATGGGCAGGGGAAAGTCAGATGGCAAGAAGGCACTCGGGATAGGCCAAAGGGTTTTCACAGGCCTAGAGGTGGAGGAAAGAAGAGCAAAATAGGAATGCCTGTCTACCCCACACCTTCTCCCAGACCACTATCACCCAATCCTGAGAGTGAATTACCTAATGACAATCAGTAAGAGTTTCCAGAAAGGTTGTGTGGGAGTCAAGATTCCTGTAGGTTCAGTATGGAATTGCCTGGAGGCCAAAGATGGACTGGGACGGTGCTTCTCCAGCACTAACGGCTATTTTCACCACTTAGGGAGCTTAGAAGCTCAGATGCAAGTCAGTAGGGCCTGGGCAGGCCGGGACTTGCCTTTTCAGCCAATGCCAGGCAATTTCAGGCTGCTGGTGGGAGGCCCACATTCAAGCAACAAAGAGCACGACAACCTGTTTGGGTCCTCCCGGGCCTGAGACTGGATGTCTCATCTGGGGATTTTCTGAGGGATAAGAAGCCTTGCATGGCGTTTCTGATAGCTGAGGTTCCAGGAAGATTACACATAGAAAAGAAATCCCAGGGCTAGCCTGAGCCACCAGTTCAGAGCTGGAGCAGAGGATCCCCGGGAGGCTATGACAACTTCACAGGCACCCCCAGTGCCTTGGGGATAACTTGATAAGGACTCAGGAGTAGGACTGGCCAAGTCAAGCTCTAAAGTGAGTTTACCTTGGGATTCCCCCAGCTTATTCATCTTTCTTCCTTGCCCCACCTCCTAAAAGCCTTCCCAGCTTTCCAATATCCTTCTTCTATAAATAACTCTCTAAGTTCATCTTTACTGGGGAATAAATAAGAAGTCTCACACATTCTAGAAGGACTGATATTTTAAGAAGGACAGCATCAAATAAAAAGGCCTGAACACTTGTGTCTACAGTTCGTCACATTCAAGGTGGTCCTTACACACACGAACATCGACCCAGATGGGAGGGGAATGATTTTTAACCCATCTGGAGGCAACCGGCCTGACACTTCAGAGGCGGGTAATGTTGTGCGATGGAAGAGGCGCTGGACTGGCAGTCGAAATACCTCCCTCTCAAGGGTTTCCTTCTCAACTGTAAAGTGAGTGGTTTGGTCCAGGCAGATGACATTTAAGAACTCGCCAGTTCTTGAAGTCAACAGTTTTCCTCATCACATAGGAATCCACTGTCATGAACCAGAAGAACCCGGGCTGCAATGGAGGCAATGATGCCCATCAGAATGGACCCTAGAAGGACCAGGGCCTTTCAGAATACTGTCTACATGAGACTCACACCTAGAATCTCCTTCAAAGGAAGCGGGAGGAGCGAATGAAGTCAACACCAGGAGAGGGCTAATGCCTGTGGCTGTGAGCACTGACCCCAGGCCAAGACCAGCCTATAAGCGTTGGCATTAGTGATGTAAAGCTTGGAACTCGATCCTTTCCCGGGGAACAGAATGGGGGTGCGGTTCCTGAGAAAGCAGACTGAACAGAAATTAGCCTTCACCAGCTGCTCCTTTAATTGCATTTAAATTCGGTTAAACTAATTTCTTACACTTGATAAAAGCAGTTGTCTTTCCAAATTATTTTCAGACTCTTCTATTCCAAGCACAATATAAATATACTATGGCCAGGTGAGAAGAGTCTTTCTCTCTGGGTCTCTCTGTCACCCTGGTTCTTCTTGGCCCTTTCCTGGGACGAAGTTTATTACTGAGAGCTCAGAAAGCTGAACTGCCCTATTAGCATACGATTCTGTGACTCATTGACTCACAGATTGTAAATCAGACTAGCATTGGCTTTTAATTAATTATATTAATTTAGGGGAAACAACAAAACTGAAAAGCCTGCAGTGCTTCATTTACTGAGAAACTCTGAAATGTCTTTTATTTTTAGCAAGAGCCATAAAAACATCTCATACTGAAATAATGTAAAAATCAAGGAAGGGTTGTATTACTCAGCGTGATCGCGCCCTTTAAAAGGCTTTGACATTTTCTTTATTTTCGTAAGTTTTTTTAGAAAGAAAAAATATATATGATATATTACATACACATCCACACATATATACCAGGCCCTCTCTGTTACTGACTGTAATTCAGTATAAGGTGTTTCTACCTTATATCATCTCAAGGGGAGATTAATTACTGAATTATCATGGAAAACATGCCATTAGTTAGTTTCATTTAAAAGACTGCCTCATGGTAAGAAACTCTCGGCCAGGCATGGTGGCTTCTGCCTGTAATCCCAGCACTTTGGGAGGCCAGGGCTGGTGGATCACGAGGTCAGGAGATTGAGATCATCCTGCCTAACAGAGTGAAACCCCGTTTCTACTAAAAAATACAAAAAATTAGCCGGGCTCAGTGGCCTGTTATCCCAGCTACTCAGGAGGCTGAGGCAGGAGAATGGCATGAACTTGGGAGGCGCAGCTTGCTGTGAGCCAATATGGCACCACTGTACTCCAGCCTGGGTGACAGAGTGAGACTTAGTCTCAAAAAAAAAAAAAAAAAAAAAAAAGAAACTCTCAAATACTTGTATACACACACATACACAAAATTCATTTCTTATTTATTGCTCACTTATCTTTAATCATATATCAACATGTGATTAACATACGTCGAGCTATCATATGTTAATGTGTTCTATGTGTCTGACACCTGCACAGGTGCTGAGAGCCTAAAGGTAAACTGAGCTTTAGGAAAGCACAGTCTAGAAGGGAAGTCTGGAGGGTTCAACAAAGGTTAAGTGGCATAATAGAATTAAGGACAGAGGGATGTGGAGCAGGAGGGAGCACCTAGGGGAAACAGGGAAGACTTCCTGGAGGTGGTGGCACAAAGGAAAAGTCGATTGTGAAGGTCTAGAGTTTTTAGTTCAGAGAACAATCATTACCAGCCCTCTAAGTGCCAGACACTAGATACTGGAGAATCCGGAAATAAACAAGCTAGACACAGTCAGCACCCTTTTGGAGTTTATAATCTAGCAGGGAGATTATCATTAATCAAAGAATAACACAGGAATTAAATTGCCTTTGCAGTAAGAGCTTTTTAAGGTAAAGTACAGGTGCTAATCGTATACTTTCTGGAGAGCTGAACGATATGACGAAAGTGAGAATAGGCTTTCCTGACAGTGACATTTGAGCAGAGACCTGGCGGACAAGTAGGAGGGGCCAGCCAGGAGGAGGGTTGGTAGAAAAAACTTCCAGGCAGAAGGAACAGATATGCAAAGCACGAGTAGGAGAGGAAGCTTGGAGTTTTCTAGAAACTGAAAAGAAGCCAGACTGGAAAAGAGCAAGGCAGGAGAGAGTGTCTTAAGACCAGGGCTGAACAGGTGAGCAGGAGCCAGCCAGACACACACACACACACACACAGACACACTCACACGGAATCTGGGGAGAATAATTATGAATGTAAAAGTGCCTAACACTGTGCCTGAGGCATAAGGAAATAAATTATTTTCCCTCTTTCTGTACCCAGCATAGGTCTGTCTACTTGACTGGTCTATGGAGACTGCACTTTCCTCCTGGTCTCCAGGAATGTATTCTGTCCTGTTGGCTCTGATTTTGATTTCTAACCTATTTTTCCAACTGGTCCCCTGCGTCTGTGACAACTCATGGTTTTTGGTACGATTACTCATCTGTATGATGGAGTAGCTCATTCATTCAATTATATGTTCAACAAATGCTTATTGAACACCACTTTTGTGCAGAAGTCCATTCCTCATTGAGCTTACAGTATAGCAAAGGTGTACGGTACATGCATAAAAATTATAATAGTGAATGTTGTAGTGGAGGCCCTAGATAGTGCACCAAGACAAGGAAAAGAAAAAAAAAAGATAAGATTGTGTTCATAAGAAATCCAAAATAATTAATAAGGGACTTTATTCAGGTACCTGGATATAATAGCAGTATAGAAAACTCAGTTGTGTTTCCATAAATTAACAATAAAGTATATAAAAATAGGAAGCAACTAATATAAATATTTAAAAAGATATGTAAGACTTCTATGGAAAAAATTTTTAAACTACATTGAGAAATACTGAAGAAAGCTTAAACAAATTGAGCAATACTATATTCATGGATGGGAAGACCCAATATTGGAAAGATCCTTAATTCCCCAAATTGATTTGCAGATTTGTATATCTCATGTATCCTAATCCTAATCAAAACAAAACCTCAGCAACTTTTTATAGCATTTGACAAGTTGATTACAACATTTTTATTTAAATACAAATAATATCTCAGACTCTTTTGAAGAAAAACATTGAAGTAGGAGGATTTGGTCTACCAGACACCGAGATTTTTTTAAAGTTGTAGTATAGCGGTGTGTCAGCCCAGAGATAGACAAATAGACCAGTGGAGCAGAATACAGAAGACAGAAAAGGTAAGCATATGTAAGAACACTTGATATATGATAGAGGTCCATGGCAAGTCAGTGGGGAAAGGAGAAAGGAATGTCTTTTCAGTGATGAAATCCAGGTAGATTAAAGTTCTATGCGTGAAAGGAAAAATACTGTTAAGTTTTTAGATGATAATATGAAATATTATCATATGAGAAATATATGCAATCTCTCCTTAAGATTCAAAAATGAAAGATGCGTGAATTGGACTACATTAAAATTAAAAACTTGTATTCATCAAAAGATACAATAAGAATAATAAAAGATCAAACTGCAAGGTGGAATAAGATACAAATGTTATATGTTAAAAATGTTGTAATACATTGAGAATATGTAAAGAACTAATCCAAGCCAATGGGAAACCCTCAATCCAAAAGAAAAATGTGCAAAATCCAGCAAGTTCGCAAAGAAGAAATCCAAATGGCCAGCAAATATGTGTAAAAGCACTTTATTGGTAATGAGCAAATGCAAATTAAAACCACAAAGAGATAACATTAGAGATAACACAAAGAGATAATAGAAGGAGATACCACAAAGAGATAACATTCATCAGACTGGCAAGAATTTAAATCTGACAGTATTATTTGCCAAAATCTATTGGCAAAGATGTGTAATAATGGGAAGTCTCAGTCAGTGTTGCGGAGAGGATGGTGTAAATTGGTTTAACTGCTTTAGAAAAACAACTTGACATTATCCACTACAGTTGAAGATTTATTCCACTTAAAAGTCAGGTCTCTACTACTACTCACAGCCTAGAGAAACTCGTGTATCTGTGCAAGGATATATGTAACAGGATGTTTAAGGCAGAATTGCTTATAGTAACTCAAATCTGAACCAACAATGAATGGACAAATACATTGGATATTCTTACAAAGGAAGACCAACCGTTAATACAAGTAGAAGCGGTTATTTGCAAAGCGAATGACTCTCAAACTGTGTTGAACAGAAGATATAAGACAAAAGAATATATGCAACATGATTTCCATTTATATAAAATTTTGAAACAAGTAAAGCCAAACCACATTGTTTACAATGACACTTCACAGTGGGAAAACTATAAAGTAAAGCCAGAGAAGGCTTTACCACAAAATTCAGAAAATCTGAATTTACCACAAAATTCAGAACACTAGTTTCTTCTATGGGTGAGGGAGAAAGATGTGATTAGAAAAGGGTACCCAGGGAGCTTCCACTGCTGGCAATCTTCTACTTCTTGACCTGGGTGGTAGGTACAATAGGTTCACTTTATTATTATCTATTAAACTATACATTGTACATGTGTACTTTTTAATTTTTCTGAATGGCTATTACATTTTCTCCAACACGATTAAAAGAAAAACCATTGCACCATTGCATGTATAATTTGAGTACTCTTAAGGATTTCCAATCTTCTGGAATCACTCTTCTTTTTAACACCCTAATGAAAATAATGAGTCCCCATCATGTGCGACTGTGGAAGTCTACTCCTCATCACCATGAATTGCTTTCAAGTCTCTGTATTATTTTAAAACGTCTTCTCCCTCCAAGCTGCTAACTCCAGGCTGCGTCTGGGCCACCTGACCACTGCTTTCCTTTGCAGTGATGCAGTTGCTACCAGCTGGCCAGAGAACAGAGGACTGGGTGCTCTCCGCCTGCCCTGGTCCAAGCAGGGATTTAGTAGTCACTAAACCTTTTTCATCATCAACTTATCAGTGAAATATTTAACATGTACACATAGATGAATATTTACGAATAAATTTTGTACATATACTACCATTATTAGCTAACATTTCAAGTGGATATAAATCTACATTTCAGAAATGTTGACTTTTTGGTCACCACCTTGACAGATCTAATTAGTCATCACTATTTTTTCCTTAAGATGTATTTGACGAAGAGGCATTTTCTCGGGGTTCATTTTGTTTGCATTTTCAGCATTAACTTCAACCTCCAGTTTCTTTGCAGGAATATTTTTTAACTACTAGTCCCTTTTTTTGTGAGGGTGAATTTAGTTAAATCTAGATGATATAATCCATAAACTGACTCAACGGCTCATGTGTAAATTACAACACATTTCAATAAGCCAGAAGTAATGAATAACGCTATAGAAGTTATTCATCGCAGGGTAACAAATTACTCTCAAAAACTAAAAAAAAAAACCCCAACATTTACTATCTCACAGTCTCTGTGTGTCAGGAACCAGGCATGGGGTAGCTGGGTGCCTCCAAATCCAGGTCTCCCATGAGGTTGGGACTATCGTCAGTGTCACCAGAAAGCTGGTCGGGATCGGGGAAAGGTAGGGAAAAGGGAGCTATCTGCTTCCAAACGCACTCATGTGGTGGTTGGCCAGCCTCAGTCCCTCACCATATGGTCTCTCTATGGGTTGTCTTATAAGAGAGAACCCAAGACAGAAGTCACAATTTGACCACAGGCATGAGCCCCCAGCCAGGGCCAGGTTCATGGCCACGTGACCTGTGCAGTCACACAGGGCCCGGTAATCATAAGGACCCTCTGCACTTGGTTTAATGCTCTGTTGTATCACTCCAAAATATGTAATAGCTTTGAAACAAGGAACCCCACATTTTTGTTTTGCATCAAACCCTGCCAATGGTGTAGCAGACCTTGCCTCTGGAAGTCATGCTTTTGCGAAATGTCACTGACCTCAGGTTGGAGCTGGATTTCACCAGGTGAGGACACCTAACTTGAGAGCAATCAGATTCTCTCTCAGGAATTTCGCTAGCTGGAGGCTAGGAATAGGATTCGAATCACATAAATGGTGAAACTCTGGAGACAAGAGCCAGAAAATGATGCTTTTGAGGTCACCAAAAGCAGCCATCAGTGCTTCCCAAGTCATGGTCATCCAGTTCTTCCCTGGATTCCATGATACGTCCCAGGCTCTTATTAATAAATTTCTCCTTTTGCTTAATCTACCTATATTTGGATTGTGTTCTTTGTAGCCAAAGAAGCTTGATAAATTCAACCAATTTCATGGGTTAATGGTACTTTAGTCAGGATGTATAATAGCCAGTAGTGTGCTGGTGGTGGCTCATACACTGTCTAGTCAATTTTTGCATCTCTTCCAAAACCCAAGTTCAGTGATGCCATATATGTAGCTTGAAAGCCACCAGAGTGGGATTATTTACACCACAGAAATCAGCAAATGCTGCAGATTGGTGACTTCAACACTCCCACCCCCACCCCCCACAGTGAGCCTGCTGTTAAACTTTTACCAGCTCACTACTGGACCTCTTTCTGCTTTAGGATACAATGAGAGTGTTATATGGGATTGGGCTCTGTCAGAATGAGGCAGGGGAAAAAGAGACAGGTCACAAACATAACAGAAATATCCAAACCCTTAACACTCATGGTGTGTAGTTAGTGGCTGCTTTCGGGTGGTCTCTCCAGCTCACCGTGAGCCCCTGCCTGAGAACTGCTCCCACCACATGGTTGCCTTTAGCAACCATGACACCCTCCCATCCCCAGTTTTTTAGACCGGGGTGAACTCATCATCTGACGTGGGCCAATCAGATTCCCTCTCTTTTGGAATGTGAAATTGGGATTTAGTAATTTCCTGTTCAAGACGGCAGAAGAGAGCAAGTAATCGATTCTCCTCTTCTGAGACTCCAATAGAGTGTAAAGGAATAAATTCACAAATGTGGAAGACAATCATTATCGAGCAAGATATTTCAATGAATTTCTGGAAACCTATTGACAAACAAACAGCGTGGGGAACAATCAGCCCAGAGCCCAAGAGGCTACTACAACAGAAAGACCAACTCGCCCAACAGAATCCCTGGAAAGTCTCCAAGCTCACTTGGTGGTTGGTGGGTATAAAATTCTGCTTACTAAATGACTGCATCCATTGTTCCTCCATGCATCCCTCTCCTGTCCTCTCCACTATTCCTAGGAAGGCAGCCCCGTTCTTTACCCACAAGCAAAACAAAGAGGATCCAGCTTAAAGAGAACTAGGACTGCTAGGGCACACGTCAGTGTCTCAGAATAAAGACCTCTTCATTCTTGCATTTGGGAGCCTCCCAGCCCCACATCTGGTACCCCACCTGGAAACTCCTCCTTTGTTTTTTCTGAAGTGAAACTGCTATTTGTTGAGCCCTGCTCACATCTACAAATTTCCCAGTCAAACATTATATTTATGAAAGAGCAGTGTACTAGTCTGTCCTCACAGGTAATCTGTTCTCAGGTAAATAAATACCCGAGACTGGGTAATTTATAAAGAAAAGAGGTTTAATTGGCTCATGGTTCACAGGCTGTACAAGAAGCATAATGCTGGCATCTGCTAAGCTTCTGGGGAGGCCTCAGGAAACTTACAATCATGGTGGAGGGTGAAGGGGAAGCTGACACTTCACATGGAGAAGGAGGAAGAGAGATCAGGGAGGTGCCATGCACTTTTAAACAACCAGATCTCATGAGTACTCACTATCATGATCACAGCACCAAGGGGGTTGGTGTTAAACCATAAGAAGCTGCCCCCATGATCCAATCACCTCCCACCAGGCCCCACCTCCAACACTGGGAATTACAATTTGGCATGAGGTTTGAGCAGGGACACAGATCCAAACCATACCAAGCAGGAGAACTGACATACACTTAAAACAACAGGGAAAAACCTCCTAGTTATCTAGAAACAAGCCAAGCCGCTCTCCCATGCTGAATTGTAAATGGAAAAACAAAGTGAACCAGACCTCAGAATAAAATGAATAGCAAGAAAACAAAGCAAAACAGAATTAAACACAATAAACTGACCCTGAAACAAAGAAGATAATTAAGGGAACACAAGAGGAAATTGAAAAGCAAATAAATAAAAAGCACAAATATCTAATTAGTATCCTAAGTGAGAGGTGAGAACAAATTCATATAACAACAACAGGGTGCACTGAGAAAGGAACAAGGCAAAAAGACAAATGGTGCAAATGAGGCAACAAGAAAGAGCTCAGGTATGTTAAATGTACAACTGTCAAGGCGAAATCCTAAATTGGAAGCGGCCACTTTCTCTGCATGGGATGGAACTCAGGGACATTTTAAAACTCAAGAGCTGGGTTTACCATCTTCCCCCATATGAAAGCAACAGCAGAGAAAACCGACCTTCGGAGAAGAGCAAAAAAGAAACAAACAAAAAACAAAACAAAAACATGAGCAGGAAACACAAAGAGAAAACAGAGCAAGAGCACAGCCTAGACTCCTGGTATCCTTCCGGTTCCTATTTGGTGCTCCTGAAGAGATCCCACTGCCTTTGGGTTCTGTGAGATACCTTAGCAACTTCTTAATCAATTCCATTCTTGGTTCAAACTGGGTCAAGTTGCTTTCTGTTAGACAGAAGACAAAAGAGCCTTAACTAAGACAAAGGGTTGGTAAACTGGAAGGCAATCAAGTCTCAAGTCCCTTAGGATCAAATGTGACTAAACGGGGGTTCGGCAGAAGAATCAATCCAGTGAGAATCTCATGTCCTTGTTCTTGTGGTTAACTTTTCCTAAATATTACCCTGACATTCAAATTATAAAGTTGGACAGCAGATGCCCCACATACAGTGTTTCCTGCATTTACATTCATTTTCTTAGCATCTTGAAAGAAAGATGGGGCTTAGCCTGCCAAATCTCTAAGCACCTTATAATAACCTATTCAGACATCATATGGAAGGATTAATTGAACCATTTCACACATTAATACAGTAGCAAACAAATGAACCTACCTTTTCGTGTATCCAAGGCAGCCTGGGAACTTTAAATGCAACTATTTTTGATTTACCTGAAAATAATATATTTTTGTCCTTAAAGCCAGACTTGGTGGTTTTTGTCCTTAAACCACCACAACAATAAAAAAAACCACTCTGGAGAGAGAAAGAGAGCCACAAAAAAGCAATTTGAATGGCAGACCATTATATCAGCCCCTACTTCTTGTCTTCCCTCCTCAAGACGTTTTACCCAAATGTCCTTTCTTCCTGTTGCCTTCTGGGAGGCATTGGAAAGGAGGCTCAAAAAAGCCAAAAGATACAGCAGCCTTGGGGTGTTCTGACACGGGAAGAACATACATGTCCTGGTAGGGTTTCCCTAAAGGAGAGAAATGTGGATTTGACGGGAGTAAAAGACAAAGAAATGTTATCAAGAAAATGGTCTCATAAAATGAAGGATGCAGGAATTGGGGAAGATGAGGTTCCTTATCCTAAAACCAGTTTGCCTTTTTCAAACATACAGCAACTTTATTTTTCTTTGTTGATTTTGGTCTTGTTTGTTTGTTTGTATTCCAGGCTTGAGACAGTTGCCTCTCAACCCAGGCACAGCCCATGAATTTTGTTGTTTAACCCAAATCCAATTGAGTGTGCAGGAAAGAGGAGAGGAAACATCTCACACCCAAGTGGCCCACACCATAAACAAAGGGAGTCTCACTGTGCCAGCTCTTGGCTTCAGCAGGCCAGCAGGAAGCCGATTCCCCGTGCCAGGGTGAGGGCAGTCGCCGAAGCAGATGCTGGGCCACTGAGAAGAGCGATTGATTTCAGAAGCTCAATTCCTCAGGGTGGCCGCCGTCCTCCTCCTCCCCTTGGTGGGTAGGGCGGAGGTGGCTGGGAGCTGTGTTGGCCACCACTGGCTGCCAACGCAGCTCGAGTTGGGAGAGTGTGTCGCCAGTCTCTGGCTGCAAGCTGGAGGTTGTTAGGATCAACATTGTCTACTTATGAAGATTTATGGAGAAGCTGACAAACATTAGGCTTTGAAGCCGAACTCAGGTGAGCTCTCTCCCCTTCGTGGAGGATTCAGAGAGGCAGCCCGGATGATCAAGAATGATGTCCTCTCCCCCTGGTTCCCACTGGTATTCCAACCCTGGACCTGGCCAGGAGGAAAAGCAAGGGAGAAGCATGGCTTTTTGGCTCTCCTCATCCTTCTTCGGAGAGAAGGAGAGGGACTGGCACTTTTTGTGGCATTTCACACGGAGGGGAAAGGCCAAGATAAATGGATAGTTTCAAGGTCATTAGCTTCCTGAGCTCACGGTGTGCTTTCTCTGCCAGAGGACTGCTTGGAGAGGTTATAAATGTTTTGCGGCTGGACCAGGGGGGCCCATTGTTGGATCTGGGGTCCTGAGACCTGCTGCCAGTGGCAAATCTGGACTCTGGGGCTGCGGAGTGTGACTTCTCTCCCTTCACACACTTGCCCTGAAAGAGCTCGGGCCACAAAACATGGAGTCGGAGCACTTGGAAAGCTCTGGAGCCCTCGTCATGGGCGACTGCCCTGTGTAGACGGGACCTAGGAAAGGCAGGCAGGGAAGAACTCAAACAGGGCCTTTTCTCCTGGCATTCGCTCTTCCTAACCTGAGAGGAAAAAAGACAGAAATTAGAAATGCAAAACCTTTAAAAAGAGGAGGCAGCCTCGGCGGGCTGACAGTGGGGTGGAGGCCAGGAGGGTGGGGCGGGGCAGGAGGAGACTGTGACAACAGCAATTCCCATTCCAGCTCCATGCGCACTGGAGTTTTAGT